>NW_026555343.1:27355500-27955500 GCF_029017545.1 Prosopis cineraria
TTAGGATAATTTGCCATTATGATAGAGGCTCTTGCTCTGTGTAAATGTTGCCTCGTTCATGTGAATGAAATCAAGCAATTCCATTGTTCAACAAAAAAGTAAAGCCATTCCATGATGTCTCTCTACATGGTATTAGAGCTTTCTGGTTACCATTCCATTGTTTCAAATCTTCCTTTCTTCATGGCTTATGTATTTCTGGAGAGAGGCATATTGGTAAGGGCCAGGGATACCTTGGAATTCACATTTAGAGTGATTTGCGTGACACTTCATTTCTTCAGCAACTTCCTTCCTCAGAAACAACCACAGTTTTTGGCCAGAGCCAGTTGCTTCACATTTTTCAGTGCTTTTTTTTTTTTTTTTTGCTTGTTCCGAGTGTGATGAGTCTCTTTTCTGTTGAGTGTTGTACTTCCGTCATGCACATTGGGTATATTCACCTCTGCTGTGTTGCACAGCTGTTATTGTATATGGTTTGGCATTCTTGGTTGTTATTTTGCCTTTGTTTTATTGATGTGATTATTAGTTGGTCATTACTTTCTCGATTTCTGAACCTTTGCTTTCAATCTTACTTTGTTTTCAAGATAGCGATGGTTGAAAACAAAAGTTATGTTGCTCCAATGTGACAAAGATCATTGAAAAGGAAGATCATTTAACCAAACCTCCTGAAGATGACGGACGACAGGTTTAGTTGAGGAATAGTGCCCATCTATTTCTACAAATTTAAAGCTTAAATGGGAGTGAGAAATTTAGTTCTTTTAATCACAGTGAATTTGTTGAAGAACTTATGGACTACTTGGAGCTTTTATATTTAGGAAAAGGGAATATTACCAACATCTATGAGCTGTGAAATCTTTTTGTTGTGCAGGAAAGTACGAGTGGACATAAGGCCTCCTTCATGTGGAGTTGAATAGATTATTCTTCTTATTTCTGATTTGAACGCTTAATAGGCAGAAGATGGCAGGTATCAGTTTTCTGTCTAAGCTCCCATTTGAATATGAAACATTCAGACCACAATCAATTTGGAACTGAGTTCCCATACCTACAGGAAACCATTCCTATAGTAATTCAAGTAGAAATTGTACAACCCAAAGAGCAAGCTAACTACAGCGAACTGCAGGGAGAACTAATGGTAGCAGCCAAGAAACAGGAGAAGCTATATACTGCAATAAACATGAACCATGTAATATGAAGTGTACTTGTAAGAAGCTTCAGAATAAGCAACAAAAAACTCAGTGACTGCATGTTGTGTCCTCCACCGTGAATCTATTCGAAGGCGTTTTGCTCAGGTAAATAACAAAAAACAGCCTTTAAGACATAATGTGGGCATTATGAATTCACTGTGTGATGACATTCTGTTTGGGCATTATAGGGACCTCAATCAACCACCATACTTGATAAGAAAAAACCCATCCCAAATAGTGATGAATTGATTGATGAACTTAATAGTGCAACCTTCTTTTCAAACATTGACTTGCAACTAGGTAACCATTAGACTTGAAGCAAGCTTGATGAAATCCACAAAACAACCTTTAAAGCATACCGGGCATTATGAATTCACTAAGGCCTTTTGGACTGACCGATAGCCTTTCCACTTTGCAATCTGCCAAGAATGATCTATTATGATCTTATAACCTCTCACGATCACTTGACCCACTGGAGGTTTATTCTTGGAAAACTACCACATGGTGACTTCTATGATAACAAGAAGTACCTCTTCAAAATCAGCTAAATTAATTTCTTGGGAAATATGTAGGACATGATTAACATATATGTTGCAGCTTGAGGGGAGTAATAAAGAATATTCTTATATATTCTTGAATTGTAAATATCCTTCTAATTATGATGGAAGTGATTATAAGATTTGCATCAATTACATATTTATTTATAAGGCCTCCTATAGTGTACGTGATTAGATTTTAGTTAAGATTTCCTCAAAGACTTATTCAAGGAGGAAGAAACAAAAGATAAATTAAATCTGATTTTATTATTTTGTTATTATTTGATTTGAATTTGAATATTAGTTAGGAGAGGTTTCAGGAGATTTTATTTAGATACTTATTTCTTTAGACTTTATATAGATTTTATTTAGCTTTCAATTATCTAGTTATCTAGATTTCATTTGTATTTGGCTTCATAAATATGCCTAACAATTCTAGGCTAGCATATCACTAATAAAATAGTTTTTCAAACCCTTTTAAGATTTTTCTAAGTGTAGCTATTGAGAAAAATATAGAACAAGATTCTTGTTCTATATTATCTTGATATATTTATTCCTCTTATTTCCTTTTGTTATTTCGAGCATCTAACAATTTGGCATTAGAGTCATGGTTACTACACGTATTGGTCAAGAAACCAATCCTCCTGACAACTCATCCAACAACATCCCGGAAAATCAAAACTCATTTGCATCAAATCATCTTGACACTATAGCTACCATCACTTCAAAACTCGAAACTCTCAATTTACTAAACGAAAAAGTATAGGCACTTGAAGCCTCTACACTCAATAAAAGCAAGAAGATGAAGGAGACCCATTGCAAGCACTATTATGAATAAGAGAGTGACGATGACCAAGAGAATTACAAACACAATAGATTTCCTCACACCAAAATAGAATTCCCAAAATTTAGTGGAAGAGACCCTCGTGGTTGGATATTAAAGGCAGAAAAATTTCTTAAAAACTATAACACCTGAAGAGCAGAAAGTGGATATTGCATTGATGTCTGTGGAAGAAGAAGCATTAGATCTATTCACTTGGGCCAATAAGAAGAAAAACAGTTCTTTATTGGCAAGAGCCCATTAAGTCGCTGCAAGAGAACTTTGGGCCACCAAAATACCAAAACCCAGATGAATACTTGTGTAGCATCGAACATACAGGGACGGTGTAGGAGTATCGCACATAATTCGCTAAAAAATCTGCACAGGTCATGAATTGGCTATAACATTTCTTACTTGGAGTCTTCTTGAATGGCTTGAGCAAAGAATTGAGGGCAGACTTGAGGATCCATAAGCTGTGTCCTGTATACCGGGCTGTGAGCCTTGCCCTAGAATATGAAAGCAAATTGAATCATCGTAGGCCTAAGCCTAACTCTGGTCAAGCCCAAAACAGGTTCAATTCAACCCCCACAACCTTCGCACGTGACCATCAAGGCAACCAGAGGCGTCTTCTTCGACATGTATTCAAGCGTCCAGAAACCAGCCATGGCATCGTCTTTCTCCTCTAGACCAGTGAGTGTGACAAAGTCCAGACCTTCCCTTTTAGATGTCAAGCAGCAAAGATGAAGAGACAAGGGTCTTTGTTTCAAGTATGGGGATTTGTTCAGGCTTGGGCATTGCTGGAAGGGGTCCTTTGCATTGCTGGAGATCACTAACAACAATGAGGAAATCATGCCTCCTCTCAAAGAAGTTGATAACAGCGAAACTGAACCTGAAGGGGCTAAAATTTCTTTAAATGCTATTTTGGGAAGAAACAACAGGCTTGAATGAAGCTGAAAGGCATGTTTGGTAAGCGCGAGGTCCTGTTGTCGGTGGATAATGGGTCCACTCACAATTTTATATCGGATTCATTAGTGCAAGAACTTCATCTGCCAATTGGAATAAGCTTTTCATGATTTTTTGGTTGAATGGAAAAAGTTATAAGCTCTAAGGAGTCCCTAATAATACTGTTAAGGGTGCTCAATTCCAATCAATGCAACATATCAATGCTTTCGCTAACTTAGTTCCTTTCAAATATTTCAACCCGCAGCCTTTATTCGAAGAATTCCCACCTGTCTTTCAAGAACCTACTAGTTTGCCTCCATTTAGAAGCCACTCACATGCCATCAACTTGCCACCAAGGGCCAACCCTCCAACTTGAGACCATATCATTACCCGCACCACTGAAAGGAAGAAATTGAGAAGCAAGTTGATGAATTGCTTAAAAAGGGGTTAATTCAACCCAGCTCTAGCCCATTGCAAGCCTAGTCTTATTGGTCACTAAGAAATATGGTTTGAGGCATTTTTACATGGATTATTGAAAATTGAACATTATTACTATCCTATATAAGTACCTGATTCTCAACATGGATGAGCTATTCGATGAATTACATAGGGTAGTTTATTTTGCCAAACTTGATCTCCATTCTAGGTACCATAAAATTCGGATGTTACTTGAGGATATTTACAAAATTGCATTTCACACTCATTCTGGGCACTATGAATTCACAATGATGCCCTTTGGCTTAACTAATGCCCCGCCACTTTTCAAGCGACTATGAATGACTTGTTTCTCCCTTATTTGAGGAAATTTTTATTGGCATTTTTTTGATGACATCTAGGTCTACAATTCCTCTTTTCAACAGCATTAGGACCACATGAGCATGGTTTTGATGGCCTTGCATAGCCTTGCAGGAAAATGTTTTCTGCATCATCTTAAAATAGTTCTTTATTGGAAGGCCATGAGTTCCTTTTCTGGGATATGAAATTTCATCCTAAGGAGTTGAAGTTAAGGCTGAAAAGGTGGAAGCAGTACAGGAATGGCCTATTTCTTAAAATGTGGAGGAGTTGCATAGATCCTTGGGTCTTGTAGGGTACTACCAGCATTTTGTGAAGAATTTTAGGATCATTGCACATTGTCCAACTAAATTGACTAAGAAGGATGTCTTCTTATGGTTTGAGGAAGCTTGAAAAGCTTCTGATTGCCTTAAGATTGCATTGATGATGGCCCTAATGTTGCAACTTCTCAATTTTAATGAAGAGTTTATGATTGAGTATGATGCTTTGATAGAAGGGGAGCCATTCTTATGCAAAACAACCATCCAATTGCTTACTTTAGTAAGGGTTTCTTTGTCTCTATTCACTACAAGTCTGCTCATGATTGAGAACTCCTTGCATTAGTCCTTACAGTATAAAAATGGCATCATTATCTCTTAGGGAGGCATTTTGTCGTGCGAACAGACCATGCTAACCTTTAACATCTACTACAACAACACATCACTACCAATGCTCAACAGCAATTGATCATAAAGCTCTTGCCATTTAATTTTACTATCATCCACAAGGCAGGGGTGAATAATAAGGGGGTCAATGCCTTGTCAAGAAGACCCCAACATCCAGATTTTTTCCAAATGGCAGTACCTTTTGCTTGAGTTGCATGATCTCTCATCTGAGTTGGCACTAGATCCATTAACAAATGATATAGTGTTGGATTTGCAAAGGGATCCATCATCTTGGACAAGATTCCACCTAGTTAATCAAAATCTCTTCTACGATAACTAGGTAGTCATTTCTTACACATCACAGTTGAGAGCAAAATTACTATTAAAAGCTCACTCATTGGCTATTGGTAGGCACGATGGTTTTCTTAAAACATTTAAGAAGCCCACGGCAAACTTTTATAGGCCTTCCATGAAAGTGGATGTAAAAGTGAATGTGTGACACTATGCCACTTGTCAACAAAATAAGTATCAAACCTTGGCATCAATAGGTCTTCTTCAACCCTTATCTATATCCTCTTAGATTTGGAAAGACTTCTCACTTAACTTCATCACAAGCCTTCCCAAATTGGGGGGTTTTGAGGTCCTATTGGTAGTGGTGGATTGTTCGAGTGAATATGCCCACTTTATTGCTCTTGCACATCCTTACACTACAAAGAAGGTCACAACAGTCTTTTGTGAGGAAATTATCTGACTACATAGGGTGCCTTGCACAATTGTTTCTAATAGGGACCGTGGTTTCATGAGCTCCTTTTGGCAAGAATTATTCCAACTAAGGAAAGCCAAGTTAGAGATGAGTATTGCATACCATACCCAAATAAATGGTCAAACAAAGGTGGTCAACTGAGGCCTTGATGTCTATTAGTGATGTTTTGTACATGAACAACCCCAGTTGTAGCACAAGGTTCTTTGCTGGGATGAATATATATACAATACTATTGATCACAAATCAACCAACTCTTCTTCATTCAAGGTGGTGTACAGTAAAGATCTACCTTGCTTCCTCATGTGAAAGGAGAGACTCCTTTAGTTGACTTAGAAGATCAACTAGTGGTCAGAGATGCCATGCTCAAGTTCCTAAACGATGATCTACGAAATGCTCAAGGCTGGATGAAGGCTTATATGGACAAGCACAGGAGAGAAGTTGAGTATGTTGAGGGTCATGTTGTTTGGTTGTGAGTATAGCCCTTTTGCCAACAATTTCTCACCAAGAGGAGGTTTAGAAAATTGTCACCTCGCTTCTTTGGCCCCTACAATAGCCTTGAGAAGATTGGAAAGGTAGCTTATGAATTGGAACTTCCTTTAAATGCTAGGATTCACCCCATTTTCTTTATCTCTCTCTCATCTTGCTCATGGGGTGGATCCACCTATTATCCCAGCTTCTTTACCACTATCTACTAATTTTGAGTTGCATGTGGTGCTTGCACAAGTCCTAGCTTATCAATGGACTTGCCATAACTCGTTTGAACTGTTGGTACAATGGCAAGATTGACTCGCAGAAGAAGCAAGCTGGAAGGATTATGATTATGACCTATTAAAAGCTCAATTTTCCTCTTTTCAACTTGAGGACAAGTTGAGTTTTTAAGGGGGTAACGATAAGATTCCCTTAAAGATTTATTCAAGAAGGAAGCAACAGAAGATGAATTAAATCTGATTTTATTATTTTGTCATTATTTGATTTGAATTTGAATATTATTTAGGATAGGTTTCGGGAGATTTTATTTAGTCTTTAATTATTTAATTATCTAGATTTCATTTGTATTTGCTTTATAAATATGCCTAGCAACTCAAAAGCTAGCATATCATTAATGAAATATTTTTTTCAAACTCTTTGGAGATTATCCTAAGCATGGTTATTAAAAGAAATATAGAATGAGATTCTTGTTCTATATCGCCTTAATAGATTTGTTTCTCTTGTTTTCTTTTGTTATTTCAAGCACCCTAACGGTATGAATAGCTCTAATTGTTGTTAAAAAATTGGCAAGAAGACTTTCTTCCTCGTCATTCTTTCATTTATAGTCCCCATCATACAACAATAACAATAGCAACAACAAGCCTTACCCTACTAGATAGAATTGGCTACATAGATTGTACAACGCCATTATACTCTATCATTTACCAAGCTTTTAAAACTGTTGTTAACTAAAAGGCATTGGTTAACAACTTCCAAAAATATTCTCTTCAACCTTCCTCAATCACTCTTAACAGGGCTTAAATTTATCCATTCCACTCTCTTCATTGATACCTCCCGTAATCTTCTTTACACATGTCCAAATCATCTCAAATAATTTCCTACCATTTTTCCCTCAATAGATGCTGCACTCATTTTTTTTCGTATGTGCTCATTTCAAATTGTCTTTACGTGTATGGTCGTAGATCCATTTCAACATTCACATCTCTGCTACTCCAACTTGATACTCTTACTATCGTATTAAAGCCCAACATTCACTACTATATAACATGGTTGATCTTATAACAATTTGATAAAACTTCCTTTCAAGTTTATTAGGTGCGTTATGATCGCAAATAACTACTTTAACTTTTCTCCAATTAAACCACCCCGCTTGTATCAAATGCGCAATATCCCCATCAATTTTCACATCATGTTGAATAATCTCTTCCAAATATCTAAACTTATTCACTTGAGGTCTAATCTGATTATCTAATTTCACTTCCAAATTACTACTGACTGACCCCTTTTCAAAATTACAATACAAATATTCCATCTTATTCTTACTCAGATAGAAACATTTTGACTCCAATGTTCTCATCCATAACTCAAGTTTATAGTTAATCTCTTCTCTTGTCTTCACATTAAGAACTATATCATTTGCAAAAAACATGCAAATAGGGATTTTCTCTTAAATATGCTCAATCCAAATATCTAGGACTAGGTCAAACAAATATGTGACTTAAAGGTGATCCCTAATATAGTCTAATCCTTATAGGAAAATCTTTTATTTCACCACCAAACATTTTTTTACTAGTTGTTACCTCCTCGTACATGTCTTGTATAGCTCTAATATAGTCCTGATCATGTTAGTTAAAATATGAAATTACTTTTGAAGGGCTGGCAAATCATAGGCTAGGCAGAGTGAATGATGACATTGAGCTCTAAAGCATGGCAACAGTGTGGAATATGGGATAGAAAATGAATCAAACGTACAGTATATTAGAAAAGCAAAGTCAAAATAGGCCAATGCAAACCTTGCACTTTGATGGATTTGTGCAGCTTTGTTTTTTGCTACAAAGTTATCCATCTTGTCAGACAGTCTTTCACTAGCCTGGTGTTTCAAGTGGTAAGATAGCATTGACATTTTATATCAAAATGACTTGAATTTGAGATGATAATAGGGTAAAAGAGACTTACATCTGCTATATGTGCATGTCGAATCTCAAGCCACACTGAATCATGTTCTTCAAGGAGTGCCTCTTTTCTTTCAGAATCACCCCCTGTTTTGCTAGGAACCTGAAATGCAACAAATGTTATCTTGAATTTTGAAGTTGCAAATTGTAAAATTACAAACAAGAGATTCAAGGGAAAGGAAACCAAGAAAAGAAATTACCTCATATATATATTTATTTCCCTCCAGAGGCAACAAATCATGACACATTGCATCATAGGTCCATTCATGAATGATAGGAGCAATCTGTCATGCATATTCAAGACATCTTTGTCTTCCAAAATGTAGTAATTTAAAGGGGAGAATAATGGTGAGTAATAATACTCTTAATCTATTACAGAGAAGGGGAAAGAAATCTTACCTGATCAATAGATCTATCTAAAATGAGCAATTCACATGTTTCATTCTTTGGAAAGTTTGGAATACTATTTTTATATTTAGAAATTATATCCCAAACTGCATCAGCAAGCTTGGAAGGAACCAAATCCCGAGCTGTTGATCCTTCACCTTCCTTGGCCACACGATACCACACATGAGGTAACTCCTATCAACATGGAAATGGGAACAACAAATGAGATAAAAAGTATAGTAATACATTCACAAGAAATGGGAACAATATAGCATATATAAGATTAAAACTAATGATAGCTTTCAATAATAATCTTGACAAACTACTAAAGGAAGAAATACAAGAACAATCTAATCCATAGTAAGGACATATTATGTTGCATTAACATGTTCTAACTTACCTTAACTAACTTTTGACCTTCAACTATCTACCACATCATTACACTAATAACTAGCTTTGCGATAATTTCATCAATATTGCATTAAGTAGTTAATTATCAACTAGATATGAGTTAAACATACATAAAATAAGAAGCAATTAGGATACCTTCAGTGAAGCAAACACTGTAGCTATTCGAGTTGCCATAACATTCAAGCATGTGTTAAATCTTCGTGTATTGTCAATATTTCCGAAAAGTTCCTCCATTGCCATATCTTGATCAGTGGTAAAAGCCTACATCATATTGAACTCAATAGACAAATCTATTTTTTCTGAATGCAAAAATAATATATAGTCAACTTTATGCTCAAGAATAAATCTAATAATAGTAAATCTTAACAGTTATGCTCAAGAAACTAAGGATCACTATAAACTTGGGTAGGCTTCTGGCTGAGCTTATAAATATTAGCACTTTTGAACTTGTTTCACACACACACAACCTTTCATACACAAACATGCATATACATATATATGCATGTATATATAAGTATTTTATTCCATCCAAAGAAACCAAAACACAAGCACATCAATGCCTGCGCACAAACACATGTACATACACACACAAAAACACAAACGTGCACTCTTGTTAACACAAACTTATATGTATGTACCGTACACATTCAAGCACAATATATATGTTTCACAATGTTGAACATAGCCTATAGTATTCATGCTATAAGGTGAAATACTGGATCAATAGTTTAAGGTCACATATTGAGCTATTAAAATTAAAAATGTATTTATACTATGTTATGTATTTTCTCATGTATATTTGAGTTATACATGACATGGGTAAGTTTATATATTGAGCAAAATACATTGATCTCCCTTTAGTTTTGCTAAAATAAGAGAAATGCCCCCTTTATTTTCAAAACATATGCTTTAGCTAATTTTTAACACCTTTAAGAATATTCCCGTAAAGATTCTAAAATATTTAATTTTACTAATTAAAATTAAGATAAAAAATTTAAAATTATTAATTTTCCCTCATAATCTAATTGTCTACTCTCTCTCTCTCTCTCTCTCTCTCTTCAATTTAAAGATATTTAATAATTAAGTATGGTAATATTTAAATAAATATTCTAAAAATGTTATATTAAAATTAATATAATTTAAAGTAAAATAACCATAAATTATTTGACCAATTTAAAGTACATATGTTTTTAAAATATTATTTTAATCAATTGATGTATTTAAGATTTAAATAGTTATTAACTAAATAAGTTTACATAACTAAAATTTAAAAAATGACAAAAAAAGCTTAAAAATTATGCATTAAAATTATTTTTGGTAACCTAAATTATTTTTAAACAATATTTACATTAAAGAGTGGTATTTTGGTCAAGAATATATGATTTAACGAACAATTAATGATTGGTTATGTGGAAATTGAATTATGAAAAAGAGGGGTATGTGTCACATAACTTTTGATTTCAAGTAAGGTCTACATATATGTTTTTAAAAAAGAAAGGATGTTTGTAATTAAGATGTAACAGGGGAAGTCAGTGTGTATTTTGCTCTTATACGTTTCATTTAAAAGTTTGGCCCTATTTTGCAGGATCCAATATATTTTGAGACTTTCTAGACTATCTCAAGGATAAGAACATATATATTGTATCTTTATGTTGATGACAAATAACATAAACAAAAGAAGTATTGTTATATAACACCTAATGTTTCTTCTGAGCCTCTAATATGTTGAAGCCATGATCAAGTTTCGGTTTGCTTTGAACTTGGATGGCCCAAAGTGATAGAGACTCTTTGAGAAAAAATGAAATCAACTCATTGCCTAAATGGATAGAGTTTCCTGTGGGGACTATCAAGTTTGAAACTCTTCATTAAAGGTAAGTGATGAAAATGTTGACATATATAAAAATGCAAATTGCGTAGATCTATTTCTTACAAAAATCTACCAAAGGATATAACAATTATGTGTGGGGGAGTTCAATCACTTGGACAAGAAAGAAGCCGATGGCAATCTTCATCTTCTTATAACTTAGCAAAAGAAGGAAATGTGGCAGGATGTTAGAAAGGGATGAACATGTGGCATAAAGATAGAGAAGGAGGGTAACAAGGTGGTTGATGAGGAAAACTGTTTTAATCAATGATATTTGTATTAAGTCAATAATTTTCAATTATTTGCGACCATGCAATGTTGTGTCTGTGTCAATCTGCATAAGGTATATACTAGTATCATAAATAGATTTTGATACAAGTGTGTGGGAGACAGACTTGGATATATTCATGCACTTTGGATATTCTCCAACATTTGGGAGATTTCTAACTTAAGATTCTTAAAGAATATTTCTTTTGAAGATTCTATTCTATTATGATTCTTGTTGGAAATCTGAATTTATTCCATCAAATATAGGAAAATTAGGGCTAGATTGCATCAGTCTCCATTGTATTTATTATATTTATTCTATTGCATTTATTGTAAATTATCACCCTCTCAGTATAAATTTCCCTCAATTTATATGAATGAATTAAGTGAATGAGAAAATACATTCTCACTACTAAATTTTCAAATGGTATTGGAGCCATTCAGGTTTAAAAAAGTTGCCTCAGGTTTTTGGGAGTGTTTTTACATGGCTACTCCTTTGTTACACCTCTAGTTGTGCATGCACGTCATGGTAAAGGTTGTTTCAACCCTCACTACTAGCCTAAGGAAGTTCACCAAGGTCTGATCAGCACAACCCAGAAGTTGGATGGAGATTGGCAGCACATGGAGCCCACACACACCTATTGAAGATTCTGCTCCAGTAACTGTGAGGCAGTGCGTGGACCCTTTAGGCTATTTGTGGTCAAATCCATAGGATACCTGAGCCTCCGAATTAGTATTTTCCAATTATCTTGGCTTAGGTGTCTCAATCTAGTATGTTTTTTGTCTCGTTAGCTTCTCATAAGCCTTTATTATGAGCAATTTTTTGCAACCATAGAAGTGATAATGTGGGTGCTCTTAATCATTGAGACACATATGAACAAACATAAACATCGAGCATTAGTAGCAAAAAAGGGAGTTCTCTTTAGGCACTAAAGACTCGAGTGAGACTCAAAAGTATGGATTGTTAACTTAGGAGCATCTGACCATATGACCAGTTGTCAGTAACTATTTATCACTTATATCTCATGTGCTGAAAATGTTAAAGTGAAGATTGTAGATGGTTCCATGGTCCCGCTTGCTAGAAAAAGGAGTATTCGTTTCTCAAATTTTATAACCTTAGAATCTGCCCTACATAAGCCCAAACTTGACCGCAATTTACTTACAATAAGTTAGTTGACCAAGTAGTCCAGTTGTTTTCCTAAATTTCTCTTGTCACACTATGTTTCAGGATCTATTGACTAGTGATTAGTATGACAATTGGGTGTATGAAGGGTAATACTACTTTGAAGTCACTCATATGAGTAATCAACACTCACGTATTGTAAGTAACTTTACATCTTCCATATACAATACTAAATTTATGTTATGGCATAAAAGGATGGGTCACCCTAAGTTCCATTATCTTTAACGGTTACTCCCAAATTTATGCTCAAACCAAAATATGTGTGAAATCTAATGTGAGTTGTGTGAACTCGCCAAACACCATTGAACTTCTTCTCCTAGAGCTTGGTATACACCCACCAAACCTTTTCACAATCATACATAATGATGTGTGGGGGCTATCCCATGTTGCCAATCACACCAATAGTAAGTGGTTCATTAGTTTCATAGAGGACCATACTTGTCTTTATTTGGTCTATTTGATAAAGGACAAGTCTAAAGTTTCATCTGTGTTCTCTACCTTCTATGCCATGATTAAGAACCAATTCCAAGCCAACATTTAAATCTTGCATACTAACAATGGCATTGAATACTTTAACCAATGTAAGAATATGTTTCTTCTAGAACATGGCATCATCCGACAAAGTACTTGTGTGCATGCAATCCAACAAAATGGGATAGCCAAGAGGAAAAATAAAACATATATTAGAGGTGGTAAGTACCCTTATGTTTACTTGTAATGTTTCAAAATATTTCTAGTAGATTGTATTTTCATTGCAATGTATCTTATAAATAGAATGCAGAGTCATGTCTTATCTTACAAATCACCCCTGAACAAACTACACAAGGTATACCCTTCTCGTATTAAGGCCAATCTTCCATTTTGAGCCTTTGGTTATACCTCTTTTATCCACCTTCACCAAAGCCATAAACTTGAACCCCCTGCACTTAAGTGTATTTTTTTTTTTTAGAGTAATTCACTAATCTAGAAGGGTTGCAAGTGTTATGACCCTATCCCACAACATCTCTTAGTCTTAATGTTACTTTTTTTAGAATATTCCATTCTATCCCCAGTCCTCAATTTAAAGGGAGAGTATTGGTGAATTTCAAACTTGGGAAAGTGAAAGGCCAAATAGAGATTCCATTTCCAACTCACCTACATTGCTGGAACCACTTGAGCCCTATTCTCTTGAACCACTTCCAGCTCCACCATCACCAGCCCCTTCTTTTATGCTAGAAACTGAGGAAAAAAGGAAGGCAAAGGAGAGATACAAGAGAACCACAGAAGGGAGAGTAGTCTGTTTACACTCAAAAAAAAATTGAAAAATAGTGAACAATTCATATCTAAAGCAGCAAGAGAGTCAAACTAGAGGTAGCTCTTGAAGCTAAAGCACCAAGAGACTCAAAACCTAAGGGAAATCATGAACTCGCTAATCCATCCAATAAGCTAGATGATCCTGAACAAGAAAATGATTTTGCTGATCTAGATCTCCCTATTTCTCCAAGGAAACAACCTTCGCTCATGTACTCATCATCCTATAAAGAGGTTTATATCTTATAAGGCTCTTTCTCCAACATCGACAGGATAAAAATTCCTAACAATATCCATGAGGCTCTTGAAATACCAGAAATAAATAGCACCTAGGAAGAGATTAAAGCTCTAGAAAGAAACAACATCAAGGAATAAATTTATTTACCACTATGAAAGAAACTCATTGGATGCAAATGGGTCTTTAAACTAAAGTATAATGCTAATGGTACCATGGAGAAATACAAAGCTTGTCTTATTGTAGAAGGATTCACTCAAACCTATGGCATAATCTATGCTTAGAGATTTGCTCAAGGTATAAAGCTTAACACAATCAAAGTATTAGTATCATTAGTTGCAAATTTTGATTGCCCACTTCATCTACTAGACATCAAGAATGCTTTCCTCATTTTGGTAGAGGAAGTTTATATGACCCTTCCTCTCAGGTTTGAAGAAACAGGAAAAAAACAAGGTTTGCAAGTTGAGGAAATCCCTTTATGGGCTTAAGCAATCTCCTACAGCATGGCATGATAAAATTTCGAAGGAACTAAAAAAGGAGTACTATCAGCAGGGCCAATCTAATCATACATTCTTTGTTAGACACAAGGATGGAAAAAGGGCTATAGTTATTGTCTATGTAGGTGATATAGTCATAGCTAGTGATGACTTTAAGGAAATAGAGAGACTGAAGAAGATCCTAGCCTTTTAATTTGAAGTAAAAGATCTGAGCCAAATGTGTTACTTTTTGGGCATGGAAGTAGTCAAGTCAAAGAAAGGAATATGCATCTCACAAAGGAAATATGTCTTTGATCTCTTGACATAAAAGAAATATGTCATCCATCAATTTCACTTAAATTTATATGATTAATTAGTAATATGATAATGAGAGAGTAGGAAAGTTTATCAAAACATATGAGAGGAAAATGAGGGGGAAATAGGGGTCAAAGAAGGAAGATCTAGCAAATCAAGGTTATTATCCTAAGGGTCCTGATAATAGGCAGTAAGTAATCATGTTTATAGTGTGGCTCTAGGCTCAACTTAGATGCTAGAGTCACCTTTTGGTTTGCATCAATATTTTACGATGTTTTGGGAAGGGCTTAGAGAATGTTTTAGAGAAAAGTTAGACATGAGGAGAACCCTACTCTCGAACACCAGAGGGGGACTATTTTTCAGTATTGTGTTATTGTTCTTGTTATTTAAATATTTGAAAGGGAATAGGGTTTTGGTCAAAATCAATGAAAATTCATTTTGTAACACTAATTCGGTCTATTTAATTGTTAATAGTGAAACCTCAGTATTTCCCTTACTTATTGCTTGTTACTATTGAGTTTTGTAGTGGTGCGTTTAATTTTAGATCTGGGTTCCATCAATTGGTACTAGAGCAGGTTTGATCCTAAAGGACTGAGTTAAAGAGGATGGTAGAACGAGTGCAATATGCTCATCCAAATGTATAGGATTTAAAAGAAGTGGTTGGCGAGTTAACCTAAGACATAAGTATTCTTTGAGAAATGATTTAGAGGATAGACGCATAAATGCAAAAGAACATGTAGCAAAGTCACAGGTGATTGGGGAGGAACAACCTAAAAACAGGGGTGATTCAGGAGGGTATGTACGAGGCGAGAAGGATGGCGAGAGATTCAAAAATTTAGAATTACCTGTCTTTGTAGAAGAGGACCCACTTGGTTGGTTTTTTCTGTGTTGAAAGATACTTCCATATTAACTTTGTGGCTAAAGATGAGAGGTTAGATGCTGCAATGGTTTGTCTTGAGGGGAAAGCTTTAAGCTAGTATTCATGGATAGACACGAGGACTCCTTTGTGTAGCTGGATTGATTTTGAAAGAGTTATTGCACCGTTTCTACTCTACGCAACGCGGGGGGAACATGAGCTATTGTTTGTGGCTAAACAAAGAGGTTTAGTGTTAGAACATATTGAAGAGTTTGAAAGGTTATCTATGCCCTTGAGGGAAGCATCTAAAGACTGTTTAATCGGTTTTTTCCGTTCGAGATTGAAGGTTGAAATCAAAGCAAAACTGAAGTTATCAAGTGCTTTGACCCTACGAGAGGTTTTAGAGGCTACCCTTTGTGTCAATGAAAGGAATCAGCTACTGGAAGAAGACAAGGCCCCGAGGGCTTGAGTACAATGATTCTATAATAGGCCCAAAACCATCTTGGCCCAACCATTCACCCCACACATATCCCACATGGCAATACGGTCAAGGGTTCTTCAATAGCATCTTCGACAACAGAGGTGAAGTCAAGCGATGTGAAGACAACAGAGGTGAGGAAGACAAAAATGAAAGCTAACAAGACAAAAATAAGGAGCTCTTTGACATGGGGAAGTATTGTGTGAAAAGAAGGAGCATCTCGAAGACTTTCAAGTACTAAGATTTCTCGCTCGAGAGAGTTGGGACTTTGCTTCAAATGTGTTGAGAAATTTGGTCCTAACCATGCCTGCAAGAATAAACATCTACAGGTGATGTTATTGGAGATGGAGGACGAGGATGCTATAAAGGGACCCGAGTGCTCTACTGATATTGAAAAAGAAGCTGTTGAGGCTAAACAAGAAGCAACACATATGGAATTGTCATTGAATTCCATTACTAGGTTGGGGAATAACCACATGATGAAGGTGAAGGGACAACTCAGTAAGGTAGAAATTGTAATATTGGTTGATAGTGGTGCAACCCACAATTTCATAACCAAGGATATTATAAGCAGAATCAATGTTGAGACTGATGAGATCAAAGAGAACACAAGCACTGCAGGCGATAGCGTATACACTTAGAGGAAAACAACATTGCAAGGATGTTAAGCTAAAAAACCAAGGGCTTGATATGGTGCAAACTTTGTACCCATTTCATTTGAAGGGTGTTGATGTAATTCTGGGGGTGGAATGTTAAGATCATTTGGTAATGTGAAACTTAATAAGGGAAAAGTAACCATGAAGACTGGCAAGAGGGGCAACAGAGTATGTTTACTGGGGGACCCCTCACTGTTAAAAACCCAGGCTTCTTTGAAATCATTAATGCAATCTTTGAAGAAGTAGGAACAAGGGTTTCTTACTGAATATAGTAGTTTTGTGAAAACACAAGAAGAAAGCTAGGATTGGCCACCTGAAGTTAAGAAGCTACTTGACAAATTTCCTATGGTTTGCCAAGCTTTTGGGGAATTACCACCAACTCGTCCATAGGACCATGCTGTAGTGATCAAGCCAGGGGAGCAACCTCCAAATTTATGTCCCTATAGGTACCCTCACTTACAAAAGAATGAGATTGAAAACATGATAAAAGACATGCTCCAGGCTGGAATTATTCAGCGCAGTAATAGTCCTTATTCAAGCCCTATGTTGTTGTGTAGAAAGAAAGATGGAAGCTGCAAGTTTTGTGTTGATTATAGAGCATTGAATAAAATTACAGTCCTTGAAATATTTCCTATTCCAACCATTGCTGAATTGTTGGATGAATTAAAGGGGTCAACTATGTTTTCAAAGCTGGATTTGAAGTTGAGGTATCATCAAATTCGCATCAAAGCTGGAGATGAGCATAAAGCAGCCTTTTTGACTCAAGAGGGGCACTATGAGTTTAAAATAATAACTTTTGGGCTTACTAATGCCCCTTCCACCTTTCAATCCTTGATGAATGAGGTATTTCATGAGCATTTATGCTTATTTGTACTTTTTTTTGGATGACATACTTGTGCATAGCAATGATCTCACTACTCACTTGGAGCACTTAAAAAAAGTGTTAAACATCTTCAGAGAAAATCAGTTAGTTCAACAATATGTTGCAAAGTGCGATATATGTCAAAAGAATAAATACCAAGCTCTAACTCCCATAGGACTTTTACAACCTTTACCCATTCCACAAAGAATATGGGAAGACATTAGTATGGATTTTATTACCAAGCTCCCCAAATCCAAAAAGTATGACACTATACTTGTGGTGGCAGATAGGTTCACTAAGCATACTCATTTTTTGCCATTATCTCACCCTTCTACTAAAGCTGTTGCTGCATTATTTGTGAGTGAGATTGTGAAATAGCATGATTTCCCTAAAACCATAGTTTTGGATAGAGGCAGGGTATTGGTAAGCTAAATTTCGCAAGAATTATTCAAGCAAGCTGGTACCCAACTTTGTCTCCGTTCAGCTTACCATCTGGAGTGAGATGGCCAAACCAAGGTGTTAAATAGAGGGTTGGAGACCTACTTAAGATATTTTGTGAATGAGAAACCAAATCAATGGGTTTATCGTTTATCATGGGCAGAATATTGTTACAACACTTCCTATCACAGTGCAACAGGAATGACTCCATTTAAAGCACTTTATCGCAGAGATGCTCCAACATTCCTCAAGCTGCATGAAGACCATCTGTAATTGAAGAAGTCAATGAGAAGATCCTGATGCAGAACCAGATTGTTACAACTTTAAAAGAGAATCTCACAGTGGCACAAAATAAAATGAAGCAGCAAGCCAACAAGCACTGCTGAGACTTACAATTGGAGATTGGTGATACAGTATACATTAAAATCAGACCATATAGATTGAAGAGTCTAGCTCAGAGAATCAATGAGAAACTGACTCCTCATTTCTGTGGACCTTTCAACGATATTGGGAAGGCTAGAAAGGTTTCCTATTGACTTGAACTTCCTCCTACAGCTAGAATACACCCTGTTTTTCACATTTCTCAGCTTAAAAGGTCTGCAATCTGCTGCAAGCACCCCCACCATCCCACCTACTCTTTCTGATGAGTTTCAACTCTAACTAAAGCCTCAACATGTGCAAAAAATTAGAATCCTTATGAAGGGACAGCAAGAGGTACTTGTGAAGTGGAAGGATTTGCTTGAGTCTGAGAACTCTTGAGAATTGGTTGACACCATTACTGTGCAATTTTTGGATTTTTCCCTTGAGGACAAGGTGAAGATTTTAGGGGAGGATAATGATAGAGCTAGAAAGTTTATCAAAACATATAAGAGGAAAATGAGAGGGAAATAGGAGTCAAAGAGGGAAGATCCAGCAAACCAAGATTATTATCCTAAGGGTCCTGATAATGGGGAGTAAGTAATAATGCTTGTAGTGTGGTTGTAGACTCAGCTTAGATGCTAGAGTCACCTTTTGGTTTGCATTAATATTTTGCTATGTTTTGGGAAGGGCTCAGAGAATGTTTTAAAGAGAAATTAGACGTGAGGAGAGCCCTGGTCTCTCGAATACCAGAGGGGCACTATTTTTCAATATCGTGTTCTCCTTCTTGTATTTTCAGTATTTGATAAGGATTAGGATTTTGGCTAGAATCAGTGAAGGTTCATTTTGTAACACTGATTTGGTCTATTTAGTTATTAATAGTGAAACCTCAACATTTCTCTTATTTATTGCTTGTTATTGAATTCTGCAAAGGTGCATTTAATTTTAGATATAGGTTCTATCAGATAATTTGATATTTATTTATGGAAAAATACAATCATTGGTCCCTACAGCTTTATTGGTTTTTGCTTTTAGTTCCTGCAATTTGTTTTTAGCGCTTTCAGTCCTTATAGTCCCTATAATTTAAAATCATTAGGGATCTAAGAAACTAACGTCACCCAGTCTTGCTGAAACTATAATTACTGAAAACACTAAAAAAAGCTACTAGGAATAAAAGCAAAACTAGATGAGACTATAGGGATCAATAATTGTATTTTTCTGTTTATTTATTTAAGCGTACTTTCTAAAAAAAATATTTCACAATAAACCTCTAATATTTAGATAATTGTTAAACAATCCAAGGTGTTATAGCCTATGGGCTATGCCTCTATTTTGTCTCCTAAGACAATGAGCTCTTGTGTCTCTTTATTTTAGTTTACACTGCAACACCTGCATAAGATTCTCTGTAAGTGTTTCCTTATAAGGGCTTTTTCCAACATCATGTGTCATCTATGATCATAAGTTCATTAGGGGTCAAATATAAAAATTTTATCACTTGAACCTTAGATTTCCATCCTCACTGTACTGGTTTAGGTGTATGAAAACTCTAAGATGGCAATGTTACAGCAACAAGTCACAAATGGCTATTTAGAGCCAACATCATTGGAAATAATGGAATTATGGCCATCATTCTTAGTTCACCCTAAATGGTGTCTTCCAATTCTCGTTTATTGACTTATTGCTGAATCATGTATTAAATTGGCCTTGATGACTTAGCAATCTCAAGTCCCATAGAAACTCTACTAAAGGTAAAGTAAATTAATCTTCATATGTTACATAATAAAACATGCAGGTATGAGTTTATCTTGTATATTACTCGCTATTGTTTGGATTGCTTAAATTTCCCTGACAAGAAGCAGAATGAAAATTTTATAAAAGATTTTTAATTTTGAAGATTTTAGACTAGAAAGATTTAGCACCACTCTTTTAATCATTGTGTGACAAATTGTTCAACATGACATGGCAATAAATAAGCATTGCCATCAATGGAAATAAAAGGACAGATTTTGTTATTGCATACCTGGCTATCTACTGGAAAGTATTCCAAATTCATCTGCAAAATTAGACCAAAATTATCTTCAGAAAAAGGTTCTGAAGACTGTTATTTGCTTATAACATTATTGAAAGGAGAAAAGAAATACCAACCTCTTTTAATGCACCAATGCGGGGTAAGACACTTGTATCACACTTAATGTGGTTTATAAAGTCCTTGGGAACTGGTGAGCTAAAAAATATGAATGCTCTGCCAAAAGGGAAAAAAAAAGAAAAAATAAAAGAGGTAATTAAATATACTCCACAATTGGAGCTTACAAAAGATATATAACTATAAATTTGGGGAAAGCCAGAATGCTCAACATACTTCCGGTACAAGGGCTCCCTTCCAGACATGTCAGATATTAACATGATAATACTGCATGCTAAAAGAAATAAGGTCAATATGTGTGCAAGAGATTGCAAGTTGAATTTACCAAAGAAAGGAAAAAAAGAAAACAGTTCCACATAAATGAAGCTAGATAAAAAAATATATAGTAAAATCAAACAGTGCTATAAATTTGAAACTAAAATAAATATAATTTTGGGGGGAAAACATTGTCAACTATCAATGCCAATAGAAACAATACAAAAATTGGATATCTAGGATATGGTTTGCTTCAATTGAGACAATAGTGAATGCGAAAGATAGTTCTATATCTGAGATCAAAGCATTACAGTATGCAAGAACTGCAGTAAAGCACTTAATATATGCATTTCAGCTCTTTATAATCCCCTTTCAGAAATATCTTGGAAAAACAGTTCAATTATAACAGGAACTCCTAGAGATAACATAGGAAGCATTTTATAGTGCTGAGTGAGTCCCAAGCTGTAAAGGAGATAACTGCAGTTGAAAATAAAAGGGGCCTTGGCAATTTGCATATCTTCACAGAGCAAAAAAGTCCACTAGGTACAAATGGGTGTTTTCCATCAAATAAAATCCCAATTGAAGTTTAAACTGTCACCGCCTAGTTAGTTGAAAAATGGTTTATTCATATGTTTGGCATAGACTATCAAAAACCATTTCTCCCATTGTCAAATTCAATACCATCAAAATCTTATTGTCCTTAACCACTAACCATGGGCTTGAATCTTCATAAACTAAATGTCAAATATGTTTTTCCAAATGGAGATCTTGAAGAAGTCTATAGGGTTACCTCCTGAGATTCATTTATCAAATAACATAATTAAAGTTTTCAAATTGAAGAAATATTACTAAACAATCACCAAGGGCTTTGTTTGAAATGTTCACCCAAGCAAAAAAGGATTGACACTAAGATGCCAAAGGTTGGTATGAAAGCTCATTTACCTAACGCATACTTCACCTAATATAGTTTTTCTATCAATGATGCCAATCAGTACATGGAAATGTTCACAAAGGAACACAAGGAGGCTATTTATAGAGTCTGTACTTAAAAATCACACTCCACAAATATTGCATGAATCTTCTGGCTTCATTAGAAAACCAATTGAGGCTAATTGTTGAAATATAATAATTGATATATTTTGAAGAAACATCACATAGAAGAAAATCTATCCTAATTTTACATTTTATTACTTTCTGTTTTTACTTTATTTAGCAAGTGGGTTGCTTTCATCATTTCATGGATTAAATGGCAGCAAGTAGGTGTTTCCTTAAAGGGGAAAAAACATTATATTTTATGTTGTTTTTATGTTTCCTTCATGAAAAAAGAAACCTTAGCAGTAGCTTCTATAAATAGCCACCATGCAGCACATGAAAGAAAGATTTGAATGAAAATTAAAAAGGGATTTTTATCTAGTTTAACTACTTTCTCTCCCCCACCATTCTTCTCATGCCTCCTCCACCTGGTCTTATTCCTCCCTTCAATTGTTTGCCTAATCCCCCCCCCAAATCCTACATTCAGTCTCTCTTCCCCCACCATTTTTCTATTCATCTCTGTGTTCCCCTCCCCTGTTTCTATCGTTTTCCCTCATAATCCCCTCTGCTTGCATCTGTTAAAGTGTGTGCGAGTGTGTGTTACATCACTAATGCTTCCACAACCTTCTTGATTTGCAAAAGGTACTCACGGGGAAACATCAAACATTTCTCCTTACAAGTGAAAAATATTTACATTAAAACAGTGTTAGCTACACTGTTTCTATGGTGCCATCTAATTCATCTTTAGGTTCCTTCAAACTCCTGCATTTTACACCTATGGCCATGCATCAATTTCTCATCACATTTAGAGCAGACCCTCAGTTCCCTTTTCATCGCTATTTTAGCATATTTGTAACATTTTGACAAACTCTTTCCAAAAGTAAAGGAAACAGAAATGCTTATGGACTTGCTTTCACCTCCTCCTTTGTTATCTTAGTTATAGGAATGGGTCGAAGTGGTGGTAACAAGTATATTTAAAATGGGTTCATCTGCTATAATTGTTTCCAATGATACAGTCCACATAGAATATTTTCACCTGCTCATCCACTATTCATTCTTTCCCATCTATTTTCCCAAGAAATTTTGAGAACCGAATTGTGTTAATCGATATGCTGGCATCCCCATGAAATCTTGAAGAGAACTAAGCTTCAACATACAGGTTCAGCCTTCATAACACTCTTCAGGCCAATTTTGAAAGCTTTGGTGAGATCTTTCATCAATGTGACACATGAAAGCTGTAAAGAGCTCAAACAGTTCTCTAAACTCTACCACAATCTCACTCTACTTCATAAACATCAAACCACTGGTATCAGTTGGGTAGACAACCTTCAATGAACATGACAATAGCAACTAATTTCTCCTTTTTAGCAACTTTATATGGTCAAAGTATCTCTCTATGCAAAAAATCCATCTAAGTGGTTTTCTTCATAGAACAAAGGTAAATCCAACCTCTTGAACCTTGCCATGTCTCTCTCTTTAGACCCACTCCCCATCATCAGTCTTAATCACCCTATCAAACTAACTTATGGACAATCTTCAATTTAAGTGACTTGTCTACATTCTTCCCCATGTCATTATTTGTACGCCCACCTCTTGCCTCTATCCATAACTCAGCTAACAAGTCCTTTGCCATGGCCATTTTTCATCCCAATCATTGTATTTCTTGCTCAGTTCTAAAACTCTTCCCCTCAAATCCTTCTACTCTTTGTTCAATTATGGTAATTACCATTACCCAATTCAAACAGCTCTAATATTAAAAAATGGAAGCTTTCACCAATATATACTCAATAAAACTAGAAAATCTATTACTGTATAGTCTTAGGAAAGACACACACATGCAGCTGAAGAGATAAATGAGAATCAAAAGAAATAAAGGGGTAACAATGAACTGACCCATACTATGACATTATAGAAGGCCAGACAAATCTTGGGAAGAGGGTAGCATATATCTATCAAATTTATGCACATGGAAGAAAATCATAGTGTTAATCTGTTAGCTAGCTTATCTCATGACATTGACACTGATCTTTGTTCCTATGATCAACCCCCACCTTGTTGTTGGAAGTTGGTGGATGATGATAGGATACTAGGTGTTTTGTATAAACCCATGTAATTCCGTTCTTGAATGGATGATCCAGTTTCTATTTAAAAAAGAAAAAGGAACAGGAAAAAAGAAATAAAAGAGGAAAATAGGGAAAGGAAAGGAAAAAATGGAAATAGTAGTACAAGCACTCTAGCTAGTTTTCCCCCACACCCCATAGTCACCCCTATATTCATTATTGACTATGCCTCTCATCCTCTCCCTCCTCTAACAAACAAATCATCATTTTCCTCATTTCCATTAGAACTAGACTAGTTTGGCCTAATCCCCTATTCTTCCTACGTCAAACATAAATCTTAGTGATCCTAGACCCATCATCATCTAAGCATAATATTAAGATTATTGACGAAATAAAAGACTCTAGCATCATAGCCATTCTCTGGCTGATAATTGCCAATGAGATTGAAAAGGTTGAAGCTTGAGATGCAAAAGTCCAAGGCAAAATAATGTCCAGCGAGAGTAATATACGGATTACCAAGCAATGTAAAGTGTTACAGTAGGTGATGCAAAACTCTACTTTTTGAGCTGACTTCTGAGGCAAATGGGCCAAGTGGTTTCCATTAATTAAAATATGATACAATAATCATTGTTCAACTATAGATATGACTCCTTTTGAGGTAACATATGTTGTCCCTTCTCCTACTCACTTGCCTTATGTTGTTGCTGAATCATCTAATGATGTGATGGATAGGACTTTCTTGTTTTGTTACCAAAATTCTTTGATCTTATTCTTGTAAATAGCCTAATCAACCTTCTAGTAGCTGGTCTTCACTAGTATGGCTCTAAATCAAGCAAATTGGCTAATAACGTTTTGCACAATTTATACACAAATTTGACTTCAGAATAAAGAGTATAGTACTAGATGAAGAAAACAAAATTACTTCTCTTTTACTGGCTGCATGAAATAAACAACATCCATAGATGGTAATGGTTGCCTTCTCTTGAAAATGTCTTCCACCACTGCAATAAGAAGTCAAGCAGATTATCATCCCAATATTTCAACAATAACCAAAGAAAGGAACTTAAAATGAAGCCTAATGAAGAAGAAAGTTGGTACAGAAGAGTTTTCTGAGGTCAAGCAACCTAGCATGATAAAAGCACTACAGAGTATGTGGCTGCAAAATTCAATGTTGAAGCATTTGCTTCCATAAAAGCTTAAAAAAAGGTGAATTTAGCCATTTTGTGAGTGTCACTTATTCTAAGAAAGCCTGAGACATCCACCTCATTAAAATTCATTTTAGCATCATCAGCTAGACTTGATGGGTTCCTGTAGAACAACAAAAAAATTAATAATACTAATAATTAAATTATAAAAACAAAAAATTCTTACACGAAACTTCTTGGTCTGTGATATCTGCCATTTTGCATGAATGTGACATAACTTTCAATGTGACTTTATCCATTATGAGAACCTGAGAAAAATAGTTACTAACATGGATGATTATTAACTTCAATTTAGTAAGTCAACTCTATGGAATAATAAAAACCAGTTAAGTTAAAATTGCATGATTCATGACAGGTGCATGTAGAAGCAACAAATTAATGTCAAATGAGCTAGAGCCAATGCTAATAATCCAAAAATTTTCACATTAGAATTTAAACTAAAGGGATTAGTTTGCAAGTCTATTTAGCAAATCCATGACTAATGACATTTTGTCATTGAATTGAAAGGATTTGGCTCGAATTTTTTGAATATCCGTAAAATCCCCTTCACCTATGCTCCTCATTATAATATTTAAAACAATCCAAGAAACACAAGAAACATCTAAACTGCAACCATATGTCTTACATGAAAAAATAAAGCAAATATAGTTGGCTGAATTGATGCCAGCACTACAAGTTCATCAATCATCACTAGAAATGCAAAATTAAAACAAACAGCCTATGAAATCAATTAAAACAGCTTTCTTTAGCAAGAAAATATCATATTTAAGAAAAGGGAAAATTAACAAACTTCATAACAACATCGTACATTGTAACCACTTCAATTACTCACCTTCCATGATTTAGAATCTCCTGAATTTGTTGCTCCAAGCATTTCAAATAATAACCCTACATGAAGCCAAACATGTAAAATGTAATGAAACATATTCAAGAAAGAAAGTAACTAATTTTATGTTTCATGTATTTTGAGTTTTAGAAGTTAAATGCTTATGCGTAAAACAAAGAGGGAAAAGGATGGATGCTAAAAAAGTTGAAATGGTTTAGAGTCAGAGATTTGAAACACTATTTCTGTTGGTACATTTCCTGGAAACTAAGTGTCTCCTCAAGCCAGCTCTATCACCGCTCTATGGCAGTTAAATATATCCAATGTAAAAAGAATACGCGAAAAACTAGAAAGATACAATCACATTCAAAATAAATACAAACTTAAAAATTCACAGGAATACGTTCACACCAGGTTCAGATTCGTAACTCAATTATCTAAAAAACCAAATCAAACTAAATCAAACCCTCAAAAAAAAAAAAAGCCACTCTGTGTCTACATTTCCCGTATTCAAGTCCTTCTATCGACCTATATGTCCCGAGAAATAAACGTAAATGTAACAGAAAACGTAATTCGCCAAAGAACGAAAGAAAATGGCGCTTACGGTCACGGCTGATTTGGCGGAAGGGTTTATTTTCTGATGATCCTCCTTGATTTGTTTCAGAATCCGACAGCGACATTGTTGCAGCAGCTGATTGTGAAGACAGAGAGACGGAGAAAGAAAAGAATGCGTAGGAATTGCTGAGGAAATGAGGGGAATCGAAAGAGACATCCGAGAAAAGTCGTTATATGAGTGTGGGGACGTGAAATTTGGAACCCAAGTTTCGGTTACGTTTAGCGCTCTGGAATGAATGGCTTCTACGCTGTCGTTTTGTCGTCTCTGGTGGAACGACAGGGAATGAAATACACAACGGCGCTTTCGCCTAATCACTTGTATAGATTTTAGATAAAAAAATAAATAAAATGATATAATTATTAGGCTAAATTACACAAAATCTCCTGAACTTCAAAGCATATTCAAATAACTCATTTAACCTTTAAAATTTAATAATAAATTTCATTAAACTTTTAAGTTTATACAAATTATTTCTAATCTTTAATTATATATCCCTTAAAATTTATTTTTGTGTGTACTTAAGCTCCAAAATTTAATTGACGTATAGATAACCCCTAGAATTTAAATTATATGTAGATAATTTATATATAAAATTAATTATATAGAATTATTTACACAAATATAAAAGTTGGAGGTTTATTATAAAGTTTCAAAAGCCAATAAAGTTATGAATACATGATTCAAAATTTAGGAGAATAATATATAATTTAACCTAATTACTATAATTTGATAAACAAGAAAGTATAAGTAAGAAGCTTTAATCAACAATAGCTTTAGGATAGGTGAAATAAAATTAATGAGGTGTGTTTGAAAAACCGAAATTTCTGTAAATTATACTTCTCTATTTCCGAATATGAGAAAAACTATGATATTTATTTTTATTTGTAAGAAAAATTATAAATTAAAAAAAAACATTTATCACATTTTTTAAACTATCCCTCATAAACTCAATATTTATTTTTATTATATAAATATGTTTCATTAATTACAGGGATAATTTATATTTAAAGATAAATTGGCTCATTGAAAGAAAAAAAAATCTTGTGACCATAAAATATGAAATAAATTTTTGAAAATTTAAGAATGTGACTAGTTCATATCATATACAAAGAGTTTATCATTAATATATAAAGAGTATCATTGAAAATTTAAAAGTTTATAAAGGGTTCATCATTGATATATAATGGTAAATAATTGACAAATATAACAAACTAACAATAATTCAAAATATAATAAATATTTTTTATTTATAATATGAGTTATATTTACAGAAGTCCCATAATTTAATCTAATTTTTTATTTTTAAACATAATTATTACACATAACTAACTTTATTAAAATCTGTGACTTAGTTTTTTTCTTTTATATTCAGAAATAGTGAAAGTAGTAATTTCCAAATTAAAATCGAGAGAGAAATTAGTTATTAATTTCATTCTCGGTAATTTATATTTGCATACTATTTTTTAAAATAAATTATTTTGCATAAAATTAGTTAATTCATTCATTCTCGGTATTTCCAGCCCCATACGAATTGGTAAAATTTCCCAACAAACATGCAATAACCAATTTAGGAAGTGAGCTTGATATTACTATTTTTCCACTCGTGCATGCTCATTAGTTCTAACTTCTATTCAATAATTAGTCTTAGAAAAACAGTTGCCTACCAACACATGCAAACAAATGCTACTATAAAAAATATATTTTACATCTCTCAATTTATATCACTTTTTATCAAAATGATATAAAAATAAAAATAATGATAATTTTATAAATAAGTGCTGAATCATTAAAAATATTCACGTCACTTTTAATAAAAAATAAAGTAAAAATTAATATCCAATTATTTTTTTAATTTAAGACGTGAATATTTAAAAATACATTATTTTAATTCACGTTACTTTTAATTAAAAATAGATGTGGAAAAGAATCCACATCTCTTTTTAATAAAAACAGATGTGGATCTAATAGTCTAATAAATTGAGAATTTTAATTTATATTTAAATAATTAGCGTCTCTTTTATTAAAAAAATAGACATGAATTTCATGCCTCATATATTAAAATCATAAATTTATAATATAAAAATCCACATCAATTTTAATAAAAAAAGGATGTGGATTTTACGGTTAAAAATTTTAATATTGAGACTGAATATTTAAACTCATCCACGTCATTTTTTTGATAAAATGAAATGTGGATTTGAGTTATTAATTTAAAAATATGAATTTAAAATTTAAAATACTCTACATTGCTTTTATATAAAAAAAGGATGTGGATTTTATTTTTAAAAATTTTAATAATTAGATTTATATTTAGGGAGAATGACAATTAAGGACCTGCTAAGAACATTAATCCCAATTACGGACTGTGAAATTTGAAATCAGAGTTAAAAACCATGATCCTTAATTGTGATAAAAAAATATAATTTGTGAGGTGAGATTCACTAACGTGACTTGGGAATTCACTAACCCAACTTGAGAAAATTACTAACATATATTGTGAAAATATGAAACCCCACTTAAAAATGAATGTTTAACAAAAAGCGCCACTTGAAAATTCAATAACTAGATTTGAAAAAATTTCTAACGTATATTATAAAAAAATAAAATTCCACTTGAGAATCATTAATAAAAAGTGACTTATCCAAATTAGTATTTTTTATTAAACAATCAATTTCCAAGTGAAGTTTCATGTTTTCACAATATAGTTAAAAAATTTTCTAAGTCTAGTTAGTGAATTTTCAAATGACGCTTTTTGTTAAACATTTCATTTTCAAGTGGGTTTCATGTTTTCAAAATGTACGTTACAAATTTTTTCAAGTTGGGTTAGTGAATTCTCAAGTGGCAATAATGAATCCTATCTCACAAATTACATTTTTTTAATTACAATTAAGGACCATGGTCCTAAACTAGGATTTTAAAATTTCATGATCTATAATTGAGATTAATATTCTTAACAGGTCTTTAATTATCATTCTCCCTTATATTTAAGCTAATCCATGTTGCTTTTTACGTAAAAAGGATGTGGATTTGAGTGTTAATAAACCATGTCGCTTTTTTGAAGAAAAAAAAAGGACATGGAAATTCCTGTTAAAAAATTATTATTATTATTATTATTATTATTATTATTATTAAGACATTTACATTGAACATTCAAGAGGGTATTATTAAAAATATTTTTTCTAGTTTTTTAAATTGGAGAAATGCTTTACACGTTCACAATTAGAATTGAAGGACAATATTTATTCGTGATTATTTCCTTTTTTTTAAAAGATACCTCAAAAGATAGTAGCTTACAGTGTATGAGAACTAATTAGAATAAAAAAGAGAAAAGGCAAATTGGGGAATCAAAAGGAAGAATATTCTTTTTACAGGAAAGATGAATATATTACACCGAATATTTAAGCTCATCCATGTCTTTTTTTTTTTTGATAAAATGGGACTTGGATTTGAGTGATTAATTTAAAAATATAAACTTAAAATTTAAGATAATCTACGTCACTTTTAAAAAAAAATATGTGAATTTTATTTTTAAAAATTTTAATAATTAGATTGATATTTAAGCTAATCACGTCACTTTTTTTTGTAAAGAAGGACATAGAAGTTTTAGTTAAAAATTTTAAATACTTAATATCATAATAAACTAATCCATGTTGGTTTTTTTTTAAAGAGACATTGATTAATTTAATCACGTCACTTTTTAATTAAAAAGTGATGTGATATATGATTATTATCCATGCCACTTTTGGTTAAAAAGTGACGTGGATAATGATATGCATTTCTCTCTTTTTTAAGTAAAATCTCATTAATAACCATGTCTCTCTTTTAGAAAAAGAGACGTGGATAATCATTTAAATCGTCTTAAACTTCTGTTCAATCATCATGACCACGAATCTCAAAAACCCAGCTCTCAAAACCTCCAGCTCGTGAAACTAAAAAGCCTCCATCTCTTAAAACCTTCAACTGTCAAAATGGCGGCCACACTTCCTGCTGAAACCCCAACTCCACCTTTAGCTCGTCTCCTTCCTCATCTCGTGAAAACTATAGTTCATCTCCCTAAAGCTCATGGCACCTATAACTCGTCTCCTGAAGCTCAACTCCTCATTGCATGGTGACCTATAGCTCATTTCCCTAAAGCTCACGACACTCATAGCTCAGATCCTTTCAATCCTCAGCTCCCCTCAACCAGCATTATTCGTTCGTGACCCTTAGCTCCTCCGCCTTGCTCATCGTCACCTCTTCCACCTAAGTAATTTTAAAAAAAATAATTTTTGCTTATCCCATTATTTTTTTTCAATGCCCAAGATATTTTTTTTTAGCTCCAACCAATAGTTTTTGTTATATTGCTTATTCCATTAGAATTTTTTTAATGATATTTCCTCTGTTCAAAATTAATTTTTTATATTGCTAGATAATAATTTTATTATATTGAATTTAAATTTATTGGAAGATTTTTTTTATTGTTGTCTCCTCTTTTCATATCTTTTCTTATTGCTAGCTTCTCCCAATGCATTAGTAGCCTTTGTTTATGCTTTAGTTTGATATTTAATGATTTTTTCCGGTTAAAATACTTGATTTGATAATGTTATAATTTTGAAGGTCCCATTTTTGTAAGGAAACTCTGCCAATTTTTTTAAAACCTTAATATGTTTGTGTAGTACCGGTGGTGATACAATTTTGATAATTGTGGGGTCTATGTTGGTCTTAATTGGTGCCCCAAATCTTTATTTTTCTATCATTGCTTTAATTTATTTATCTTTTAGAATAATTATTTGTGCTTTTGGAAGTTTGATATTCATTGCTGATTTGTGTTGAAGCTATCACAAAATTAAGGTACATGTCTACATAGCTTTAAAAAATTATTGTGAATTTATTTGGGTGATTTTGAGAAAATTGAGTTTTCTAACTTTGGAAAATGTTATTTCTAATGCATGATATATGATATATGATTATTTGATATATGGATAGTTTCATATTTGGTTATTTGAATTGGTTAAATTGTTTAATTTGTTGTTATTGAAATTTGGAGAGATCTCATTTTTTAGGAAAAACTCTACCAAATTTTTTTACAGTATTTTATTTTCATTTATGCTTAAATTTTATATTTGATTATTTGAACTATATAAACTGTTTAATTTATTGTTATTAAAATTTAGAGAGGCTCCATTTTTAAGAAAAAACTCTGTCAAAATTTTTTTAAACTTTAACATGTCCATGCAAGTTAGAAAATTGCTAATTTGATGGACTTTGTGATGGTTGATTAGGTAAAATAGAATAGATCGTAATTGGATGAATGCTAGGAAAACAAGTGAGGAAAATGAGAATGGTGTGGACTGGTTTCTTGAATTTTCTAAGAGAAATGTTTCTAGTAAAATGGGAAGTATTGTTGTCCTTGTGTTAACTGTATAAATAAGATTGAATTGGATATTAATGAAATAAAAGAGCATTTAATTTGTGATGAGATAAATTTGAGGTATACAAGGTGGATATAACATAGGGAAGAAGGAACAACTTGTATGTCCTAAAATGAGCCAATTGTGAATGATTAGGATGATAGAATAGAGGATATAATGCATGAGATTGGGGTGGCATCATTTGCACAATCACATGTATATGACAATTTGCATGCAGAGAAACCCTTATGCCCTAAGTATACTAATTTTACACTCTTGATATCTGTGTTGGAATTGGTTAACTTAAAGTCAAGAAGTAGGTAGACTAATTCAAGTTTTATAGAGTTACTTGAATTCTTGAGTAAAATGCTTCTAACCTATAATTTGCTTCTAAAATGTATATATGAGGCAAAGAAAATCTTATGCCCGATAGGTATGGTTTATAAAAGAATACATGCTTGTCTTAATGACTGCATATTATACACAAATGAGTATCAAGAGCTACAAAAGTGTCCAAAATGTGGGAACTCATGCTATAAAGTGAAGAAAGATGATGGTGCTAATAGTGCTGATGGTAATGAGATCATAACTAAAGGTCTTCTTGTGAAGGTATTGTGGTATCTTCCAATAATACCATGATTTCAACATTTTTTGCCAATCCAATAAAACTAAAGAATTTGAGATGGCGTTTTAATGAGAAGATATTTGATAGAAAACTTTAACACCCGACTAATTCTCAACAATGGAAGACAATAGATAACTTGTTTCCTGAATTTGGTAACGATTCGAGAAACCTTTGGCTTAGACTCTATATAGATGAAATTAACTCATATGGTAATCTTAGTAGCACACAACGCATGGCTAATCTTATTGGTTATTTACAACTTACCTCCTTGGTTGTGTATGAAGTACAAGTATATAATATTGTCTTTGATAATTTGGGACCAAAACAGCCTAGAAATGATATCGATATCTACCTGGCACCTTTGATCAAAGACTTAAAAATGCTATGGGAGGAAGGTGTTAAGGTATTTGATGCTTATAAGCAAAAGCATTTCAAGTTGCGTGCCATGATTTTCACCATAATAAACGTTTTTCCTACATACAAAAACTTGTTAGGATGTAGTGTTAAAGGGCACAATGCATGTCTTATATGTGAAGAAAGCACACATTACTACCAACTTAAGTATGGAAAAAAACAATCTACCTTAATTATTGAAGATTTCTTGATCGGTATCATCTTTACCATAGTTTGAAAAAGGCTTTTAATGGCTTACAGGAGTATGAAATAGCTCCCAAGGCCATGATTGGACAACAAGTTTTATCAACATATGGAAAGAATAAATGTTACCTTTGGTAAGTATAAAAAAATGCAAGTGAGAAGAATTTGTGAAAAAAAGGTCCATTATTTTTTATCTTCCTTATTGATAGAGTCTAGATGTGAGGCATAGTCTTGATGTGATGCATGTTGAGAGAAATGTATGTAATAGTCTTGTTGGTACGCTCTTGCACCCATACTAGACTTCACTGAAATAGGAATAAGAAAACGATTGTATGATCAAAGAGAAGAGGGGAAGAGAGCTTATTTGCCATCGGCAATGCATACATTATCCAAAGACAAGAAAAGAATTTTATGTGAATGTTTGCATGGTATTAAGGTGCCACAGGGGTATTCTTTAAATGTTAGAAGACTCGTCTCAATGAATGATTTGAAGTTAATAGACTTAAAGTCTCATAATTGCTATGTATTGATGTAACAACTTTTACTAGTGGCTATTTGAGGCATTATAAAAGATGATGTGAGATGTACTATAATGAGATTGTGTATGTTCTTCAATGCTATTTGTTGTAAAGTCATTGATACTAATAAGTTAGATCAATTGAAAAATAAGGCTTACATTATTTTGTGCCAATTGGATATACATTTTCCTCTAGCATTTTTTGACATCATGATGCATTTAATAGTTTATTTGGTAAGGATAATAAGGCTTTATGGTCTTATTTATCTAAGCTGGATGTACCTATTTGAGTGTTATAAGAAAATTTTAAAAGAATATTTCAAGAATCTATATTGACTTGAAGTATCAATTGTTGAACGATATATAGCTAAAGAGGCTATTGAATTTTGTACTTGATATCTAAAAGGATTGAAAGTTGTTAGAGTCCCTCAAACTCGACATGAGGGGACAAGACTTTTTAGGAAGGGAACACGGGGGGTCAAAGTAAAAAGTATGTCTCGTGAAGAAGTGTTGCAAGCACATTTGTATATTTTGAATAACTTAAAGAAGTTCAACCTTTTTAGATGCTTATAAAAAATTGTTGAAAGACAAGTACCTAAGAAAGAATGAGATGTAGCTGGCTAATAAGCATAATAACACTTTTAGAAGGTGGTTGAAGGACATGGTTATGAATGAGATTGCTGCATTTGATACAATAACATGGTTAGCCGAGGGACCTTGTTTTGAGGTCATATGTTGGGGTGGATATAATATAAATAGATATTCCTTCTACATAAAAGTCCAAGATGATAAAAGTATGATGCAAAATAGTGGAGTAATGGTAGAAGCAGAAGTAATGCATTTTTTTAGTTCAAAAGATAATAACCCACTGTTGACTTTCATGAACTATTATGGAGTGATTGAAGAGATATAGGAAGTGAACTACACCAAATTCAAAGTGCCCATTTTTAAATGTAAGTAGGTTCACTTTAATGCCATTAAAATATATAAGGAATTTAGATTTGTTTCATTTGATCTCGATAGGGTTGGTTCTAAAGATGAGCCCTTTATTTTAGTAACTCAGGCGAAACAAGTGTTTTATGTCATTCATTCAGTAAATAAACAGTGTTCTAGATGAAACCCTACCTTGTACTACAAGGTAAAAGACAGATTGTTGATATAGAGGATGATAACTCAAGTTTCAATCTTGATGAAACCCTACCTTTTACTACAAATCCACCTAGATCAACTAAAGTAGATTTGGTTGATGATGAATATGCAGTTAAAAATGATCACTATGAAGAAATTTGAGAAAATGAATAAAGTATGACCCCAATTAATAAAATAATCATTTTTTTGCTTAATAGTTCATTTATTTAGTTTTATATATGTAATTTAATGCAAATTACTTAATTGTATCATTTTATTTTTTTTAACAGGAACATAGAGGGTTCTATTAGGGATGTTGGTGATACGTCCAGTGCATCTAAAAATAAAAGGGTTTTAGAGGTAATACAAAGTTAAAAGACATGGCTTTACATCAAGGTACTATGGAGAGGGTGCATTTAGATTTTCATGATTATAGAACACTACTTGGTCTAGTAGGGGTCAAGTTCATAAGTTATATAGGCCTTATGGCTCGATTTAGGGTTGAAATCTTATACCATAAGTAGAAGGAAGTACCAGAAGCTATGAAGGACTTGATTTGGAATGACATTTTGGTATGAATATTTTTTATGCTATTATTTTACTTATATTTAATATTATTAATAACTTACTTTATAAATATTATACCTTGTAGCTCACTTTCAATGTCCCTCCTACCCCTGAGGTGAATAAATATTAGCTTCAACAAGTACATGATCGATGAAAAGATTTTAAGTCAACACTTTCTAAGGAATACATTTAAGGAGAGAAGAAGAATGAGGATCTGTGTTTGGAGTATAATTTCATTGATCAAGAGATTTGGACACAATTTGTAAGGTCATGGGAAGATCTCGAATTTAACTGAAATTTTAGTAGAATCAATCACTGACTCAATTTATTTTTTTTAATTTACATTTGACTTTGGCAAAATTTAATCATAGAAATTTTGTGCATTGAACAAAAAGAGACAATCTAAGTATAAATATCAACATTACTTGTCTCGGAGGGATATTGAAAGCTGGACAAGAAGCTTATGGAAGCTAATTTGAAGGAATTGGAAGAAGCTGCAAGATCAGACTCCAACATTGTTGTTAATCCCCTGCCTCCTCGAACTCGTCAAAGAAAATGGAAGGAGGCAAGGATCAAGAAAGGCTAGTATATATACCACTCTAGAGATTGCTGAAATTGCTGCAAGGATTATGAGTAGTTATACTAAATGAATTAAATTGAATTTACATTTGGTGGTTTTTATTAGTTGTATATTATAGGATTCACTTGAAGAACAATCTTCCCAAGGTTCATTTCAATCTATTGGAAGAATGGACATCTTAACAACAGCAATTGGAATAACAAATTATCCTAGTCATGTCAAAGGGGTAGGAAAAGTGTTGGTTTGAGACAGTACTTCGAACCAACACCATGAAGATCAAGAGTTATATCTAAAGCTGAGCTTGATGAGATTCTAGATAAGTTACTCAAAAGTACAAGCATGATCATGTGTTGTTTTGTGAGCAGCTTCTTCAAGAGTTCAAATCCATGGTCTCCAACATAGGAACTATGTAGGGAACTGAGCAGCAAGGACCTCAAGTTTTTAATTAGTTAAATATTCAGTCTTGTCTATTTTTCTATTTTATATTTAACCTTTTCATTTATTTCTTTAGACTGTGCTTCAAAGCACAAAAGATAGTCATAACCTACTAGAGACAGCAGCGCATGCCTCTAGTCCCTCAATAGATGATAAGACATCTTGTTTTCTTTATTTGGATAAGCCTATGAAGTGGGTTATTGCTATAGCTCGGGTATACATGCTCAGGGGAACAATCCATCATATCCACTATCCTAAGGTGTCAATTGAAGTTATTCTTGAGCATCATGTGACAATGTCATTCCCTATTGTTGAGGTTGTAAAATTAAGCCAAGCCTTAGGTCACTTTATTCTATGACCTAAAAGACTTGTTAACATGGATATATTAGTTTCAATGGTAAAAAAAAACACCTATTATTGTTTGATTTTTGGTTTTCATTAATTTCTATAACTTGTATTTGTTTGATGTGTCATTAGGATCCAGAGGATGCTTAGGACTTCCCTTATCTACCACAATTATATAAGTTTTTCAAGGCAATGACAAATCTAATTCAATTGACGATGCGTAAAGGAATCGTGGGTGTAGATAGATTATACCCTTTTGCAATTGATAAGAAAGACATCCTTGAATTTCTATTGATGAGGGAGCTAGATATACCATGGGCCATGTTATCAATCTTGTAAATTTATTATTTATATTTTATCTCATTTTTTTATTTTAATTTATATGCATTAATTTTTATCTTCTTTTGCTAATAGGTTTTTCAAAAATCTCTGCACTGGACCTAAAGAAAATCAATTTGGATTTTTGTGTCTCACTTATGTGATGCTGACTCACAATGATATCCATGATAGGAAGGGATACGTGGGCAATACTATTTTAGAAACAAAATTATCATGTTATCTGGCCCTAGTTCTTAAAGGCAAGTTGTTTATATTTATGCATATATATTCAGTTTGGTAATATTTTTTTTCTTTTCATATATTCATTATATTTCTTATATGTTATAGTTATCACTGGTCTCTTTGTGTTGTCTGCCCGTATTTGCACGAGATTTACTGGTTTTGCTCCATGGGCAAGCAACTTAGTGGTGAACTAAAGATATATTTAACACGTAAGTTAAGGTTTTATAATTTATAAATGTTATTTTTTATATATATTTAAATTCTTTTAATATCTTGTTTTTTAATTTAAATTTTATTATAGTTCACTAAAGATATATCATATAATGGGGGAAAGCTGCCACCCACCCAAAAGTGGAACAAAAAAAAAGGCTCATCGACTTCGATATTTTCAAAAGTGAGTAATTTTTATTCAGTGTTCTTCATTCATAATCATTCCATATATGTTATTGTTTATGCTTATCATTTAATTTTTATTTGACCAATGCCATCGACAGATGGGGAGTATAGAGTGCGGATATTATATTATCCGTGATATGTATGAGATTATTCAATTCGATACTAATAGAATTTACACCTGGTATGTAGTTTAATCTCAATGAAAAATTAGGGAGAGAGTATAAAGACTTTGGAATTTTACTAGATCTAATGAAAATCATATAAAAATTTATAATTTTTTGACAATGAGTACCCCTACACCAATAAAGAGATAAATGACATTCAAAATAGTTTGGCAGGTCAACTTCTTTGAGAGTTATTTACATAATCCAAATTTTATAATTTGTTCAATTAGAATTTTAGCTTGACTTATCTAACTTAAAAGGCTAGAAACTCTACTTAGTATATTGTAGTTTGTTGGATTTTGATTGTAAATATTGAACACTTGGCTTTAGTGTTCCTTTAGTCTATATATGCTTATACTGCTACTGTTGTTGTTATTTGTTGGACACATTAGATGTACATGTTGGCTTGTTGCTGGCGTGAAAATTTACAGGTTCAATTGGATGTAAAGAATTATACAAATTACCTACTGAAAAAAAAAATTAAACAATCCACGTCCCTTTTTTTTTAAAAGGACATGGATTATTAAAAATCCACATCCTTTATTAAGAAAAAGGGATGTGGATTTTTGATAATCCGTGTCCATTTTTCTTAAAAGGGGACCCATGTATCTTTTTCTTAAGAAGGGATGTGGTTTTATTATCCACGTCCCTTTCAAAAATGATATAAATGTATCAATTTTTTATATCGCCCTGATCTATATTCCTTATTATAAGGATGTAAATATCCCTAAAAAAGCAACATAAATAGCTTTTTTTTTTTATGGTAGTAAAAGTAAAGCATCATTACTTGAGCTTGAGTTCGACACAAGAACTTGAAGTCTCTAGCTTCCAAAAAGAGACTCCTAAGAACCACCAATAAATAATCAAATTAGAAGTCCCTGGCTAGAACCGCTCAAACTACAAAGTTGAGTCAGTCAAGTTTCAATTCAAAAATTCTCATAAAACGAAAATATAATTTTAAAACCCAATTCCTCCTCCTTTCTAAGCCTAACTGGCCTCGGTGGTTGCTTTATGGAATAATTCTAACCTCTTATACCCACAATTAGGGGCGAGCATTTGGTCGATTCAGTCGGTTCAGTTTTAATTTCTCTAAAACCGATCAACCGAATTATATAAAATATTTGGATCAAATCGAATCGAAATACATAATCGAACCGAATTTTAATGATTCGGTTTGATTGGTCTATTCGATTTATGAGCTTTGATTTGGGTCTATAAAATTTAATTATTCATATATTCTTGTATTCAATTTTTTCCCTTGATGTTGAAGGCCCAACAAAAAAATAACAATCTTATATCATAATTTATGTGAAAGTTAATAAGATTCAGTACTATTGCACTAAAAACTAAATTATAGAAATAAAAAATTAGAACATCACATTAAACAAAAAAAAAATACTATTACTGCAAGTAGTAGAAAGATATTTCTTACTCACCTAAATAAGAATTTATTCACATTTTCAAAAATATGAAAGGAATATTATAGATAATTCATTCAGTTCAGTTTACTTGATTCTGAAATTCTTAGACTAAATTGAACTGATCAACTGAAATTTTCATTAAAAGAAAACCGAATCGAACTGAAAATCTAAATAGACCAAATCAAATAGACAAAACTCGTTTGATTTGGTTTGATTTTTGATTTTGATTCGGTTTTGCTAACCCCTACCCACAATCCCCTTAATTTAGTGCTCCACTAGGTGGGTGTAGCTTGAACGTAACGTACTCATCATAGTCCGATTATGTAAATGCAAAACCTTAATTTTCTTACTTTATCCGTCCTGGTTAAATAAACTACCAATTAGTCTTTTCAAGTCCTTACGAAATGAAATTCAAATTTTCTTAGTGTTCTAGGAAACTTAACATCGCAACTCACTAGACTAGATTCAATTAGAGTTTAATTAGCATTGAACACAGTTCCTAGACTCATCAAACCTATCATCATTTCCTCAGGCTTTCTGTCCTACGTCTATTAATTCGTGGATGAATGTTATATATTCACATTGTCCTACAGAGCTTTTGGTTTTTTTTTTTTCCCATTCTAAAATCCCTCTAAGGTATTCTAACCTATTCTAAGACATTTCTAAAGGGCTTCCTTGGTGGAGAAGGATATTACATTACGCGCCCTCCAAATGGGTTGGTGACATCGTCTCCGCAATTTGTAAGATTGTCCTTATGATCATTTAAGGATGCTTGGTTTCTGCTGCTCATGCGACACACCGTCTAACTTCCTATTGGGGGCGGGGGGGGGGGCTATCATCAAACTTTCTAGTTTTTGGTTGGCAGTATATATGAACCCAATTATTATAGGATATGTTTCTCACTTCATTTACAGAGCATAATAAATATAAACCCAGTTCATCGTAAAAACATGAGTCACACTTCACTTAGAGATTCATGGGTTTTGAATGAGGTTAATTTTCACATCCTCTATAAACTTCCCCATTTGATCAACAGGGGATTCTAAATGCGGACTATATCTGAACATTCTTGGCAATACGTAGGCCTTAACTTCTACAAAATCAGAGTTTTTGTATTGTATTTTTTGGAGGGACTTTATTTGGATTCGGATTCGAATTGTGCCATTTTTTCGAGACACATCAACATCCCCTTCCTTCATAAATGTTGCATGGACCCCATGAAGACCACGTTACTGAACATAAGAGTTAGTTTGTAGAATGGATTTATATAATACTCCCTCTGGTCTCTTATTTGTAGCACACTTTTTAAAAATAATGTTTTGTCTAAAATGTAGGACATCTTATAATAATTAAATTATTTTTTTAATTTTATCCTTTTTTGATTGACGTAAAAGTATTTAATATAGTTATATCACTATTTTAAACTAATTAAGGGTAAAAATGGAAGTATATATCTCACTTTTGTATGATATCAAGAAAAAAAATAATTAAAATGCTTGAAACGGTTAAAAATGTCACACAATAATAATTGAAAAGAATATATAAATACAATGAATATGTGACATGGTGATAGTTTGGCATGACATAGTATGGTATACACTTGACTAGTGACATAGATTGACGTGACACCTTTGGTTGGTGGCATGACATGAAATGGTACACACATAAGTGATGTGATATAAGATGGTGCACACTAAGCTAGTGACATGGAATGAGGTGATGCATACTTGGCAAGTGGCTAGGCATAAGCTTGCATTATTTGTATATTTTTTTAAAGGAACTACTGTTAGCATTGACAAAATTTGGTCCCGCTGAGAACTATTTAACCACAAAAAGTTGTCACTAAAAATTTTGAACTTTTGGCGATGGTAAAAGTTTGTTTGTTTTTTTTTTCAAGTTCGAGCGAGTAAAAAAGTGTCTAAGATAGTGTGCTAATAAGATTTAATATTTAACACCGATAATTAAGTTCTGCTTCACATGATATATTACACATATTATTCCCATGCAAATGCTACACACCAGTTATTTCTGCAAATTACAGAGATATATGATTGTCTTATATATTACCTAGAGAAAACCCTTGTCTTTGCATGACTTGATAGCGTCATCATAAATATCCTCGACTCCATACCTTAGCTCGAACCCTGTGTCCCGAAGCTTTTTGTATGACAGACAAGGATACTTCTTCTTATCATTATCCTTTGCTCCCATGAAATTACTGCAAAATTAATAAAAACTAGTATTTTAAGTTTTAATTAATTAAATTGTTATTTTTGTTAAAAAAATCATAAGGATACATTTAGAGTATTTATTGTGTTTATAAATACTATCCATTTATTTTGAAATGTATGCGTAGATTTTAAAAAAATAAAAATAAAATCATATAAATTTTGAGTTTTACTAAATTACATAAGGTTCTTTATTATTTTTAAAACTTACACATGTCAATTTGTAATACAAATCTCTTTATAGAGTTTTGGTGAATTACATCGACATTTTTATATTTCCATAAAAATAACGACAAGTAAACATCATATGTATAAGAAAAGAAAAGTAAATTTATTTTTCACCTTTCATCAGCATTGTTAAATTCCATAAATTTCCATCCTATTTTTAAAACTTATATAAACCTTTCTAAAAAAATAAAAAGAATAAACCAACACAAATCTGTCCAACTTTTTATAAAACTGCACCGCAAAGGTTTCTGTTTCAAACAAAATGTAAAAATAAAAATGTTTGTGATTAGTTTGAAAATAAAAAATAAGTACGTCTATAAACAAAAAACACTATATATATATGGGAGATTTGTATTAAGTTTGAAAACACAAAAGTATTTATACAATTTCAGTAAAACTTAAGAAAAAATGGTGAGATGTGTTCTTATGTTCTCTTTCTTTCTTTTTTTTTTAAAGGCAGGTTTCATATGAAATGTGGGAAAAATGAAGAATAGATAGAGATGGCTATTAATTCGCTAAACATACTCTGGTATTGCTATGTGATACTGAGGGTATTTCTGCGAAATCATTTGATGCAACTGTTGAAATGTGACTTGGTGAAAACCACAAATAAGGCGTCCCTTAGCATTGCTATTTTCGAATAGAAATATAAGAGCCCTTGTGACATCTTCTACGTGCACCATGTATGTGTTTCTCAGAATCTTGCATTGGCTCTCGTCACCTGAACAAATAAACAACTTAAAGTGTTGCTTTATAGATAGCTATATATTGTAATAAGTAAAACTATACTTATGATTCTCAAATTTTATATAAGGTTTTAGTTTGGTTCCTTAATAATCCTTTAATTATAATTATGTTAGTTTCAAATGATTATTTTTGTGTCAATTATAACTATTTTAAAAAAAATAAAATTTAATATGTCAACACTTGATATATATTTTGTTAATATTTAAAAGTTTAATGTTTGATTTTTTTTTGTTGATTGAATTAACAATATTAAAGTTAAATGACTCAAAATATATTTTATAAATTTAAGGGACCAAAATAAAATTTTATAACATTAAAAGACTATGTATACTTTAGCCTATGGCAATACATTTTTTTTTTTTTGGTGAATAGCCTATTGTAATATACTACTTACACATTCATTGTTCTTTAATTTCTAGAGAATTGGGGTTTCATGCACATAGTACATATATGACATGTACAAATAGGTTTCTCTTAATGTCTTTTGTCTCTCTTTGATATATCTATCTGAAAAGTATAAATGAAATTTCAAGGTTTAAATATATTATATTTCTCAATAAGAATATTGAATATGAGAGGAAAAAAGTGAAGGAAGAGAAGAAAACAATGGGGGTAATATATACCCTAAATTGATAATGTTGATATTCCTAGATCATGCCTAGATCTTTAAAAGAAAAAAAAGATTAATGAGAAATTGATATTTTCATATTTTTTATAATACTTTTTGTACGATATTCAAAATCAGGGACAGATCCAGAGTTATGACCATGAGGAAGCGAAATTTCAAATAACATAAAACATGGGGGCCAGAATCAAATCTATCATTTTTTACAAAGAAAATTTCAACAATTTTAATCTCAAAAGAAGGTGGAAAGTAGTTCTTGCTGATACTAGATAGAGTGCTGCTTAATCCTCAAGTAATATTTTGGGACTCATACTATGCACACCGATCATTAATTGGTAAAAAAAATTTCAAAGAAAATATCTATATATCCTAATCAAGATGGATAATAAAATTTATATCATGTTAATATTGACAAAAATTCATAGAATATCATGTCATATTATTTACAAATCATAAATGGTGTGATTCAATTCTTAAATTCCATATAAATACATGAAAAATGTTCTTGTCTTGATAAATATCAAAGGAGATAAGTATTTGTTCATTGCATATTCAATAGTATGATGAAACTTTTAATGACCGAATTAATAAAAATAATACTACACATTAGTATCATACTCCTTTCTTCCCAAATTATAAGACATTTCTGGCAAAGATTCAAAGTCTCAAAATATAAGATACTTTAAAAAGATTAAAATTTTATTAAATAGGTTTATTTTAATATTATATTTTCTCTCTATATATATTTAATTTCAGTCCCTCTTGCTTGTCAATATATTAATAAAGAAATTTTTGAAAATATATACTTTTGTTTGGGAAAAAAAGGTCGTTAAGCATATTTAATAAGATTTATTAATATATAAAATTTTATCTAAAAATGTCTAATAATTTATAATGGAGGGAGTACCGTAAAACATACTCTCTCTAGTCTCTATTATAAGACATTTCTAATAACCTCACTAAAACTAATAAAAGATGGTTAAATAATTATTTTTTGTCTAAAAATACAATAAACTTTCAATCTTATACCTATTTAAAAGAAAAAATTTTCAAATTTACATCATGTTATCTCTCTCATAGTTAATAGTTGATGGATTTAAATAGAGATAATATTAAAAAATGTATTTTATATCCCATCAAGTACCTTATATTAAAATATAAAAAAATCCTTTTCGAAGGCACCTTATAATATGAACTGGAGTAATATAATACTACACATTATTAATGATAACAGATTGAGAGAGAGAGGGTCCAAATATTCATACCTAAGATCAATGAAAGTGCCAAACTTATTGCGGCTGGCATCTTTGGGGCAAGAAAAGGTCCGCCAACCAAAGGAAGAACAAAGCTCACAACCTTCAACTTTGTCTCATTTTCCTTTCCAAATTCCAACACAGCCTTCTCAGTCAATGTCTTTGAAACAAAATATGAGGACCTCAAAGCAGGGCTTGAACGCCCAATTTCAAGGTCACTCCATATCGTTTCGTCCACCGTTTCAATACCTTTAAAGTTCTTAAACATGACTGCAGCTAAACTTGAAGTGAAAATCAATTTCTTCACTGTGTTTGAACTCAAGCATGTCCTCAGAATCCCTTGGGTTCCTTCCACAGCCCACTTCGTCACAACTTCCTCCGGCTGTTCGCCTCTCATGTCCATCGGATGGGCGACATGGAAGACTCCGACACACCCTTCAATGGCTTCCTTGAAGCTGTCTGGTACCTCAAGGTCTGCTTTGAAGATTTGGAGCCTTTCTGGCGCTCCTGGTAGGTTTCTGAGATAGCTGAGGTCTTTGTTGCTTTCTGATAGATATGATAGAAGGTTTTGGTAATCAGTTGTGTGAACTTAATAATGAGATCATATATACATGTTACTGTAATTATATTAGAAGAATTGAATATTAATAGAGAGAGAAATATCCAACACGTAAATGATTTTGCTTGGATTATATTTTCACTTGATTTTTAATGTGATCCCTATAATTTAAAAAGTTTATAATTGAGTTATTATAATGCTCACATGCTTTTTAATATAATTCAGACCTTAAACAATATTTTGCTAAACTTTTTTAATCCAATTATTAAACATATATTTTCTTGGTAGTCTAAAAGTAAGATTAGTAATCGAATATTTGATAAAATATTGACAAAAATATAATGATACAACACTAAATATTATTTAATAGCTGCTTAAATGTAAATTTTCAAATTACAGGGACTAATTGAAAATTAAGTAAAATAATCGGCCACCACAAGTAGTATATTTTTAAAATCTCCTTAACAGTTGATGAATTAGGCACAAAGTCAATTTTAATTATCTGATACGTTCTACAAGTAAGAAGTTATGTTTTAATTTATCATCAATCAATAATTCACCTCTGCAGCTGGTTTTCAATCTCCTTAAGAAGGTAGGAAGAATAACATTTGACTCCCAAGATTAATGTCATTTAATTGTAATAAAGTTTCAAGAGCTTCTAAAGTATCGACGAAGTCAAAATCCTGTTAAAATTAATTAAAATGGTTTATTTAAATATCCCAATACAATTCACAAGTCACAACTAGTATTTTATCATTTTCAACTTAATACAATAAAATTTGTAACATGAGTTTCTATATTTTAAAGAAGGAAGATATAATTTTAATTTAATTTTTTGAATCACTCTCGAGAATTTGCAATTAATTGCTACTCTATCAGTTGCAAACAAGATAACAATAATTAAGTGAAATGGCTTTTGTTACGACTCCTATTATGTAAATGGGTTTATAGTATTGCATATATTTTATTATACATATACAGACAAATGATATGTTGTCACAACCCTTGCATATTTTGGAATAAGAATGGAAACTGATCAATGAATTAAAGTCTTAGTGTATATTTTATGTTCAATGCTTAAAAAACAACACTATTTGCAAAATAAAATATACAAACTTACAAATAATGGACTAGTAGTTGCTAATTGAAAATACGAAGTTGCGAATATCAGTAACAGATGCAAATCTTTAAAACTGATCACCATATGATTTCTTAAATTGAAATTCTATGTTAAAATTCTATTTTCCATATTAAAAATAAGAACTCTAGCAGTAAATTGTTTTTCTTTCTTTTGTTTTTTTTTTTTGGGTATAAAACGGGGCTAGAAGCCCAAAAAGACTCTAGCAGGATATTGCATTAGGGTAAATGAGTTTGAATTTTAGATCTAGTGGCACCATAGATTCTAAACTTATTTATTATGCAATCTGCTCTTTCAACTTTTAACAATGATATAATCCGGCCATTGCCATTAACAAAAGTTGACTTTGACCATTCATTAACCAAAAAATGATAAAAAAAATACCTCACAAAATTACAGAAAATCACCAAATTCTTTTAGTCATTTTCTATGATTTTTGGGTCATTTATTGCAATCTTTTGATCATTTTCTGTAATTTTTGATATCCTTTTTTGATTAACTAATAGTTAAATTTAATTTTTGTTAATGATAGGAGACAGATTATACCATTTTTAGAAGTTGAGCGAATAATTTACACAATCAAGAAGTTCAAGGCTTATGATACTACTCAATCTAAACTTTGAGGGATAATTTGCTCATTTTTTCATTGTATTATACAAAGTTATGAAATATAAAATTTAATTACAAGCCCATTGGATTGATCAAATAATTTATCAAGTTAATAAACTTTATTGACATTTCATAAGATCTTTTTTTTAATTAAATAATTTTTTTGAGACTTAACTATCATTTTTTCAAGAACATTAATGATAGAGAGAATGAAAATTAAGTCTCAAAAGAGGAAATTAATAATATTTAAATCCTCTATAAATTTTTTAAAAAATCAGTTATAAATATAGATTTAAACAGTTGCAAATGTGAAAGTTCCAATTGCAAATATAATATTTAAATTTCATGTATAACAATTAGCTTGCAATTTGAATTCCTATTTATAATTGTTTAAATTAATAATAATAAAAATTTATTTTAGAATTGAGAGTCATTTTTGTCCTTAAATCGTACACAAAAAGTAATAAATATTTCTAAACTCAACTATAGGTCAATTATGTCTATCAACTTTAAATATTTTTTTTTGTCATCATCTTGACATAAAAAACACTTAATAGTTGTTAGTCATTAGTGGGTTTCACTATTTTTTAATATTTTTATTAGGTTAAGAGTCATTTTTGCCTCTCAATTCAAATATTTTATAATAAAAATATTAAAAAAATATCATGTGAGGCCCACTAATGATTAGTTAATAGTATGATGAGAAAAAGAATTTTTGAAGTTGAAGGACAGAATTGACCTATAATTCATTTAGGTGTATTTGTGACAGTTTGTATACAATTCAGAAATAAAAATAACCCTTAATCATTTATTTTATGAAAATTTTTGTCAAAGACTTAACTTTTATTAATTTATCTTTTTGGGACTTTATTTTCATTCACCCTTAATTATATGAGCAAAGACACTTGTTAATAATCAAAATAAAAAAAAAAGTATTATTATACTTGGTCAAATTTAAAGTCTTATTATTTATTAACTATAAATAGTATCACTCATATAGGCTAAAATAATCCATGAAAAATGTGTATAATTATTTATTTGACGTGTGCGTGTGTGTTAATGTTTTGGCCGATCGGTGTATATTAATATTACTTACTCTATATTCGAAATTATAAGACAAAATTTCACCTTAAGGAAACAATTAGCGTCATTAAAAACAACCTACTTTTTCCATGCTTAATGACAAATAAACATGAACTTTTTTTAATTCAAAATTCATTGATGACAATTTTTAAGAAATCTCACTAATTTTTTTTTTGCCATAAAAAAATCTCATTAATTATATCACTCTTAAAAAACACCTAAATGTCTTTTTTTTTTTTAACATGCAAAGGGAATAATCCACATATCTCCATAGAACTTGAGGATCACTCTCTCGAGAAAGGGGGGAAAACCGAAGAGAAAAGAAAAAAACAAGACCAATTTTAAACTTAAAGTCTTGTTGAACTTAAAAAGAAAATAGTGATATATATCATTGAAATGGAATTAAATTAGAAAGTGAGGTCTCAGTTATAAATATATATATATATATATATATAGATCGACATGTGATAAATTTTCCCCGCGGAAACTTGTGATGAATTCAAATAATCTTAATTATACTTCATTGAATAGGTGTGGTTGTTTAAATATACTTCATTGTCAATTACTGTGGTGTTATATATACAGTGTATTGTATTCAAATCATCTAAATTATACTTCATCCCAATTAAACAAGGGATAATTAATAAGAAAGGAAAGATCAGAAGCAGAATTCATTTTTGTCTTTCTCTCATACTTCATATATCTGAATTAATCTACGAAATTCTTAAAAACATAGCATGTGCAGAATCAATCAAATGTTGAAAAAGTAAACAACAGATCAGAATACTAATTTTGTCAATAAGTGAGTACGTACCTGGATTAGATCTAACAGTGGTATGAACAGAATAACCTTGTTGAAGAAGCCTCATAATCAACCAAGAACCTATAAATCCATTGCCTCCTGTAACGCAAACTGGACCTTTATCAACAACCTCCATATCTATGATATGATCTCTCTTAATTTTCTGATGAAGCTGCTAATAAGAGTAGTTATGCAATTAATGTGTTAAGATGATGATGGAATTAAAGGCTGAATAAAAAGGTTCATAAATGTCACATTCCATTAAGGGTCCCCACATTTCTTACAGGCCATTCCAGCTATATATATGTGTTTTTGTTGAATTAATAATTTTCGTAATTGACATGTTGTTGTACTAGCTGTACAAAATATTCTCAAAGTGAACATTAGCATCCCTCGCTGGAGCTACTCTTTCGTCATCTAGTACATTACGTCGTTATCACGGGCTCGCCAATCGCTTTTTACTTTTTCTTTAATATATCAATTAGAGATTTAAAAAGAATGTTTGTTGAAGTTAGGTATACGTACTTTTGATCTATATTACAAACTACGGTAAATTTACAAATTTGGCCACTAATTATTTTTTAAGAGTCTTAAATATGGCTTATATTATTAGGTGGTGTGAATAAATTCTCAACTTTAAAAAATAGAGCATCTAGTAACTCACCATTAATTCTACTCGATGAATGTTATGTGAGGCTCACAAATGACATGCGGCACTTTACCTTAGCATGTGTAAAGGTGCAGATTTGTTTACGAACTATTTTTTAAGGAGCATTGGTAACCTCTATTATATAAAAAGAAAAAAAACAGACCCTCCAATACCTTCCCATCAATTTTGACCAAACACTATTTATTTTTAAACTTATTAGAACCACAACATGCCACTATTTCCAATTTTTTTACCTTCATTCTTAGTCTCAACTTAAAAAGAAGAGGTTCAAAGAATTTTTATCCAAAGACATTCACGAGAATGATGCCAATAAAGCAGAAGCTTGATTTTACTATATGTGGGAGAAGCTTGATTTTAGCTTAATTTAGCCATGAATTATTTTCTTCTACTTTGTTGGTGTTGTCCTCATAAATATATTCAGATAAGAACTCTTTAAATCTCCTCTTTTTGAATTGAGACTGAGATCAAAGGCATCAAAATTTGAGAGATTGAAGCGTTGTGGATCTCATAAGTATGAAAATAAATGGTATTTAGTCAAAATTGATGGAAAAATATTGAATGGTCTAATTTTTATAGTAGAGGCTATCCAGTGTACCTTTATACATGCTGAGGTAGAGTGCCACATGTCATTTATAAACCCCACATAATGTCTGTTGAGTGAAATTAATGGTAGGCTACTAGATGCTCTGTTTTTTTAAAGTTGAGGATTTATTTCTTTCTATAAGATAGACATTTTTACACTAAATTAATTAGAAAATTCATTATGCTACTTTATATGTTAAAAACATTCTAATTTTTCAACTGTAACCTTGTCAGTTAAAGGGATATAAATATGTTAATGGTTAATTACCTAGCAGCAACACTACTGATAGAACATATTTATTATATATTTTTCTATATTAATTAGAACCATTTATTAATGTTTTATTATCTTAAAGTCCACACATTGCATTAGATTTGAAAATTTGCCTAAATGTCAAGGTTTTGTATATTAGGGGTATTTTAGTCTAAAAATAAAATTTTAAGAAAATATATAAAAAAATTGACAAAATGCATTTTAAGTTCAGAAGAAGAGTGGTCAAATTAGATTTTGCAAATTTATTTTAGTTTAGAAGTAATTAAATTAAAAAGTCAATACTTTTTTAAATGTGTTAATTTGACCTAGTTTTCGGTTTACATTTACGTGAAAATGTTTATATGATTTTGTGCACATAAGAACTTGGTTATTTTAATAAATTCTACCTTCTAAATATAAATTTAATTCTGCACTTAAATTATACTTTATGATATCACATGTTATTTAATTGAATTATGTGATTTTTATTACATAGGTGACAATGTGACTTGTGCATCAATTAGGCAAATAAAGTCAAAAGTCCATGGGGTCAATGCTAATGAATTTGGACATGTTTTATTTCAAATTTGGTGGTCTAGATTAGCTTAAAATGTGGATGATGCATAGGATTAATTTGACACACATTGGAATCATCTACAAGCCAATAGGAGGGTGCCATCTTGTAAGTGTGACAAAGCTCCAAAATTTCTTTTTATTTTATTTTATTTTATTTTATTTTAATTACTGTTCAGGTGAAGCCAACACAAAATGCACATCTCACACTCATTAATTTGAGATTCACCACACACATTTCATCATCTCTTCATTCTTTCTCTAGTTCATCTTGTTCTTCATTTTCTCCACTTTCTCTCTATTTTTTTCATTTTTTCAGCACCCATAACTCCACATTCAGCCATCAAACTTTCACAAAACCAGCAACATTACATTCCTCTTAAGCTATTCTTATCACTTGCAAGGAGATTTGAAGCTTGATTCCACCATTTTTATGGAGCTCTACTTGGCTATGTCTAGTTTTTGGAAGAGTAAGATGGTTTTGATATTTTCTAGCTAAATTCTCTATGAAATCCTAGGGAGGAGTTAATGGAAGAGAAGTATTGAAATCTTCATTTGGCTAAGCTCAACTTATTCCTCATCTTATTTCAATTTCATTAGAGTATTATGACTATGGTTGGTTGTAAATGTTTGTGTTGAAATAAGATTGTTGACTTGAATTTTACTTCCTTTTGTTGCTAGAAATTTTGGCCGCTATATGAATTTGCATTGTAATATGTGATTTCAAACAGTGAATGTCTTGTATTGACCTAACATATAATTGTTTGGTAAATGCTTGATGAATTGCTTAAGTTTCATAGTTTTGAGCTTGAGTGACCCTTAGGCCATGGCATTAGGGAGTGATTTTTTACTAAACACTTAGTTAATTCTTAAGCTAAGCTAGTGAGGTCACTTAAGTAGCTTGTAATTAGCACTTAGGGAATTGAATTAGTAAAGCTAGGTTACTTGAGAAAGTTATCTTGAATAAACACTTTTTCAACTAAGGAAGAGAGTTGATTGAGTTGCTATAATTAATTAGAGGTTATGATTCTTTCATTAATAATACCCTAGGGTTCTTGCTTGAAAAGGGAAGTCCACTTCATTCACCTTAGCTAGTAATTGTAATTACTTATCAACTAGGTAATTAGGTAGGTAATTAGTTAATCAACTTGCAATTCATTGAATGATTTATTCTATTAGATAAACTTTTTAGTTGGGCTGAAATCATTTCTTAGGAAATAACCTAGATTGGCCCTATATTATATTAAAGTTGATTTAGTTTTATTTTAAGAGTTGAATGACAAACCGCATCAACCACCTCCCTAATCAGGAAGAAGTCCTAGGTTCAAACCTAATATTAACATGTTTGTGTCCGTGCATAGGTAAATGTGTCTCCCTTTTCTTATAAGGAAGGGATAAGTTAGAAGTAATTTTTTTTAAATGATACATATTATTATAAAAAAAATGTAGTCAATGAAAACATGAAAGAGATGTTTTGTTAGTTATGTAAGGTCATCATGCTTTCTCAAGTCTCAAGAATACCATTAAAACTAGAGAATAAAAATAAGATATTGTTTCACATTTTTGTGAAACATCTTATAATTGTGACCACCTTTTATTTTTGTAAAGTACCTTATAGAAAAGCATAGGGGGGAATATAGATTAGGGGTAATTAAAGATAACCACTAATATGTTAAATAACCATGATGAATATTAGGATATTAATTAAAGGCATCTGGGACACACACAACACACATTCTCCATCGTGAGTTATAGGTGTTGAGTTGAGACTAGTAATAAAGTAGACTCAATGTTGGTTATGATACTTGGTTTTATCACTAGCCGTTGGTGATTCGTATAGCATAAGTGCAAGTATAGCATAAAACAGAAGGCAGTATATGAAGTAGAACAGAAGGCAATATAGCATATGTGCAAGTGTATGGTTCCCGTGTTTTGAGAAAAATAATATTGAGTTCAATGGGATTGAATTCCAGCGTGTTCTACTTTTTTTTTTTTAAATGAAAATAGCACACTAATCATAAAAGATTACATTCTGACCAGAGTTCTCAGGTAGTCTTCATTCATCATTCATCACGTTCGTACAAAAAGGTGGGGGTTAATTAAAGGTAACAAAATAAGCAGTCATTTAAAGGCATGAGTAACTAATAAATGGGCACGAGAATATAATTGGCATCTCTATGCATAAATTTAGACTAACATTACAATCCCTATACAGTGAGGATCTAGTGTGATTAATGATATCTTTAAAAGGACGCTAGATTATATATACATGTATAAAATGATTTATCAAATTGATTGTCTCAACACGAACTGTAAATTAAAAGCTTGGATACGTGGAGCTTTTTATCCCAACAAAGTTGCAAGCCATAAATCAAACTAAACACTCCGGCAAATGGCGAGGGGATAGTTACAAATATTAGCATTAAAACCACAAATTCAAGAAGCAGTAATATCCCTAACTACACCTCCGCAGTTACCAACGTATACCTCATCTTTAATGTGTTCAAATTTTGAAGCTTTAAAGTTCAAATCTTTATTCCTTGTCCCATGACGAGACATAATTATTCCCTAATATTTTGAGTTGGCGAAAAATTCCAAAAATTCTTAACAATGGCTTTCTCATAATCATCACGAGTTAATTGGTAGCTAGGCTACTCCTAATCACCACTACCAAAAGAAAAAATTAAAATTGACTTTCGCACCGGTTATAAAAGGTACTTACCTAGTTTGAACATGCTATTGCCGTGCCATCTAAAGGCGAAGGTAATTATAGGAAATGATCATATATAAAGTGTTGAAGATATATTTAATGCAATACAACTTTTTGTTTCAAAATATTCCAAAAAAACTCTTGAAAATAAAAGAAACCTATGCATAGTTTAAAAATTCATTGGTGATCGATGTATGCAATTTAGTTTTCTATTATAAAAAAGAGATTTGTATAGATTTTGAAAAGCTTCAAGAGAAACAAATGGTGTTTTCTATATTTTTTTTTGCAAAAACATAATTAGATTGTCTTCTAAATAATTTTTATACATGTAGAATTTTCATTAAAAAATAATAAAAATATAAATAGTGGATTAAATCAAATTTTATTTTTCCAATGTTGGATAAAAGTATTAAATTAAATTTTTTAAAAACTCTAAGAATATTTTTGCTTTATCAAAGTTAATAATTTATTATTAATTTTAACCTTCAAGGGTCAATATATATAATAGATAAATATAAAGGTTTGATTAAAATAAAATAAACTATAGGGACCTAATTTAAAATTGAGTAAAACTATAAGAACCTACAAGTATATTTTTTCTTTTTTTTAAGGAATGGAATTTAAAGATAAATTGAATTTTCATATAAATTCTCAAAAATTTAGTAGATGAAGTGGAAATAATTTATTCCCTCTATTGGGAAAATGACAATTAGGAATACTAAGGACATTAATGTAATTACATATTTTGAATTATTGAAATCTCAATAATAAACCATAGTTCTTATTTGTAATTAAAAAATGCAAATAGTCAGTTGAAAAATGAAAAAAATATACTTGAAATTATTTATAATGTTAATTAGAAATTTAAAAGAGTTAGTTGTGAATTGCAAACTACATTTATAAAATTTTTTTTGCTGTCAATACAGATAAATCACTTAAAAAATTTGCAAAATATACTTGAGATTATTTGACTAAAAAATAATCCCAAAAATTATAGATAAGAACGCAGAAAATTATAGAAAATGATCAAGAAATTTTTTTGGTCTTTTTCTTTAATTTTAAAAGTCATTTTCTATCATTTTTTAATTAATTAATAGTCAAATTAACATTTATTAACAACAAGAATCTAATTGCACTATTTATAAAGGTTGAAGGGGAATATTGCACAAAAGGTAAGTTTCAGGTTTCAAACACTTTTGGACTCATAGTTTAGGAGCAAATTTATTCATTTACTCTAATAACTAAATGCTAAAAAGCTTGACAGATTCTTATGTTCTCCAGTGCGTGGCAAGCAATATTTCAAGAGGCTTTTTCTATAGTGCTTCCTAGAATATACTCAAATCACCATATCAAAAAAAAAAAAATTAATTCTTGGATGACTTGTACTAATTTAGGATCAAGAAGTTGTGGAGAATCTGGTTGATAAGCAAACCAAATTTAGGCATTGGAACAAGAATGTTGTTGGGAATATAAATAGAAAGAAATAACGTTTTCTTAGAAGACTTGGTGGTCTACAGAATCTCTTAATAGATGTGCTAATCTAGAAGATTTGGAGAAGCAAGACTATCTAAGAGCTTGAAGAAAATCTTGTGGAGGACAAGATCGATAATGTGTTTTCAAAATATCTAGATGGGAGTGGATCTTTCATGGTGATTGAAATATATACTAAGGTAAGTTAATGGATTTAAATTTGCATTTTAGATTTGAAGTCTTATATTTCAAATCTCATATTTAAAATCCATGCATTATATTTAAAATCTTTTGTTTGAATAGTTTAAAAAATTTTAAATAAAGAAAAGAGATGAGCTGAAATTTGAAATGACAAATTTATCTCTACTTTTTAATTAACATGAGATAAGTAAAGATACGAGGTAAGTGGGTAGAGGTATCAATAGTGAAAACATAAAAAAATAAAAATATTTAAAATAATTAGAATTTCAAACGGGGTGTAGGGGAATTTAAAATTACAAAAGAATTATAATATGAAATGAATTTGAATTTTGAATCAAATCCAAATTTATAAATTTTTGGTATTCAAATGAGAGATTTAGTTCAAATTCAAATCCTATTAATCCAAACACACACCATAATTGTATTATCATACAAGGACTTTGATAAGAAGAAAGGTGTTGAAGCTCAAGATCATGAGAATGGGGCATGGATAGATGATGGCAATGCCATTAGCTAGACGGTAATGGGTTATTTCAAGAATCTCTTTGAGGAGGATCAAGCCTACAGAAATTGAATCTTCGTTAACTAAGTGGGTGTGGCACAAATAGTAGTGGTTTGGACCTCTTAAACATCATTTTAAAATTTGATTCCTAGATGAAGAGCATTGTTTGGAAGAGAATAACCTATTAAATGATGCTTAGATTTCTTAAGTAATTAGTCTCATGACTATTGGTTGTGAAGAGGATATCTTGGAAAAGAAAAAAAAAAAGAAAGAAAGGAAAAAGAAAAAAAAAGAAAAACTAGGGGCAAATGGATGAAGGAAAATTGAAATTGATGATTGGAAAAAGAAATGCACTTTAACTTGGATCCACTTAGCATGATAAGTGTCATTTTTTATCAAACTTAAGTTTCATTTAAATTTGTAATTATCAACATTGGGATGTTTAATATCATAGACAAATATGGTATGTTTTAATTACTTTACCGGCAAAATTACAATGATAAATAGTTTAAGACATTAAGTACTTTTTGAAAAATAATTTAAAAGTAAAAATGCACTTTAACCAAGAAACATTAAAGAAACATATTGTTATTGCTTGAGAAATTGAACATATAAATGACTATAATGTGAGGGAAAAAAGGTTTTATGGCTATTAAAATTATTGATTTAACAAAAGTTATGATACGATGAATTGGAACTTTAATTTGTGAAATTTCTTCTAGGGGACGTTGTAGGTCATTCGGCAACGACGTGTGGGGATCATTTATCAATGCATTTCTTCCATTAGCGCTTATATTCCTTGGAACGAAGCAAAAGCACAAGAGTTGACACCTTCTAGAGGACTAAGGCAAGGCGAGACCTTGTTTCTAATACATAAAGTAGTGGGGACTTAACACTTGTTTTTTTTTTTTAGGTAATTTACTATTGGTTACATAATGATTTGCAAGTAATTATCTGAATTTTAATATGAAACATTATAAAGGGAAAAGTAATTATTTCAAACAATGCCATTATTATTAAGGACCTTTGATTCTTATTAAAATTTTGAACTTTATAATCCTAAATCACATACAATTTTAGGAAATGACGGTATTATCCATGAATCATGAAAGTTTGTTAGAAGTTTTATATTGTAAGCATTAAATATCTAATCTAGAGAAGAAGACCATGCAACAAACATTGATTGTGAAATTTGTGTGACGGGTGGAACAACTTGCTTATAATATAATGACATAACCCCACAAAGTGGCTTTAATATATGTTCTAAATAGTTAATTATACAAGAAATTAAGAAAAAATGACAATTAAGGACCCCCTAAGGATATTAATTCCAGTTGGGGACTATAAAATTTAAAAATTCCAATTAAGGATCATTAGATAAAAAACAATCTGAATTGTTGAAAATGCCCCTGAGCTAAAAAAAATGTACTAGTGTACACCAGAGAGCCCTGTTCGTGCTTTGTTTTGGCATTTTCCTCAACTGCTGCTTCTCATTGTGGTTTGACCATCTTCTTTGTCATTCATCGAGTTCTCCATATCAACTCTAGGAGTGCACAATTGCCGGTGAGAGGTCCTTTAGTGTTGCTCCCATTTTTGTCATGTCAGTTCGATGTGCATGCTCTATGATTGTTGCCCATCTCTTCTCTTCTTCCTGGGCTGGTACCTCTCTCTCCCTCCCCCCTATTCTTCAATGGAGGCGAGACTAACTCTGTGATTTATGTTCATTTTGCATTTTTTTCTAGTGTCATTTCAATAAGCCATTTGCAATAGTGTTCAAACTACAAAAAAATGAATTTTTATGTTCATTAGTGATCCCAAAATGGTTCCAGATTTCTTTATATTTTTGTGATATTCGAACCTAATTGTTGTTCTATTCTATGATTTTTCCATGAATTTGAGAAGAAAGACTGAGAAGCCTTTTTTGGTCAAGACATCATGGTCTTTTTATATTTTAAAATCAATTTTCCTCTATTCTTTTGCTGGCCGAGCTTAGATACTGACAATGAACTATAAATTTGTAACAGTTAGTTCACTTGGCTCCTCTTGGTTGCTCTTTTGCTGGGCGAGCTCTTATCTTAGTTCCTGTTGGTTCCTCTTATTTGTGTTCTGTGTCCATCTCATTGCATCACTTGGTTCCTCTTGTTTTACTGTACATTTTTAACATTGTTTTGAGCTTAGATACGAGCTTAAATACTACATGTTGAGCTTAGATATTTTGTTTATGCAATAAAAGTTACAATTCTTTCTTGGTGAAGTATGATGAGCTAAGATGATAATTACCTACCTATGATATCTTTTTATGCACAAGATATTATGTTCTTGTGCAACATTACCCAAATCCACTTGTCATGCTATCCGTTCCATAATCCCAACTATAACTATAGAAATTCAGCTTCCATGTTGCATTTTTCAACATTCACATTCTTTTCAACACAAATTAGAAAAATTCAGTATCCATGTTACATCTTTCTTGTTTTTCACTCCTCAACTATTTCAATTATGTCGTTCTTGAAAATCATTTATTGTGTATGTCTATATATATAGAGTCTATTAATCATTAAGAAGATTACTTTTTTCTCTAGGTATAAAAGAAAGAGAAATGGTGCAAGATAGCATTTGCAAAGACTAAAACATTCTTTGTATGTGTGCATGATAGAGGACATGTAAAAGAAATAGAAGAACAAGATGCAGATGTGTACATGACAGAGGACAAAATGTCTTTCGATGATATGAGCTTCTTTCCTATTATCTTTCGATGTTTAATGAGGGGAAAATTTTGTAAATTTAGCTTTGTTTTCAATCCTATGGTCTTTAATTAGAATTTCTATATTTCAGGGTCTCTAATTGGGATTAATGTCCTTAAGGGGTCCTTAATTGTTATTTTCCCAGAAATTAATGGCAAATTAAATTAAATAGGAAGCTTCTCTGTCATTAAGATTTGCTTTGAAATGAATGTGAATCCTAAAATCTCATACGATAGCATATATAAATATTGATAATAGGACTTGCTATGCATGTTAAATGAAATATATAGTTTACAAAAAAGAATTATATATTATTTTTTATTTTAGGAGAAATTGTATAAATATATATATATATATAATTGTATAAATTAATATATATATATATATATATATGTATATTTAAAATAAAAATTATCACAAGACATGTTGTTCATGTTAATATCATAGGGAACAAGTCATGTAAATATAATAGAAAACAAGTCAAGCTTGTCGGTATAGATAAGGTCCGTACAATTTTGACAAATTTTGAGACTTTAAGAAATACTCCCTCCAATCCTTATTATATAATATTTTCAACCATTTCATACATTTTAAAAAAATTATTTTTTTATATCATAAAAAAGTTAAATGTATTTTCATTTTTACCCTTAACTCTAAATAATATTATAACTATATTAAATACTTTCATGCTAATCAAGAATGGGTAAAATTAAAAATATAGATATTTTAATTATTATAAGGTGTCTTACATTTTGAACCAAAAATTACTTCTGATAAATATCTTATAAATAGAACTGAAGGGAGTATGTCAATATAGGTAGCCTGAATTTGTATACGTCCTTCTTGGAAGCATATGGAGTATGTATTCACATTGTTTATGTTATTTGTTTTCATTCATACTGGGGCAAAACATTCTTTTTCATTTTGTATTCATTTATTTATAAAAATAATATGCATTGCCTATGCTACATATAGTATTCATTAGTTAATTGTCAATTATGTGAATGTTAGCATCTCAATTCATATAAATCAAATAAGATTTAAATAAAGTAATGAATATACCTAAAGAATCTATGATTGATTATGGTACCTCAATTATCTTAAGCATAGGTAGATAGATAGCCCACTAGACCTTCGTAGTTTGTAGAGAGTATAGAGATAATGGAGAAAGTGAATGTATCTTGTGTTTTGGTTGTTGACTGATATACTTATATGGATCATATTTGTAACTACTTTAATAAATTAATTAATTAATTATATCACATTATCCTTGACCAATCAGTTAAGAAATAGAAAATAACTGATGGTTACAGAATTGTAGGTTGAGCCTTTGCCCATTGGGCTTACTTGTATGGTCTACCTATCATAGTCCACACAAGATCATAAAGACCAATATGCTTGGGTTTATTAATTAATGCAAATCCATAAAAATTTATAAATATTTCAATAATCTCACACTTGGATTGCATTAATTAACCAACTTGTATAAACAAGCCACAAACAAAATTTAGAAAGTGAAACTTCACAAAATCACTAAATCCTATGAAGAAACAAGTGATATAATGTCTCATAATTTGAATAAAATAGAATACAAAATTTTTATTTCAAATACAATTTAGTAAGATAACATAAAATTATTGATTCCTATGAAGAAACAAGTGACATGTATAATATACCACAACAAATTCATTGAATCCTATAGGGATACAAATAATATAGTCGCATCCAACTAAACTGAACATAACTCACAAAAAGACAAAGCCTAAAGAGAAATGTACTGCAAAAGTTCTCAAACTCCTATTAAACCAAGGCATCAAAGGAACTCATAATACCCAAACAGGTTACATCATTTTGAAAAACTTCTACAGGTAAGCCCTTAGTCAGTGGATCTACAAGCACATGCATGCCAAGAATGTGTATCACACGAGTCAGAGACTCAACAATTTTCTCTTTCATAAACATAAGCTGGATATCAAAATGCTTTGTATGACTTGAATTTATGTGGTTATTAGCATAGTATCTGGCAGACTTATTATCACAATAAATGGTTAGAGGATATGATATCAACTCAACTAAGCACATGCTAGATATCAACTTTCTCAACCATATATAGCTTGACATGTAGTCTCAAAACAAGCAATATGCTCAACTTCCATAGATGAAATAGCTCTAAGTGTTTGTTTTAACTTTTGTAAGAAATAGCTCGTCTAGACATCATGAAAATGTAGCCGATTATGAACTTACAATCATCCAGATAGAAACTGAAATTTGAATTTAAAAAGCCAACAATTTTAAGATCTTCTAATCTTTTAAAATTAAAATTAGAATACCCAATAACCTCAAGAGAATTTAACCTTTTGTAGGTTAATATATAATTTTTTGTACTTTAAAGATATCTCATAACTTTGTTACCAAATTTCCAATGATTTAGACTTGGATCAACTAAGTATCGATCTAACAATCCAATAGCAAAGGCTATATTTAATTAAGTACACACTTGAACATACAAAAGGTTGTCAATAATAGAAGTATGTAGTATCTTTCTCATTTCAACCCTCTTCGTATCATCCTTGGGACACTTTAATTCTAACAATAGTTCACCTTTTTTAACAGAAGCAAGTGAGGGAGAACATGAATCCATTCTAATTTTGTTAAGTACCCACTCAATATAAGTGGTATTTGATATACCAAGAATACCACAAGATCTATCATGATCAATTTGTATCCCAAGAATGAAAGAAGCTTCACCCATATTCTTCATGTCAAAATGACTTAACAATAGGTGTGTTATCTCATTGAGAAAATCCATTGAATTACTAGCTAATAAGATGTCATTAACATAGAGAACAAGAATGGTAAAATTATTCCCATCAAATTTCTGATATATACACAAAGATGACACATTCTCAACAAAATAGAGTAAGGTGATAACTTTATCAAACTTCAAATACCATTACCTAGGCGCTCTTTTTAGCCCATAGATAGATCTTTTCAATCAGTACACTTGATGTTCTTTACTAGATTTAATAAAACTATTAGGTTGGGTGATGTAGACTTCTTCATACAAGTCACTATTCAAGAATGCAGTCTTAACATCTACCTAGTGAAGATTAAGGTCAAACCATAAAACTAAAGCCATTACCACTCTAAAAGCATCTTTAGTAGATACCGAAGAGAAGATCTCTGTGTAATAAATACCTTCTTTCTGATTGTAGCCTATCTGGCTTTATATCTCAATTTCACCTGTAGCTTCTTGTTTTGTTTTAAAGACCCACTTGTAACCTAATTTAAAACCCATTGGTAGCCCTACAAGCTCCCATATGTGATTGTGTACATAGAGGTGATTTTTTCACTTATAGCCTTTAACCATTTAAAATAATGCATGCTAGATATAGCCTCCTAATAAGATGATAACTATCATTTGTTCATATCATTTTCATATTATTTTCTCAAGCTTTTGACAATTTTTAGGGGTATTTTTTGTATATCAAAAGCATTTAAGATAATTTGGGCTACTTTTGTAATTTTCAAAACTTTTATGGCAAAACTGCAAATTTCTAAAAGTTTAGGGGCAAAACTGTAATTTTTGAAAATAATTTCTGAAAAATAAAATATTCACCATTTGCTAATTTTTATTTCTTTATTAATCTCATGAGTTTAATTTGAGTTACTTCAACTTAAATTGTGAGTTATTTACTAAAACATCCTTTAAAAGTATACACTTTTTGTACTTTAATTGTACTTTCCATAAATTTTGGAAGTGTACTAGATTTGGATTTTGTAATCAAGAACTCCTAACAAATTTCTCATAACTAAATTCATCTCTTAGTCTTCCATTCAATCACTTTTATTTATTTCACTATATTTCATAATTTACAATTAAATTCATAAGGTATAGAATTATTTGTACACAACTTGCTATTTAATAAGTTCATTATATGTTTTAGGCCATGAGAAGCTCTTGGATGATGATGTCTGCTACTTGCATGAAATTGGAGCCCTTGGATAAGCTGTTTAGATGATCAAAAGGTCATAAATGGTTGATGAAATCTCAAGAAAGCATAAGGATAGTCATGGCAATTCCATCTTCCAAAATTAATTCCTTTTTTCCTTATTTTTGCTACACATTTTTTCTACCATCCCCATCATGTTATTTTTAAATTTTTCCATCCATTTCAGATTATTAGATGCCTTTCCTTTCCATTTAAATAATTTATTCTTAAAATTTATAGCCATACATGAAACACCATGTGAAAGGACCCTTAGATACACACAAGGCTCACATCACTTTAGGGCACTTATCAGGCATGATTCCTAGCCATTAGATTGATCTAAACGAGCCTCAAACACCCCTAAAATAATCATAATTTCGTGCTCCACATCAATAGCACCCTCATTCATATTTTTCACTCATCTTTCACCTCCATTCATCATCTTTTTTCTAAAGAATACCCATAAACCCTCGGCTCCATTCCACCACTTTTCCACCTTTAATCCCTCCATTTCACCATCCAAACCCACCATTCAAATCTCTTAATAGTCTTCACCAAAACCCACTAATAAAATTTATCATCCACTCCATTTCTATCTTGGCTAAATCTTAAGGTCTTTATCCATTGTGGTTCCTAAAGTTGGTCAATAAGGAGAAGCTATGGAAATGATAATGAGGCATGGCTAGGCTTATCTTCTCTTCCTAGGATGCATGGATGATCTTTCTTTGAGCTCTTAGATTTTGGGAGTTTCTCTTATCTCTTACCTCTTATTTAATTCCTTAAATTTTAATGCTTGTGACATTGTAATGACAATGGTTGTTGGAATTAAACTTTGTGATACTTAGTTAAGCATTATATGAGCTTACTATGTTTGGTTATTTGCCAATTGAGGTGCTGTCATAGTCATTTTAGGGCTGTCCATATATTATTTTATTTAATCCCTTGTTGCATTTAATTTCTAATTTCCTTTTGTGAGCTTTTGAGTCACGGTTGTGCATTAAGCATACTTAAAGTTAGCTAATTATTTTTTTAATCAATTTGAGATATCATTTGGTTAAGAAAAGGGCTGTAATTGGCAATTAAATTCATAATCAATGGTCATTTTTAAGCATAATTAGTTCTAAGGGTTAATTTAGGGTCCCAATTAATCTAAAAAACCTAAAAGTGGTAAATTCCTTAGGTTTATTAGGATGACTTTAAAACTAATTGGAGTTAAGAGAAAATTAATTAGATAGAGCAAGGAAAGAGAGGGAGTTCATGTGCCTAGGAAGACCATCAATTTGCATTTTAATCACACATTTCAACCATTTTCCAAATCTACCCAAAATCTTAAAAATACTAAAAAAATACTTTTCATTTAATCTTTGCTTCCTAAATTCCTAATAAATTAAACCCAATCAAATTGTTAATGTTCTTGGTAGATTTAAATAACTAAGATGTTAATTTTTAATAAACTCGATGAGAGATTTGACCTAGGTTGCTCCCTATACATATTAAGGTGTTTCTTAGTGATATTGGGTCATCTGAAATCAAATTCTTGTAAATATGCCATGTAATCATTAGGAATAGAAAACTTGTAAATCCTTTAGGACCATCTTGGTTCAACAACCAAATCCTCATCATTCTCTATAGGTGTTCCATCTTCAGCTTCATCCTGATCCACAGTGGTATTTAAAATCCTGAGTTTTCAACTTAAAACTTTGATTGTTTAAGAAGGATAAGTTAGTTAAAATATGTGATTTATAAATTAATGGTTTTTTTGGAACACTAATAAAATTTTTTTAACCTTTAGACAGACTTGAAAATAAGGTTAAATGGTGTGTGGATCAACCGAACTCGAGTGGGAGGTCAAAACAGCATATGGCATTTGCTATGCCAAGTGCGTAGTGCACATGCAAATTCTGGCTTAAACTAAACCCAAAACGTGTCTAATTTTAGAGAGGAAAAGAGAGAAACCAAGAAGAGCAAAATAGGGAGAACTTAGGGCTGCTAGGTGTAATGTCCACCTTGACATTACCAATATTTTTCAACACAATCACAATAAAGAAAGATAATTAGAAGCTTTAAATCGCTCCTAAGCTCACCCCAAACAGAAGGTTAAATCTAATAAATATTAAAAAATAATTTAGAATATTTAAGATCCCAAGAAAACCCTTTAAATAAGTAGTTTGAGCTTAAACTTAATGGTTTTTAAATATATAAGAAGCATGAAAAAGTTTGGAAAACAAATCACCTAAAAATAAGGCCAAAAATTATCATTTATGTACATTATGGTACTTATGTCACGGCATGTGGTCCATATGCTGCGACATATGACACAAGACTCAATTTCATTATTGTATCATATGCCACAACACATATACCAGTTCATGATAGCATTTTGTTGTCATGATAGCTTCTCAAGGTGAATTTTCAACATGTGACATTTTCGCATCCGATGTTCGATTCGAGCTATTCAAGTACCCACACAAAGCTAATTCATTAAGCTAACTAATGGTATAAGTTTTGTTATGATCTGATAGCATATGTGAAATTTAGACATCTAAATGCGAAAGTCAAATTTTAAAATGATTTTTAAGCATTCAAATATCAAAAACTCAAAACTTATACCATTATCCTATTTTGAGGCTTAAACCAAGTTCAATAGACTAAGATACACTTGATTGACCATTTAAACAACCAATAACACTTTAAAACTAAAATTTAGCCACTCTATGCCTTATTATTACTAATAGGGCCAGTCACCATATTTCTACATATAATCGCTATCTGGCTAAATTATCACCACAATTCATATCTATTTATCACCACATATACTTGTGATAGTATTTTAACCTAGCTTTATAATGTTTCACTAAACATTCCCCTTAGGCTAACATATTACAAATTTACTATACAAGTAATTTAATATATCATGATACATTTTACAATGTACTTGCACTTGTACTAGTATTTTAGCTTATCACCACACATATCATTGCATATATCATCACATCATACAATTCATGGGCTAAAATACACCACAACACATTATCATACAAGTGCAACTCAACAAGTTTATACATTCCTAATTGGCAATCCAAAATATTATACATTCATGGTTATATACACACTCAGAATATAAAATAGGTATTACAATGGATAGCTGAGTAGCTATTCCTTGCCCAACTCTACCCCTTATCCCCTATCCATCTTAGAACCTGTAAAAATATAAATTCATGGGATGAGACAATGTCTCAGGAACTAAATATTCTACAATACTAATTAATAGGTAAAGAAATAACAAGTAATTATATAATAATTATCACCATGCATAAGCAACATATTATAATTCACCACAAATATATGGCATGCATAGATAAGAAATTCTATCCAATCCTCAACTAAATTCGTAGGCAACTATATTAGACCAAACTTTGAAGGATTAGTCCCTGCTCACCTCACATAAGAGTAACTACCTGGTTAAGGTATTATTCCATATTCAGACTATAAATTTTCCCTTACTACAAGAAGGTAGTGTAAAATCCCTTACTACTAAATACAATCAACTAATCAAACTCATGGTAATCAAAAGATTAATCTATTTAGGAGATTACTAAGTTTTAATTTTAAAATAAGGGATCCCAATTTTTCATAATCGAGTTTAAATCAATCATAATCTCTTATATCAGAATATAAACAAGTTACAGAAGCATGGGATACTTTAAAGGAGAGAAAAGAATGATAATAGTTGAACAAACAACATGTTTGCTATGAGATAAGAAAATACACCATAGCTTGTGCACACTATGCCGTGGCATGTTGCTTTGTGCCATGCATCATGGTTTAGGCACTAATGCACCGCAGCGTCTTGCACGTTTACTTGACAGTAGAATTAAGGAACTTCTAACGCGTCCCAATTCTTCGTCTAACATCTAAATGACATGATCTAAGTGTCTACAAAAAGATCTTTTCATAACCTAGCTAATGGCATGGGTTTCACTTCTAAAACAAGTCAAACTACACATTTTACCATTTTTCACAACTTTTCACACATAAAAGGATGTCTAAAACCCAAAATAAGTGCCAAAAGCCTTTCTCAATACCTGGACCATGTCTATTGAACCTAGGACCATTAATACAACACATCACATACACTTAAATACCAGTATAATACAAAATCACTCCTCAATCCCTTTTTTTACCGAAAACAGAAAGGGGGAGGTAATTTGCTTTACATTGCATCAAAACCAATTACAACATATTTGAAACATCATTTCTATACTTGCACTAGTATTTTGACTCTATTAAAATATATATCTTATCATGCACAAATACTTAGGGCCTAAAAGATAATTCAGATAATTGCAATAACAAAATAGTACAAGTGTACACAATATGCAACCTAGAATTGGCAACAATATTCTATCACATAAAATAAATATAATCTAGTGGCATACAATAGAAATGAACTAATTTCTAGCCTCTTAAGCCTTCTTCCTCTTTGCACCAGTGTTAGAGATTTTGATCTAGTGGCATACAATAGAAATGAACTAATTTCTAGCCTCTTTATGGTGAATTTATGGTATATATGGTTAAGAGCACGTTATTACATTTTGTAATAAAAAGTTTATATTTGTGGAAATAGGCTATGGAGGGCTAAATTTTAATTTTTATGTATATATGATATAAACTTTGTTCAATTAGGTGTATAAGGTCCTTTTAGACTTAGTTCAAGGCCTATAATGGTCTAATGAGACAAAATGGATCAATTTGAATACTTTAGTGCATTTAAATCTTTAAAAAGGTAACTTTTTGCACTCAAGTATTTAAATTTTGATTGGACCATTAGATCATGTCCAAACCTATCTCAATAATTAGCTTATGAATAAGCTTTATGTGAGCGTTTAAATTACTTCAATCGGACATTATATGTGCAAACGGTGTATGTTAGAAGTTAGCTTTATGAATTGTCAAATGACAGCAACAATTACTATCATGTGCATTGTGGTGCATTGTGTGTCATGCAGTGATGTATGGCACAGAAAAGGGCTGCTCGTGGCTCTGTACTATATGCCGCAGTACATGTGGTACACGTCGCAATGCATGGCCTAATTTTTGACCCTGTTTCTTTATTTTAAAGACATGTAATGAATGTGATGAATACAAACATTAGTCTTTTGTTGTGCAATGATTTTTTTATATTGGATTTCAAATGATTTTGAAGATTTGCTAATTAAGTCTTGGGTAACAAGCTTTTAAAATAAATTTTTTATGTAGTTTGGTTTGTGAATGTGGTGATTAGGTTAAGCCCTCCTATTGTCAAGTGGATATTAGGAGGTTCTATCAGACAAAAGGGTTGAGGTATATAACTACATAAAAGTAAATGTATAACTATGAATTCATTGCTTTGTAAGTCTCCATGCATGGTTTTGTAATGAAAATAGTTTTAGCATGAAATCGATTTGTGAAATAAAAGTTGGATGCTTACTAGTTTTGATTGATATATGTATTTATATATGGTACAAAGTATGGAAAAGTGATGAGTTATATGAAAAGTATGATCTTAGGGGTAGGAGTTCACCTAGGGTATGTGTGGATGTGTCTGTGAGTGGGGATATGAGTGAATAAATCCATATAGTTGGGTTAGCACCATGGGATAGTAGTATAGTAGGATTGTTACCATAGGATATCTAGGTAGTCTAACAACTCCTTAGTGCATATTAGGGTATGGTTAGGAGTTAACGATACCTCTGTCACAAGTGTGTAAGATAAGGAAAACCATAGTTTGGAAGTGGAATAGAATACTTTTGGCTGAGTGTTTCTACCACTAAAGGTGTGCTCAGATTAATATGTGATTGATCCATTGGAGCTTATGATTTCATGTCGAGGAGTTTTAGAGGACTGGTGGATAAATGATCATACTAGTGTCTAAAAACGTGAGAAAATGGTTTATAAGCAGAAAAGCTATGTTATAATGGATATATATATTATTTTGTTTTGTTTACTTGATGTGGTTATTTATGTTAATGATCATTTAATGAGCTATATTGGTTATTGAGATTTTGATCTCACTCGTAGTTTATATTTTTTAGGTTCTGATAGTAGTAGTGCAAAGGGAAAGAAATTGAGTCGAGAATAGAAATTGTTAGATATAGAAAAACATCCAAGAGGAGGGTGAATTGGGTGTTTGAGAAAATTTTAGTTCTTTTAAAACATTTTAGCAAAACTATGTTCAAAGGAAGGTTTTGGCAAATTTAGTTCTAAACTATATGTGTAAGAATGCCAAAGTTGTTTTCACAAGCTTAATATGTGTATGAATGTTTAGAAGCAATTTCTAAGTGCAAGTTCAAGTAAGAGCAAGTAAATATATCAAATTATATTTTGAACACTAAAACATAGCATAAGCTACGGTTGCTAGAAATATAAAAGGTTAAAGGAAGAAAGATTGCAAATAATGATTTATCCTGGTTCAGCTCTTCCATTTGAGCCTACATCCAGTCCTTAAGCAACTATTCAAGATTTCTTTACCAAAATACAAGCTTGAGTGTGTGCTTGCCACCTTAGTACATCCATAAGTTTAAGTTAGGTACTTGTGAGCTTTTACAACAACTCACTTTGCTAGTGAGCTTTTTTTTTCAAGAGAACAACCTCTCTTAATTTTAAAAGAAATATCTCCCTCACCTTTACAAAGGTTTTATGTATGTGAATCACTCAGTTGAAATCCTTAAGAGTAATGATAAGTACAATGAAGCTTTAATACTCAAAAGATAAAGATATAAATGATCTTGGCACAAGAATAATGATTTTCATATAATAAGAGTAATATGATCATGAATTTCATAGTTTATTGATTTCTGAGGTTAATCTCATGTTCAGATTAATTTTGAGTGTTAAATTTATAGCTCATGAGTGAAATAAGTGTTAGAGATAACAAATAATCGTTTGGAGACATTACACAATGAATATAACTATTAGCACATTTTCTTGTGAGTGTCCAGTGCTAATTCATGTGTGTTTTGGAGCTTTCTTAAGCAAAATGACATATCATGTGAGTTTTGGAAATGCCTCACACATGATTTGGCTTATAGAACTTATTCAATAAAAATGAGGCTTTTGGAGGTCATTTCTCACATGTGTATGGGTTGTTTCATGCATGATTGAGCATTTAAAAGCTATTCAATGTGAAAATAAGTTGCTAAATGCATTTTCACATGTGGTCAGAGGTGCTCTCATGTGAGTTTTTGCACTGGTGCTAAATCAGGCATGGTTGACTACTGCTCTTATGCGTGATTTTACAGCTTCACTATACAAAATTTCATAATGTCCTAACTAACTCAATACAATTCCAAATTTGACAAATATATATTGTTGGAAATATCTTGAAGCCTAGTTTTCAATAAAAGAAGTTTCACACTGAAAATTCAATGAATATTTTGAGATATCATTAAAAGAGTGTACGAAGGTTAAGGCTAAAATCTGTGTAGAGTCAATATCTCAATACTCAACTTCTAAAGTTCGTATCTTTCTCAATATAACTCCATTTTGAATAAACAAACTATCATCAAAAATTTGTTGGAGTTTGTTTTCAAATTAGATATGTTTCATATTAAAATGATCTTTATACTGAGAGATATGATATGAAACATGACTAAAGGTCAAAACTAATTTTCTACACAATTCACATTTCACAGCTTAGACTTTAAGTGTTCATGAATTTTTCAACTTAACTCTATTTTAGATAATAGAAAAACTTTGAAAACATTATAGAGTTAGTAATCAAAACATTTCAACCTTTGTGAAACATATATGATTGAAGATGAAAATCATGATTTTAGAAAATTATATCTCACCTTTTCTCTTAATAGCTAAAATGCATGATTTTATTTAAGATGTCTTAGGCTAATACTTCATATCTAAATCAATAAGTTTAACATAAAGATTATCCTAATGATATTGTACCTATCAAGTTTAAGGCTTGCAAGGTGCATCCAAGCTTGTATAAAAGACTTCAATCTTCTTAAGCTCTTCTTGGATCATCCTTCTCTTTATCTTTATGTTCTTTAATCATAAGTATAACATGAATATGATGACTTCAACTTTATTTCTCTTCATACTTACTCTCATCTTCACTTTGGACAACCTTAAATGATATATCATGAATAAAATAGTTAGTCCAAGTATCAATATACATATATCCAAGTAATGAAAGATGATACTTTGAATCACTCTTATATATAAAATCAATTCAAGATAAGGAAAAAAATATGATAGAATAAAATAGTTTTGATGCACACAAATCATTTTTTTAAATCTCATACAATATAGAACAGTATAGGTAAAAACATTTTAAAGCACTTGTTTCATAGACATAGTTAACTACTATATATATACATATTAAAACAATTAGGCATAAGAATAGTTAACTCATTTATATTTGTCATCATCAAAACTTAACCTAAACATAATATCACAAACAATTATGTCCAACAAAAATTCTCTGAAAAGCCTATTGTAAGATGGTATAATGAATTTGTATGATAGTAGTTGGATACTTGTACGTAAGTTGCCATAGGAATCAATACTTGGAATAAACTTATGAAATGTGTGAAATTTTAAGTTTTAGCCCTATTAACTTTATATATGTGTGTGTGATGAAATTTGATATTATGGGCCAGAATTTTGATCATGGTTATGTGGGAAAGATGAATATATGATGATATGTGAAGTTTAGCCACTCATGTATTTGAAATGAGAAAATTTGATTATACCCAATTTTTTTTATGAAATGGGCATTTGATAGGCCAAATGTGTGTGTGTGTGTGTGTGTGTGTGTGATATTGTGAATTAAATTGCTTAATCAGGTGTAAATTGTCTATTTGGATATGTTCAAGACCCTAGAAGTGGCCAATAACTTTTAGTTTCAAATGGTGATGCTCAACTGGTGAATTTTGACTTAAAATGGTCAAAATGCATTTGGGTATCTAATTTGTGAATGGAATATTAGATTAATTGAAACTAGTGTCATTGGTTAAACTTCAAAACAAGTATCGTGTGGGCTCTTGAATTACTCTAATTGGATATCGAATGTGAAAATGACGCATGTCTAAAGTTTGTATCAAAAACTACTATTTGACAGTAGAATTTGGTGTGTGTACCACAGTGCATGGCATAGAGCGTGATGCAAGAGACTTTGTGCCATATGACACAGCACATGTGGCACGAGCCATGGCTTATGGCTTATACTTTGTGCAAACCTTAATTATGAAATGGTTTCTTTTGAGAGTTCTATATACCTGATTGAATGCTTCCATTGTATGCTATTTAGTATGTTATAAATTGTTTTAAGGTGTGATTTAAAAAAAAACCTTTATGTTGGGATCCCAACCTTTTAAAGAAAATGATTTTATATTGATTGGTGGATTGTGCAGAAGATTGAATGGTAATGTCATTAAGGGCATTATAAATAGTTAGTATCAGTTTCTTGAGTTTTGAGATCTGGCTCCTCTACTTGTTTGTTGCACTCATAGTAGCAAGTAGCAACTTATATATTCTCTTCATTACACCATTCCTTCATTTTTACTTAACATTCTTTTACTTTCATACTTAAAAGGGGAGAAAATGAGGAGAGGTGCTCGAGCTTTAAGAAGTACTCGAGTATCAAAACGTCCAGTAAAGGACGAGCCTATGCGGACGAACCTCAACAAGTGAATAGAAGAAATGGTTTGTTAGAAGAATTACGAGATATGATGATTGATATTAGAAGGATAATATGAGATCATGATGTGTTGTTAAGGGATAGAGATCAGCTAGATGGAAAGGAAGGGAAGGTCAGGATAGACCGGTAGAAGAGGAAGCTCACAGTAGACCTAAGCTATTTCTAATGTTAGGTAGTAGACAAGCCATGGGGGCAATTGTTGATCCATCCATTGATTAAGCCTAAAAGACTTTTATGAGATTCAATCCACTAACATTTAATGGCAGCATGAAAGAGGATGAAGTTGAATAGTGGATTGAGCGCCTCGAGACCATACTTAAAGTAATATCTTGTACATCAAAACAGAGGGTAACCTTAGCTAAGTTCAACTAGTCGAAGCAGCCAAAAGGTGGTAAGATTCAACGAGGCTTACCGATGGTGTGAGGTATTCTTGAGAAGATTTCAATAAGGTGTTCTTTGATTACTTGTTCCCAGTATCCTTTCATACTGAGGAGGAAGAATTTCATTCATTCAGATAAGGAGATTTGGATGAAGAAGAATTCATCAAACATTTTAATGATTTGTTAGTCTACTCTACATCTTTGTAGCACTATAATGACACAAAGTGTAAGGCAGAGCGATTATTAGAGAAAATACGTCTAGAGTATAGGCAAAAAATTACTTTACTAGATATTACTACTTATGAAGAAATGTGTCACAAGTTGAGAAAGGCTGTTAGAAGAGGCAGGGAAACTGAGATTGAGAAGAGAAGGGATAGTATGAGAAGGTTCACATCTTCTCTAGGTCTATCGGTAATGTTCTGAAGAAGCTTGTGTATAGCTCAAGCAGTTTTGGAGCTTTGAGAAAGAAGAGTTTCACTAGAGGTTCTTAGACCCAATCTGTTTAAAGGGGTTATGTGTAGAGGAATACTGAAGTCATAATTAGGCCTTCGTAATTTTTAAGGCAAGCTTTTAATGTACCAACTCCTACTTTGAGCATTGGAAGATCGCCTCAGTACAACATATGTGGTAGATTTCATCCAGGCAAGTGCTACTCTTGTTTTAAGTGTGGTAAACTGGTCCACATTGCCAGACATTGTCTAGAGGGTGGACTAAAAGTAACAGAGCAGCGGTCAACTATTCTAGGATGGGTTTTTACTGTGACACAAGAAGAGGCCAAAACATCTACAAATTTGATCTAAGGTATCATTTCTGCTTATGGTAATAGAATAGAAGCATTTTTTTACTCTTAAGCTACACATTCTTTCATTTCAGAAGAATGTGTAAAAAGACTAAAATTAGAATTAAAAGAGTTGCTTATGTTAATTAGAGTGACTACCCCTTTGGAATCCTTAAATATTACTAGTAAGGCTTGTTAGAAAGTAGAAATTGTATTTGAGGATTAGGTATCTATAATTGATCTGATCTATATTCCCATGAAAAGGATTGATGTGATTGTTGGTATGAATTGGGTAGTAGCTAATAATGGTACTCTAGACGTGCCATGAAGCTAGTATCTTTACCAATATTAACGGCAAGAACTAGTTCTACAGACCAGGCTAGGTTTTTATTAATGGCACAAGTTGAGACGTTGATAAACAGGGATGTTGTTTTTACATGATGATTTGTACAGCTAGCAGTATGTATGATGGAGACATTAATATAATTGGAGTAGTGAGTGAATTTCTTGAGGTATTTTTAGAAGAGATGTCTAGATTACCCCTAGAAAGAGAAGTTAAATTCTCAATAGATTTGGTTTCTAGTACCAAACCAATTTCTAAAGCTCCATATCGAATGTTGCCCTCAGAACTAAATGAGTTAAAGAAGCAGATTAAAGATTTGCTAGATAATGGATTTATCTAATCAAGTGCGTCAACTTTAGGATCACTGATATTGTTTGTGGGGAAGAAATATAGAAGCTTATAGTTATGTATTGACTATTGGCAGTTAAACAAGGTTGTAAAGAATAAATACCCATTGCCTGAGATTGATGATCTATTCGATCAGTTAGATAGAGCCTCAATCTTTTCTAAAATGGACTTGAAGTTGGGGTATCATTAGCTGAGAGTTTGTGAAAAAGATATACCCAAGACAGCTTTCCGTACACATTATGGGCATTATGAATTCTTTATCATATAAAAGATGAAAACAATTGAAATAGAAGAGGACATTCAGCAAAAAGGAGAAAAAGGACAAACAAGAAAGTAATGTGACATATGTGTATTGCATCTGTGTAGATATATCTTAAACAATATATATATATATATATATATGATTGATGGTTGTACGACTAGGAAAAGGGTGCACAAGAATGAAGAGGTCAAGGAGAGAAGAAAGAAAGAAGAAAAAGGAAAAATTACTCGCTAGAGGTTTTAGAGAGCCATTAGTAGCGGTAGGAATGAATAAAACTAAATGAGAGAGCTAAAATGAGAAGTAGGCTAGGGTTTTCACTAGATTATGTATATGTATATAAATTTATAAATTTAAAAAGAATTTAGTTTCTTTCTTTTTGTCATTATTATTTTAATAAGCTAATTTATTATAATTTATTCTATTTTAGATATTTTTATTTTTAAATTATTTTACTTCATTCCTAATCTTCAATATTTGTTTAGTAACTTTCTATGTTTCAAAAATCCTTTCCTATATCTCTAAATTGCCTATAATTTATTCATTATTTAAGATTAAAATCTAGAATGTTATATGGTCTTCTCTCTCCCTCCCTCTCCTCTTCTTCTTTGCATCATGCTCTGCCTCTCTTAAGTAAGTTGGTCGATCCTTCTTCCTTGTGGCATTATTGTCAATTGATTGGAATTAGTGATTAAAATATGAAATTTTGTTCATTAGAGCTATGATCTTGTGATTGGATGTATAGCCAATAGCCTTTTATTTTTAGTTCTTTATCAATTATGAAATTAAATTTAACTAAGATTATTTGAAAATTATTTACTATTGGGCATTATGTAATCTTGTTAAAAATTTTCTTCTTCGTTATGGTGATGGTGGTAATTTTGTTCTTAGATACTTGATTAGGTATGATTGAGCTATATTGGATTTTAAGATGAAATTTTTGCATCAATTGTTGCTGGATAATTTGATTACGTATAAGTATTATATGAGAACTTATGTGATGAAATTTTTGAATAAAGAGAGGGTTAAAACTCGGGAAACTCTCTTGTTAAGCCATTATGCTGCTGATTTTTTTAAGATGAAATTTGTGTATCAATTGTTGTTGGGTAACTTGATTGAGTATAATTAAGTTATATGAGAACTTGAATTATGAAAATTTTAATAAAGAAAGGGCATAAAGCTCAAGAAACTCTCTTTTTTAAGTCTTTATGCTTCTAAAATTATTTCAATGGCTAGCATTAAAATGTAATTATTAGTTTTAAACAAGATTAAAAAGGAAATATGTGTAAACATGTGGTTAGTGACTTATTGACTAATTAATCCTTATATCTAACTCTCCTACTATCTAAGAGTAGTCAAAGTCATTAATCATATTTTCCTCTTAATCTCTCTAGGAATTATGGATAAGGAATTGATATCTACCAATCCTCTATCCAAGGAATATTAGGATAGGGTGGCAGATTTTATTAAATTTACAATTAAGCATACAAAGGACCCTGCTAGGATTGTTTACTCGTGTTTAAAGTGCAGTCTTATGAAGTGGGTTAGTCTAGATACTTGTGGAGAACATTTAGTGATTAATTAGATGGATCAAAGTTACCTGTGTTGGACAATGTATGGTGAGACAAAGGATGGTATTAGTTGTAGCCAGGAGCATAATAAAAGCTATGCATCATCTCTTGATGATTTTGACACATGTACACTTAGGGAAGATTGTCTCAAACAAATGGCCAAAATGATTGAAGAGGACCTCGAGGATTGTCTAAAAATGTTTGAGAAGTTGAAAAGTGATGTGAAGATACCATTGTACACTAGTTGTAGTGCATCAAAGTTGTCAGCAGTGTTAAAATTATACAACATGAAAGAACATGGATGGAATGATACAAGCTTCATCGAGTTGCTTGGGTATTTGAAAGTAAAATTACACTACCAAAGAACAATGAGCTTTCTTGCCAAACATAAAATGTAAAACAAGTATTGTGATTAATTAGCATGAGTTATGAAAAAATACTTTCGTGTCCTAATGATTACCTTTTATTTTGGAATGAATATGCATCGTTAACTGAGTGTCTGAAGTGTAATGCCTTATGCTATAAGCAAAACGGATCAAGTCTAACGAAGGCACTATGGTATTTTCAAAGTAGTAGCCATAGCACATGGCCAATCATTTTGGTGATTTATAACCTTTCTCTGTGGCTTTACATGAAGTGTAATTATATAATATCGTCCATGGTAATTGCAAGACCTAAGTAACCTGGGAATGATATAGATATGTATTTGGCTCTTCTAATTGATGATTGGAGATCATATGGGAGTTAGGTATATAGGCTTAACATCCCGAAATTTTAAAACTCAAATTTATTAAAAAATAAAATATCTATAATTAAATTAAAATTTAAAATAATTTGATAGAGGTCCAGAGTTTAAATTTTACTAAGTAAAAGTTGGGTTTTATTTTATTTTTAACTATGGAAAAAATTACCAAAGTTGACCCGAGCTTTTGTGCTATAATAAGGAATGTTGGGCCCTTTCTTGTAATTTGCCCTAAAATGTTTTAACATTAGTTTTATGAGGAAAAATATAACGCAAAAATGAAAAAAAGAAAGAAGGAAAGAAATGCATGAACGAACGAGAGAGTGAAAGGAAGAAGAGAGGAGGAAGAGAGGGAGTGAGGTTCGGATCCAGGAGGCTTTGTGGCCGTTGCGAGCTCAGTTACACGATAGGTAAACTCCCTACTTCAATCCTCTTTCCTCCCTCTTGGTTTTCTTCAATTTTTAGAAGAGAAAACTTCTGAGATCCAAAAGGCTTTATTCTTGGAAGCTTTAGTTTCCTTCGGTCTTTGGGAGATTGTTTTGAATTTCTATATGGTGCTTTAATGTTTTGAGTGGATAATTGGATGAAAAGAGGTGTTTTGGGCCTAAATTAAATCTTGAGAGATTGGGTTTTTCTCTTCAATGGTTTAAGTCTATTGATTTAGTTATAATTTTGCTATTTAAGCCCAATAAAATTTAAATTAAGGTTTGGTTCTCATTATAAGGGCTAATGGTGAAAGTTGGTGACACTAAGTGAAGGTTTTTAATTAATTAAAAATTATATGAATTGGAAATTAGCCTAGTGATGAACTAATAAATGGTTTTGGTGGTTAATTAGTATTATGTGAATGGTTGGTTTAATATATGAACCATTAGGATGGATTATAACTCATTAATCCAAGTTGTGTGGTATGAGCTATAGTCTCCATTAATACTATTTGTCATGATAAGTGATGTGGATCACTTATATGTTGTAGGGAATTGTTGGTGGAACTTATTGAGAAGTTAAGGAACAAGCCAAGTCCTATCTTGTACAAGAGGAACCCTTTTGGTACCAAAGGGTTGAGGTAATAGGAGAATTTATATTTCTTATTGCTTTATTTAGCTATTTTTGAGTAGATAATATTATCTAGTATGCATTACATGTTTTAAATAATTGAATGCAAATAAAATGTGTTTTAAAAGTGTTTATGGGTATTTCTTTAATAATAATGCATCTATGTTTACTATCTATTTAATAATGATATTACTTATGAAAATAAGATTATTAGCATGCATTGTGATCATAAAAAAATGAGGAGTTGCATTTAAGGAAGTGCAACTAGGTTTGGTACCTTAGATAGCTAAGAAATCACTTAAGGGATGAATTATGAGTGTTATACTACCTTGAGTGTTGAAGTGGTCAATACTCGGGAAAGATAAAAAAAAAGGTAGGAGGCATGATCTCGGTGGGAGTTCACCAATGGGGAGACGTGGTCTTGTGATATTCTATGGCTCACTGTCAGTACTCAGTGTTGCCTTTCGTATTGTGGGCTCAGTTCACTAAAGTGGTTAGTAGATTGAGTGTTCGATACCTCTTAGTGGGAGAGGGAATCCAGCATATGAAGTGTGAGGTTGAGTGCCTAGGCCAAGGTAGCCCTCATATAGAGAGTAAGTCGGGCTGGCTCTAGGAGGGAGTTAGCTTTGACTGCTCAGGATTCACATCGAAGGGGCACAGGTGGTTCGGTGGATTAGATCATGCCTTAGTTTATATGTTGTGCTGTGGAGGTATAGTGGGTACAAGGTTTACTACAAGCTAAAGAGTGCCGGGGGCATTCTATTGGTTAAGAAAGGCTATATTGACCTATCTCATGCATTCAAGCATTTTAATTAGTTAATTATATGTTATTTTAATTCTATTATTTATTTACTTGACCATGGCTTTTCTTGTAATAAAGAATATTAATTTCTCTGTTACTGAGATTGTGGTTGTCTCACCCCTTTCTTTACAATATTTTCAGGTCCAGGCGAAGGAACCAATAGAGGATGGGGAAAGGAGCAAAGCTAGGGGTTGTTGGTGAATTGTAAAGAACTGCAACCCTTTTCTTTTGAGCAAGTACATTGTAATGTATTTAGGATTAGGGTGCCAGCAAGATGTGATTATGTATATGTGTGTGAGTATGTGTGGATTGTATGGCTTGTGTATGAAATTTTGTTTGCTTGTAGACTTATGGCTAGGAAACTTAGCTATGGTGTGTGGTTTTGATGGATTCATTTAGTAGACCAAGTTTCACTACAAGCAAATATTTATTTTGGTATATATGTGATTCCACAAGCAAATGCAAAGTGGTTGCATTGCAAATGGTGTGTTATGAGCAAACATACACCTTGGATAGAGAGAGTGGGTGTGTGGGCCCCATAGAGATCTCTGAGACAAGTGAAAATGTTTAGCGTGTGTATTCATATGTGTGTATGATATTTGGAATAGTTTTTGGCCACTCTTGTGTGATTTATGCATTTTGAGGATTTGGGGTCCATTTTAGGAATTGACACCCGGGTGGTCAAATTTTGGTATAAAGTATTTTTCTATCATTTAAATGTTCTATCAAGTGTTTTTAGTCCTATTTGATGTGTCCAAAGTGTTTCTACAGGTTTGTGACCATTAGGATGAGATTTGGACAATTTTGAAAATGGTTTTTTAATAAAAAACTACACTTTTGCATCTGGGTGTCCAAATCTTAATCCGGCCATTAGATTTCTCTAAAATTTAGGTTACAAGTAAAACCTTTATAAGCTTCGTGTGGACTTTGAAATCACATCGATCGGATATCAGACGGAGAAATGACGCACTCTAGAATTTGGTCCAGAGGAGCTGTCATGACAGCAATAATGATGATGTTGCAACATGAATGAAATTCAATCCATCCATTAGATTTTTCCAAAATTTGGTATGCTAATAGTAATATTTAAAAGTGACATGTGGGCTTTAGAATTACTCCGATCAGAGGTCGAATGATGAAATAGTACACTCTGGAAGTTAGTTCAGAGGTGTTGTAGCTGTCATGACAGCAAAAATGACCAAACTTTTAACATGTCTAATTTTTAATTTGACTATTGGATCTTTTTAAAATTTGGTACACTTATAGTACCCTTTGAATGTGATGTGTGAGCTTTAAAATTTCTTCGATCGGGGATCAGATGACAGAACGGTGCCTCCCAAAAGTTGGCCGAGGAGGGCTGTCATGATAGCAAATTAATGCTGTCATGACAGCATCTTTTTACCTCGCTTTCGCCTAGCTTGCTTCCATGCTATAGGTAAAACCTATAAATTTTTTTATTTAAAAAATGTTTTAAATGTTTACTTTACAATCATGTATCTGCTTAGTGATTTAAATGGTTTGTTTCCTAAGTTGGTTTTAGGATTAACTTCTTAACCACACTTAGTTTATTTGAATTGTGTGATTTTTGGATAACACTCGGGGCAAGTGTTACAATTGGCATATGATGGGTATGGAGAAGAAAGATTCAATTTAAGTGCTATGCTCTTTGGTACAATCAATGACTTTTTTGCCTGTGATAATCTATCAAGGTATAGCATTAAAGGACAACTTGGATGCCCTATTTGTAAAGAGGGAACACATTTAATGAGGCTCCAATATAGGATAAAGAATGTTTACCTCAGACATCGCAGGCTTTTACACCAAGAATGTCATTATCAACAATTGAGGCCTTTAATAGAAACCTAAAAGAAGGGAAGACGCCTTTGCTGTTAATAGGTGATGAGCTATTTGAGAAGATCCAGAGATATTAAATTTGGCAAATCGTTTGCAAGGCACCTTGGGACAAGCAAATGGAAGAATATATCTATTTTCTTTGAACTCCCTTATTAAACCACCTTGGATGTTTTGTATTTTCTTGATATTATGCATATTGAGAAAAATGTCTGTGAGAGTCTTATTGGCACTTTACTCCAAGTGTCAGGAAAAACAAAAGATGACATAAAGGCAAGGTTGGACGTGGTTTCTTTATGAATAAGAGAAGAATTGGTACCCCCAAGCTAAGAAGAACCGTACCTTTCTTCCTCCAATAGCTCATATGCTATCTAAGAAAGAGAAAAATGCATTTCATGAGTTCCTTATTACAATTAAAGTTCCTAAAGGCTACTCTTCAAACATCAAAAATCTTGTATCAATAAAAAATTTGAAGTGAAAGAGCTTAAAGTCTCACGATTGTCATGTTTTAATATAGGATTTCATTCTGGTGACTATACATGTAATTTCAACCCTTAATATATGAGGGATGATTACTAAGTTATCTTTGTTTTTCAAGTCCATTTGTAGGAAAGTAATTAACCTACATAAGTTACCAAGGTTGTAAGCCCTAATTGTATTAACATTGTGTGAGCTTGAGATATATTTTTCACTGGTATTTTTTGATATTATGATCCACCTAACTGTTTACTTAGTTAGAGAGGTTCAAATGTATAGGCCTACTTATTTAAGATGGATGTATCTTATCAAGCATTATATGAAGATTTTCAAAGGCTATGTGAAAAATTGAAGTTGATCAGAGGGTTGCATTGTTGAATGTTATATTTGTGAAAAGGCTGTTAACTTTTATATTGAGTACTTAAGCCATATTAGCTATGTTAGGCTGCCAAAGTCTTGACATATGTGTAGAACAGGTGGAGAGGGGATAATGGGAAACAAAGTCGTTACTATCTTAAGTGTATAATAGGAGCAAGCCCACCTATATGTGTTGCACAACAATAGAGAGGTTGAAGAGGATATAGACAAGGATATGGTTGAACATAGGTAGGATAATCGCAATAGATCAAAAATTTGATATTCCAGGGAACACAATAAAAATTTTACAAGATAGTTTAAGGAGCATATTATTTAAATGTTAAATATTGATTCCAATTTAATTTCTAAAAAATTAAGATAGTTAGTTAACAATCCAAGCAGATAGGCCATTTCTTACATTGCTTACCTTATTAATGGCTACACATTTTATACAAGGGATTAAGATGATAGAAGCACAATACAAAATAGTGATATAACTCTTGTAGCTCATTCCATGCATATGTCTAGTACTAAGGATAAAAATCCTATTTATGCAAACATGTCATAATGTGTAATTAAGCATAATGGGATTTGGGTTACATATCCTTTCGGGTTCTTGTCTTTGGGTGCAAGTAGATTGATCGAAAAAAAGGCTTGAAATTTCATTATCAATTTGGATTTATACAAGTGAATTTGGGCAAGGAAAGATATAAAGATGAACCTTTCATGTTAGCACAACAAGGTAAACAAGTGTTCTATGTCCCTAATCTTGCTAAAAAGGAATGGTCTTTTCTTCTGTTACACAAAAAATTAAATGAAGATGTTCTAGTTGAGGATGACACATTTGAAGGGACATTAAATTTAAGTAACAACATTACAAATGATGCTCTATACATGAAAAATAATCACAATAAAGACATTTGAATTTCAAAGAAAGGTTAATTATTTTAGCATAAGAAGAAAATATTTCGAGGAGGGAGAAGTTAAAAACAAAAGTCAAGGAAATGAAAAAGAGCAACTTGAACATGTAACTTTTGAATTAGTTGGGCCATTTTTGTTTAAAATGATTAACGTTTTAATTAATTGTGCCATTTTTGTTTAAATTGATTAATGTTTAAATTTTTTGTGTCATTTTTGTTTAAGTTGATTAATGTTTGACTTAATTATGATTGATTAATTTTTAAATTTTTTGTGTTACAGATAAATGGCTTCAGATTCTAAGTCTACTAAAATCCCTCCATCAAATCCCGCTACAACTTCTATTGATTCTCTATCATCATAAAAAAAACTGAAGCAAGAATATAACAACATCCAGCAAGGCCTAACAATAATGGAAAAAGTTATAAAAATAAGAGCTGTAGGCAAACAAAATAGCAATGCAATGGAACAACTAAGAGCAAGCTATCAAATTTGAAAAATTTATAAGTTATATTAGGGTGACGGCAAAGACAACTGTGCCTATCACACATAAATCATGGCATAAAGTTAATCAAGCCACGAAGGACATTGTTTGGGAGACTGTGACTGTAAGTTGCATTTTACTAAGTTATACTCTGTTATAGTATTTTAAATTCATACACCTAATATATTTATTTTATTTTACAGTCAAGATTTGAAATAGATGAGAGCAAGAAGGATTTTATCCTTCAAAAGGCTGGGAGGGCACTAGGATCTTTCAGACATTTCATCACACAGAAATATTTTAAAGACTTTGATGTTGAATTTATAGCCTGAAATCCTCCCTTATCACAGCCTTTGGTAAAATAAGATTGGGATGATTTTGTTGCCTTTCAACGTAAGAAGGAATTCAAGGAATTTGTATTCCTAAAATTTAAATTTTGGTGCCTTTTATTGAATGTATATATATGTATTAATAAGATATCTTTGTTATTGATTAAAGGAACTAAGTGCCCAAAATAAGGAGAGAGTGGCCAAGAATGAATATCCCTACAGAACAGGGAGGTTAAGGTATGTAGGCATGGAGCACAAACAAATAGAGGCGGAGGGATCAAATGTTAACATATTCTGCCAAAGACTCTGGGCATTATCAAGAACAAATAAAGATAGAGTTATTGACAACCCTTGTGTGAAGAAGGTTACTAAAAAAATTGTAAGTATGATTATTATCTATCAATTAATAAATGATTATAAAAATACATACTAATCATATCTACTTTGCATATGATTTCCTCTCTCAAGAAGTCTTATAGGGCAAGCTTTTTAAGCATGAGGATATCTTGGCTAGAGCGTTGGGGACCCCTGACCACCTTGGTCATTCAGGGGCATTGGCTTCGGTGTTATGAAGAAGCAATACTTTGGCAAGATTAAGAAGAGAACACAGCTTCTTCATTCAAGGTCTAAGAGTTGAGAGAAAAGCAAGCCATTATGAAGTAGCAGCTAGAAGCCCAGGCGAAGACAATTAACATGCTATTGAAGGGTAGATCCCTCGGAGGCTTTTGGCTAATGTTAGCCTTTGCGGAAAAGATAGCTGCACAATCCCTTCAGACAAAATACTCGAGGTAATACATTTTATCTTTTAAATTTACTTAACTATTTTTTATCTTAAAAACTGATATTGTTTGTTTATTTAGGGCAAAATGACTGCAACTGTCTAGCAAATGATCCTTCATCTAAATTACTTACAATGGGACACATGTACAACATTATCGAAGACATAGTCCATAACCTTCCCCTCCATCTGATTGCGTTAAGGTTTCCTTGCTTGTTGCAATCAACCCTAAGTATCTACTACCTTATCCTACTAATGAAATGTAGATGGTAGGAGATGTATTGGGGAGCTTCGTTGCATGGCCCAACCACCTAGTAGCAGCGGGTATACTAAAGTCGACAAAAGACCTAGAGCTACTAAAGGACCTATTGCAAGCAAAGAAAATGGTATATATGATTTAAATAATTTTTTGAATCTTTTAATATACATGTCTAACTTTTTTATTGTATAGTTGAGGGGGAAAAGCAACTTGAAGGTTAACTTGTCAGCCCATAGTAAAGAGTCAGCCACAATTTCGCAACATGCAGCGCTTATACATGTGTACAAAACAAATTCCATAGCTTTCTTTAGACTTATTCTTTAGCTATGATGATGGTTCGTCTAGTGCCAATTGGAGATATCATTAATTTTAAGGATGGGCTACTCAGTAGAGCATCATTTAAAGTCGTCCAGGATAAAATTTTATATGAAATCCTCAAACATGATATGGCAAGTACTAGTTTGATGACCTTCTACTTAAGGTAATTCTTAAATATTGCTTGATTAATTACTTGAATTATATATGTATGTGTGTACACATGCATATTAACTTGTTTATTTTTTTACCCAAGTCACCTTTATACCTCATTCATGGTTCCTGGCGGCCTTGAGTCAAGGATCAAGCTAATTAATCCTCATGATGTCTCTCCCCACAATGATATTGTGAAGGAAGCTCTTGAAGATCAAGCAAGGCAACTTTTAGATCAATTTAAGTATAGAGGAGCAAACAATGATACTTTATTTCTTATTCCTTACTGCTAGGGTGAGCCACTTTTTAGCTACTTTGGTACAAGTAAATATTTTTTATATTTATTTATTTGATAATACTTGTTATTTATTATTAGGGACACTGGATGCTTATTGTAGTTAACTCTGTTGCTCTAAAAATTTGGTATCTCAATTCTCTTAATAGAGAACCAAGCAACAAGCCAGATATGCTAGAACTTTTTAATTAGTAAGTTAAATTTTTCTCAATTGTTATTTTAATATTCATGTATAATTTCTAACATTTATTCTTTACTTCTTTCTTAAAGTTATGGTAATGTATCATATTGCAACTAATAAGAACTTGTCTTGTCCCGTAGCTTTAAGGCATTAGACTCTTATAAGAAATGGGTTATAGTTAAGGTAACCTAATTGGTTGAGTTTTTAATCAACAAACATGGCCTTTTAACTATTATTTCATTCATATGTGATTTTTTTCAGTGTCCACTCTAGCCAGATTAGAGCAATGACTGTGGTTATTGCTTGATGAGATTTTTAAAGGATATTATCACCCATGCCTCTACCACATTACCTAACAAGGTATATATTTAATTTAGTTACACTTAAATTATAAATTTTAACTAATTTTTGTTAGATAGTTATTAACTTGAATTAGTTGTAACTCTTTGCATACAGACTTTGAAGATGCCTACTGTGGTCAGTATGCAGCTGCACATATAGAAGAAGCCTTTGAAGAGGTAGTCCAAGCTGTGTTCAACATGTGGATAGTGATAGTGGTTAGGTCTAATAATTAGTTTTGGTATACACATCTTTTTTTTTTGGCCAATTTTATGTCTTAGACTATTTATTTTTGAAATTTTAGCTAGCAAATTAGGTAAAAGTATAGATTTTTTATGGCTTTGGGTTTAGGATATAGGAAGATATAGGAATTTAAAGACATTTGGATAGTAATTTTAATATAAATAATGATTCATTTATTTTTGAACGTTGACTGGCTGGTATATATATTCAATTTCTTTGTATTTGCAGGGGGCTACCTGAAAAGCAGCCTTCAAGTTTAAAAAAAATCATAAATACTTGACCGTTATTTCAAAACAAACATCAAGTAAATATATACTTGATGTTTGTTTCAAAATAATCGTCAAGTATTTTGGCAAACAAATCAATAAACAAAATTTATCAAAAATACTTGATGGTTATTTCAAAACAAACGTCAAGTATAGTCTGGTACAAAAAACTAAGATGCAAGTGTTTAAATATTTACTTGACGGTTATCTTAAAATAACCATCAAGTAACATCTTAAATATTTGACACTTTTTAATTGTTAAATAAATATATGATGTACCATTATTTGATGGTTAAAAATTGATAAATATTGGCTAAAATTACCATCAAATAAAGGGATATTATGTGGTAATGGCTCAATCGACTTTGTTAAAATTGATATGAGAATTTCCCTTCACCATCAGGGCTTTGGACCATAATTATATTTCAGATAGTGTTCATTGATTGTAGATGACATCATTGAAGAAAAATTATCAATGCTAGTGTTTAATGATCAACCAGTATTTGTTAAAAATTTGTTAAACATTAATTTGAGCTCTCAAGCATCATTCTAGAGTTTGATTCCTGAAAGTATCTATCACTTGAGAGATAGTAGAAAAAACTGATTTATCCCTCACTAAATGACATATATCCCTTGCTAAATGGAAATTAGCTAGGGATTTCGGCCCTCGCTAATTTTAATGACAAAATGCATTCCTTTAATAATTTAGTGAGGTAAATTAGGTAATTAGCAAGGGAATCAATCCCTCCCTCACTAAACATGCCATGTCACCTAAAATAGGTTAACTCATGCTATGTCACCAATAATCTCGTACCTTGTCATTCGTCATGTATGGGTCAATTCATGTCATGTTACCTACCACACCACGTCATGCCACATCACCTTCTTATTATCATATCACATATTTATTATGTTTATGAAAAGGCTAAAACTTAAACCTTTGACTTCTTATCTTTCAAGCCTTATACTCTTCGTCTTTGTAATGCATCAACAATTATTATATGAAAAATTAAATATATTTATTTAACTACACATATATCAAATAATATATTATAAAAATACACATGTAGATTATATTTTATTTCCAATTATTTATATGATAAAAAATATATTTATATTTATATGACTTTTTAAATTATATTTTTAATAAAATATTATTTTTTAGGAAAATGAACTTAAAATAAAAAATACTAAGTATTAAATAATTCTAATATAAAATATAAAATATTTTTATTTTTATTTTTAAAATGAAAGAATTGAATATATAATTAAAAGTCATCTCCAAAAATAAACTTTTTTATTATAATTATCTAGGGATATAATCCCTTGCTAACACTTTTGATATTTCAATAATTATCTTATGTTTAGATAGGCTTAAAAATACCTCGCTATTTTCTTCGCTAATTATTTATTTATAATGAGATATAAAAATGTGTCGCTATTTTTCTCACTAGTTGTCTTGTTTTAGAAAGAAATACAAAATCCTTCAATAATTTCTTGTTAATTTTCTCATTCTAGAGACAGATTAAAATGCCTCATTATTTTCATTGCTAATTATCATATTTTAGAGAATAATTGATGGCCCATTGCTATTTTTCCTTGCTAATTTTAAGTTGAACTATGAATTTAGCATCCCTTGTTAATTTCTTGCTAATTTGGTATTTTAAAAAGAAATAGATGATCCCTTGCTAATTCTTTTCTAGTAATGCATGTCAGCTATGAAGATATCTTGAAAAATAAAAAATAAGACCGGACCAAACAGTTGGACCGGTCCAACCATTGATTGGTCCAGATTCCAATTCAGTCAATATGTGAAAATTATTTTACGGGTTGAGTCGGGTTGGACTGTTTCAGATTAAGAACTGGAACCAAGCCAAGAACCAAATTTGATTTTCAAGAATTAGATTGTTTAAAAAAAACTTTTTTAATTTTTTATCAAATATTTTTAGGAAATGATCACTTTTTTTAATTATTTGATATTATGTTGTATCAAGTAACTTGTTAAGTCATGATAAACTTAAAATATGTATTTTTTTTAAGTTAAGTAGTAATTTCATACTTATTTCTTATATTTAGATTATCATATACATATATAATTTTTTAATTTAATTAGTATATTATCAGTTTGACCATTGATCTAACCCAGTTGAATCATGTGAACCATTGACCTTTCTAGTTCAGTATATAGTCTGGTTTTAAAAACATTGGCTCCAATCTTAGTAGGAAAAGAAAAAAAAAAGGAAAAAAAAATGCAATGGCCAATGTAAAGACATTGGAAGCTAGTGAGTAAGGATCACTTCATGTCTTGTGTGATCTTATATGTAATGGCAAAATGAGAAGGCTAATTCATGGAATCGTTTCATATATCGGCTGTCATATTAATTTCCCCATGCTGAATATTGATATGTTAACCGGTTAGATGTGACATGAATCATAAAATGGTACTTTGATGAATATTATTTAAGTTAATCATATAAGGATACGAATATAAGATAATGGCTGTCACTTTGCTATAAACAAAATGGAAGTTTCCAAATACTTTTTTGTTGAATGCTAAAAATCATTCATGGACCACATTAGCATAATCTATATGCTTCCAAATCCAATATAAAAACATGAGGATTACATAAGCATAAAATAATGCAAATAGTTTTTTTCTATAGAGATAACATATACATAGTCCTCTTATTTTATTTATAAGTCACTCTCAACATATTTTATCATAGTTAAAAAAAAGTCTTATAACTCATTAACTTCGTCTAAAAATTTGAGCAATTATCAACTTCACTCATATTAAATATACATGTTTTAATAACACATTTTTTCTTTCTAACATTCAATAGAGGGTAAAAAAGGTCATATTTGACAAAAATTTAATAATGTAACTTATAAATAAGATAAAAAAAAATTTTTGTCCTATGAATAGGACTGGAGAGAGTATAATTTTCTCATCTTCAAAAAGCATTACATGGATGATGGACCACAGAAAAAATAGTCCATATGATTTTGTCAGCGCATGCCTAAGCAATTGTTCATGCGAATCTTATTATTACGTGCACAATGTATATGAATATTGTTTCATGTGTATAAATAAAAATGATAATTCATTTTGAATGATGAAAATATATTTACAATCTATTAGGTTTTGCTGTTTTTGAAACCGGAGAAAATATAACTTTGTTTTATACACTTGCAATAATTGCACAGTAGTTGTGAGTGTGTTAAAAGAATAAGTGCCTGGTACATACTCCCTTGATCCACTATTATAGTGTAACTTCTAAAAAGATTTTTTCAGTTTTTAATATAAGCCACTTAATGTAGTATTAATTATAATTTTTTTAATGTTACTTATATTTAAACTCATTAATTATGATAAATAATGAAATGAAAATTTTAAAATTTTTTATTTACATAAAAGTAAAAGTAAAAGTAAAATTTTATTTTATTTTTAAATAAAATTAATATTTTAATCATGTTTCCTTAGCTTCGATAAAGTAATTAGATGCAGAGGGAGTAAACACTAAGGTGATGTGGAATTGGACAAGGGAGATGAGAACAGGGAAGTACGTAGTGGTCTTGTACAAACAACAATGGGCCAATGTTATCCAACTTACTTAAAATTTTAACAATTTGTTGAAATTATTTTTACAAATTCTAAAAATTATTTAATTATCTTAAAAAGCTTATTGGTAAAGTCTTAGTCTTTTGGTCTCGGATTCCGGAACCTTAAATTTTTGAATGCTCGCACGTTTGATCTATTTATTACCATCGCATTAACCAAAATTGATTTCATTAAGCATGATTAATTTGCAAAGCAGATGCTTTATTTGTCATTATAAGTGTTTTAATATGCCCAACATGTTTGCTGCTAGACATTTTTAGATAAAATCTCACATACCAATAAAATTCATCAAATACACTTTACAACTTTACTTTTTCAAAACAAAAATTATAAACTTTCAAAAATATCCTTCATTTAAAACTCCATTGATAAAATAATATTAAAAAGAGAGAATACATAAGAAGAGTAATATTAAAAAATTATCATTAATAAAACTTTATTTTTATCAAAGTGTCTTATATTTTGGGATATTTAATCTTCCCAAATGCTATGTTTGGATACACATTGATTTGGATTTAGATTTGGATTTGGATTTGATCCAATTTTATTGTTTGGATAATTACAAATGTATGGATTTAGATTTGACCCAAATCCAAATCTAAGTTCTCCCTTAATCTCTTTATAATTTGAAATCCTTTCTAAACCCTTATTATTTCAAATCTTAACTCAAGCTCTTTTGTAATTTGACGTAAATGCATGACGGTTTAATCAATCTGCCAACGGTAACTGGACTAAACCACTAAAGTTGACGAAAACAAGCTACCACTGTTGACCAAGATAGGACGGTCAATTTCCACCGAGACTAGACCGATGGCGACGACAAGGACCGAACGACTGACTTTCAATGGGATCAAACCGAGGGCGACGATGGGGATCGAATGGCTGACTTCAACCAAGATCAAACCGATGGTGATGATGGGGACTAAACAATAAACTTCCATCGATACCTGACTAATAACAATAACATGCATCGAACGACCACTTCAACCGGGACTAGACCAACGACGATAATGAGGATTGGATAGTAGATTTCCACAAGCACCAAACTAGTAACGATGACAAGGACTAGATAGTAGACTTCCATCGAGACCAGACCGATGATTATGGCAGAGATTGGATGGCCAAGTTCTATCGAGACCGAACCGATGATGTGATGGGCATCAAACGACTGACTTCTACCAAGACCCGACCAACGACGATGATAGGGGCCAAATCAATGGTGATTGGACTGATAGGGATAATAGGGACCTGATGGTCGACTTCTACTGGGTGTCCCTATCGTCGGTCAGATCTCGATAGAAGTCAGTTTTTTGATGCCCATTTTAGTAGTCGATCCAATCTTGGTGAAAGTGTGCCATCTTGTCCTCGTCATCGGTGTCAGTTTGGTCTTGGTGGAAATTGGCCATCAGATGCTCATCGTCATCATCAATCTGGTCTCATTAGAAGTTAATAGTTCAGTGCTTATTTTAGTAGTTAGTTCGGTCTCGGCAAAAGTCTTCCATCTTGTCCTTATCATAGGTGTCGATCCAATCTTGATAGAAGTTGGCAGTCCAGTGCCTATTGTAGCCATCGGTTTAGTCCCAATGAAAATTTGTCGTTTAGTCCCCATCTTCGCCATTGGTCTAATCTTGGTGGTAGTTGGCTGTCTCGTCCCCATTGTAGTTGTCTGTCCAATCCGAGTGGAAGTCAGTTGTCTTGTCCCTATTGTCATCGTCAACCCAATCTCGATGGAAGTCGACCGTTCCATCCATGTTGTTGAGACGGTTTCGTCCTGGTGAAAGTCAGAGGTCCCGTCCCGGTCTACACTAGTGCCACGATCCCAATCGACTTTGCTTTTCTAATCTCGTTGGAAGTTGGCCATTTAAATCATCGAGTTTAATGAATCTTCCAAATTTTTTTAAATTCAAATATATAATTAAAATTTTAAAATTTTACTTTAGATCTAAACAAAAGATTTTAATATTATAATTTAGAATTTTTTTATATCATCCAGACAAAGAATTTAAAATTTATGAATTTCAAATGTGAGATTTCAAATATGAGATTTTAAATTCAAATTCCTTACTTAAATCCATCTATCTAAATACAACATAAAAATATCTTATTATTTAAGACGGAAGGAGTAAAATAATAGAACCACACACAAATGCCTGATTGCAATGCAACTACCAAGTAATATATCTAAAAAGGAGGTAAATTGAGTATTTTTAAAATTTTCAAAAACTTTTCCAAACCTAATGAAACAGTTGACTACTGAAATTTTTGACCACCAAGCTACAACAACTTCTTAGTTATCTAATGCAACAAATTATAAATGCGATAAACTTATCCAAACAATTTACTTATTACAATATAAAGTGGATTCATTAAACTCTTAAATTGACTTGTCATTTATTAACTTTACTTATATCTATTAGGGTCAGTTGCAAATTGAGGGATATGAAAACCCAAGGATTACTTGATAAGTTTTTCTTTGTAAATTGGCAATTAAATGTTAGAGAAATAATAACTCACTAATTTATAGACATGAAATGAACTTGTTAAAACCTTAATTAACGCTTGAAAATGAACAAGGGAATTTGTTATAATATCAAATTAACTTGTTAAAACTTTAATTGAACTTATCATACTAGTAGCATGTACTTGTTAATTTTCAAATCACTTGTCAGCATATATATACATACATACATACATACATATATATATATATATATATATACACTAACTCAGTTTGTCATTTTAGTAATGTTTATATGTTAATATATGAGGTCAAAAGCAAAATGAGATTTTTGAATACAGATAGGATAATTTGTTATAACATCAATGAACTTGTTAAATTAGATTATAAATTGAAGTTATCAGTAGCGTTACTTATAACATCAATGAACTTTTCTGTATACCCTTGGTTCAAAATATAGGCCCTTTAAGATATATGCACACTGATTAATAAAGTAATTAATTTACATAAATATTGACTAAATTATCAAATTTGTTCTTAAAGCTTAATAAATGCTTCTTTGAAGTTGTTGAAGGAAAATAAAGGTATTATATGAAAAATATTAATAAGGATTAAATGATAAAAATGTTCTAAAACTTTTTTTCCAGGAGTGCCTGATGTCTTAAACATTTTTTTGAGCTTTTTTGCCTCGAAAGTTTTAAAAATAGAGCATTTTTGCCCTGTCATTAAATATAAAAAAACATTAAACATTAACTAAAGTTTGACTAGAATATTTTATGATTTTATCTTCCTTCATTTCTGCATTTTTTGGTCTTTGTTTTCATTCATTAAAAGAAGAAAAGTTAAAAAATTCATTAGAAAATGCAATCAGAGACTAAACACAGAAAAAAAGAGGAAAAAATATAAAAATATCCTTGGTCAGCTTCAGTTTAATGGTCAACGTTTGCTATTTTTAATTATAGAGCGAAAATGCTCTCTTTTTAAAACTTTCGAGATAAAAATATTTTTAAAAAAGGTTTAAAATGCTAGGTGCCTTTGGAGAAAAGGTTTCAAAGCATTTTTACCCTATAACCCCATTAATAAATGCTACAAATTTCCAAATAGACATATAAGATGAAAAAAAATTACACCATCCATCTCAAATCATAAAACACTTTAAAAATATTAATATTTTATTAAATAGGCTTATTTTAATATTATCATTTCTCAATCTCTCTCTTTTCTATTTAATTTATATTCCTCTCTCTTTTCAATATATTAAATCAAAGGCATTTTTAAAATTTTATATTTTTGTTTTAAAAAATAAGATTATTAAATGTATTTAATAGAATTCATTGGCATGTGAAATTTTGTTTAAAAATATTTTATTATTTGAGATGAAGGGAGTACTAAACATAACAAGTCCAATAGTACATGAATCAAGAACAAAAGAAAAGCAAAAAAACAACACAGAAAATAAACCACTAGTACAAATTTTGTAATTTACATGTGATTTCTTACATCGGTTGAAAGGCAAATGATGTTAAAAGTCAAGGCAGTAGCATTTTCATAATATAAGCAATTGATTTTTCACTTTTTACATTGAGTAAATCAAAACTGCTATAAAAAGTGAACTTTCTATATCAATTGTAAAGGTAACCAATGTAGAAAGTTAATCAAAATTTTTTAAAAATAAAAAAGCAGACTTTCTACATTGGTTGTTTTTATAACCAATGTAGAAAAGTTTTCTAAAATTTTAGAATAAACAAAATTATTGTTTACATCGAGTATTTATTACCGATGTAGAAAAGTAACTTTCTACACCTAAAGGAGAACATCCTAAAGCCCACAATATCACAGTCTAGGAGAAGAGTCAATGGGAGTAGAGCCAGTAATTTAGGTTGAGCTTGAAATATCCTACCCTCTTAAAAGAGCTCATATAGTCAAGCCTAATCTTAATTTTTTTCGGTTGGGTTCAGGCTTGGCCAAAATTACTAACTTTATATACATATGAGACCAAAAATTTCAATAGTCAGGCTTATTAAAGCTAAGCTTAAAGTATCTTATCCTCTTAAAAAAGTTCATATAGCCAAGTTTAGCCCTAATTTTTTTCGGGTGGATTCGGGCTGATTCGTCGGGCTTGGTCTGAATTACCGGCTCTAAAAGGGAGTGAGGGTTGAAGAATCCAATTCAAAGAGCACACCTCCATCCCTACTGTATAAAAGACCCAATTTGTAGCAAGGTTAAAACTTCATGGGATCTACTTAAAGTCACAAGGACTTTGTATTTTTCCATGATTCAAACAATAATTCACAATGGTAAAGATATCTAGGTGTGACGCATTATAGCATACAGCTTCTAATAAGGGCAACCAACCTACCAAAACCAACACTTGAATTTATAGACTCAGAATAGCAGCATTGCAAGCATTGATTCAAAGCTTCAGCAACACTATAAGAAGGGGAGATAGCACACAAACTCAAAGTAGCACCCTTAGTACAGCTATTAAATGTCAATTGAACCATAAAACCATGACTAATATTATAAAAGCATGATAAAAAATACCATAACATAAAATAGAAAAAATAAAACTCAATGGCCACAAAATCGATATAAGCAAACTTAGGTCTCACATTAGCCACATCTTGTTCTTGACTATCCACATTTTGCATTTTCATTGCACTGTGCACCAATTATTGGTAGCCTAAAGTATACCTAAATTTGCCAAGCATAATTCTAAACCATATGATCTTAAGCAAGCTTCAACACAACAAAATCCTCCATGAAAAGATCATCATTAACTTGAATTATTAATGGAACCGGGCTTGCTAATATAAACACAACAAATGAAAACATTCAAAGCCAGAATATGACATCCATAATATTATACAAGACCATACCGATAGATAGCAGTATGCAATTAGATTTAGGAGAGTTCATTAGTTCAAAGAATTAAGGCACCTGAGTAGGTAAATTCACTTGCTGTTCCTCAACAAACTTAGAGGCATATCTTATCAGCTCCTTATACCTGGATCTCCTAAATTCACTGAACCTCTTCTCTACCTTTGCTAGTCCAACCACCCTTGATTCTTTGTTACCTACTGCTGAATGCGCCTCAAATCCATAACTCAATATCCTCAACTCGTCGTTCATCTTCTTCATAAATCACAATCATAGTTCCTTTCGTTCATCCTTCCTTAGTCCAAAAATCAACACTCTCTGCATCATCAATAGTTTTGGAGGCATCCATTAAAGGTCATTGACCAACCTTACATGACCAGAGAACCTTTGGATGAATGCCAATGTCCTACCAACCCTATGAAATTGTTTCAAACCTCATGAAACTCAAATCTAGAACCCTCTCATCACCATTGTTAAGTCTTCACCTCCTCCAATTCACGCCCAAATCCACGCTACAAAATATGCACACCCATGCCTCCTCGTCGAATGGTCGCCAAAGAATGGCATTTGAAAATGCCTCCCGCTAAAGAAGAGGAACCCCTTAATGAAGGGGAGCTCCCCCAGAGAAGCAATTGTCTACATGATGAAGGGAGAAACCCTTGGCTGTGAAGAAACCTAAGACGAGACCAACCTTTTCTTTCTAATACTTTATTACAAAAGGAAGTTCATGGTTAAAAAAAAAAAAAACTTACATTTCAAAACAATAGGATTATAAAATTAAGGGTGCAATAAAAGCAAAAGTAGTGGGGCGAAAAATGTTTATGAAAAACAATATATGAACATATTCTTGTTTATTCAAGGTTAATAATTTTGTTCTTAAACTATCGGTTTTAAAGCATTTAGGAAAAAAACGTTTAGGACCCAAACTCTTGTTGGATTTCATGTTTTCCTTTGCTATTTGAAAATAATATATTGTCACCTCTACTATTAATAAATGTTAACTTTGACAGTCAATTAATTAGAAATTACATCAAATATTATAGATATGATCAAAAAATTATAAATAAATACCTTACAAGAAAATTAATACCAATTAAATTTTCAAGGTTACAAATAATTATCAAGAGGAAAATGATATTTCTTTCTCATGTAAAAGACCAAAATACCATTTTAACTAGCTACTTTGACTAGTTACCATTTTAACAAAAATATTATATTTTTTTGATAATATATTATTAAAATATTAATAATTTAAATTTTAGGGAAAATATAACTTTAAGTAATACTTTACTTGCTTTTTACTATTGGTCACTGTTCTTTTTTTGATATTTTTGATCCTTATACTTTTATTTTTTATTATTTTAGGTCTCTTTAAGGTTTTTATACTTTGTTCATGGAGGGACATAAAATAATAAAAAAATAAAAATACAGGGACCAAAAATACTGAAAAAAATAAAGAGCTATAGAAAAAATTGAGAAAAGTACAGGGACCCAAAGTTATGTTTTTTTAAAATTTTACTATTATTTACAAATATTCACATACAATTTACAAGTTGACCATTAAAATTTATAATTTCTGAGAAAATAGCAACTTATCTTGTTATAAAAATTACAACTTAACTAGTGTATTTGTGATTTAAAAGTAAATGCAATTTTTTTTGCAAACAATAATAGTTGAGCTAGTAAAAATAATTCATCTATAAATTTCAGATACGTTGGTTGAGTTCTTAAATTTTAAAAGACGATTTATAAATTTTAGAGGAATATTCATAAATAATAATTATAATATTTAAACATTAAAGTATTAATATTTTAAAAATATTACTAAAATATATATTTTTAAATTACTAACGTGTGTTAATGTCAATAATGGTGATATGATAATCACCCAGTAGCCACTCAAAGTGCTTAGTCAAAATTGAATTTTAGTTTTTTACAAGTAAAAGAAATAAATTTTTTCTATTAGTATTTATTTGTAGTTTAGAGAAAATATTAATTTTTATATAATATTTATTTGTAATATTTTCAATCCTTTTTCTGGTAATTTTTTATGTTTTTTTAATTTTATGATTAACTTTTTCTAATGGTAGGGGCAACATATATTGTTTTCAAATATTTAAAGAGAATTTTGTGTTCTTACCAAAAAAAAAAAAGAATTTTGTACCAAAAAGAGTTTAGGGTCCTAAAAACATTTGGGCCTCTAATTTAAAGCTAAAATTTCACTTTAATCCTTTTATTTATTGTTAATAAATTGATGAAATTATTTATAATATCATATAGAGACAGTAAGATAGGAAATCATGAATAATAATATATATTTTAAAAATTTAAAAGTGTAAAGACAAAAAAATTAATAGAATTACAAAAACTACAAAAGATGATGATAATACAAAATTCTAAACTTAAATGATTTTGAATGAGAAATGAAAGATACCCTTCTTCTTCGTTCTCCAAAACAAACACTATTAGGGATAAATAATACTAACTCTGTTTTAAATTAAAAAATACTTTTGAAGAATATTTAACATCATATAATATAAGACACTTTGATAAAAATAAGATTTTATTAATAATATTTTGAGAGAATTTTAATTAAAGACTGTGGATGAGATTTAATTACTACTGGTTCCCACAAAAATTTAAAACTTTAGTTTAGCCTGAGGGGTTAAAATGGAAATAATTTCAAAAATGAAATAACCAAAAATACCCTTCATATGTTATGCAGAATCATTAATTTTTAATTTTCTTACTTCACTTTTTTATTTACTAATATAAGTTGTAAATTACATGAATTGACATGTCAATAATTATAAAAAATTTAACATCAGTTGTTCAATCACAAACTACAATATCAGTTGTTAAATTACTAACTTTACTTATTAGTTTATTAATATCAGTTTTATATTACAACTGATGTTAGTAAATTAATTAAAGTTAATAAATTAATAATTGATGTTACTACTTGTCTAACAAACTGATATAATTTATAACTCATATTGATAAATTAATAAGTTAAATAAAAAAATTAATAATTAATGATTCTGCATAACAAATGAAGGGTTCTTTGGTCTTTTTACTGTTAAAATTATTTCCATTTCAATCCCCCTAGACTGAATTGAGCTTTTAAATTTTTTGAGACCCACCAGTAATTAAGTCAGATCCATGGTTCTTAATTGAAATTCTCTCTAATATTTTTTTAATATTACCTTTCTCATGTATTCTCTCCCTTTAATATTTTTTTTGTAAATGGATAATTAAATGGAAGGCATTTCTAAAAAAATTTATATTTTTATTTTGAAAAATAAAAGTATAAAATTTATTTAATAAATTTTATTGATATATATATTTATATAATTTTATTTAAAAATATTTTATAATTTAGCACGGTGAAAGGAAATGTGACATTCTCTTTTGTACTTCCTCTATTAACAAATATAAGGCATTTTTAACTGAATTTTACCTTTCAATAAAGTAGTTATATTTTTTAATTAACTCGATCTTTTTATATTTATTCCTATTAAAAATCCTACAATAAATATAAAGTCATTATCAATAGGGGCACTTTAAAAAAAAAGACAATGATTACACCTCAAAAGATTAAAAATATCTTATATTTTTAAACATTTAAATTTTTTAAAAATATCTTATATTTTTAAATAAAGAAAGTATGTGATACTGTATTTTTTTTACTTTGAAAAGAAGACATAGTACATTCATAAAGAAGAGGCCCGTCAGTGGAAAAATATGGAAATAGAATTTATAGAAAACAGGCTACACTTGTGGCTTGAAAGCCCAATCAAGCTGATCTTGTTTGAGCTAGTCAAGTTGATTAGGCTGGGCTTTGGATAAGCCCCTGGATTGGGGTTAATTCCAACTTTGTCCTAAATATTTGCATATTTTATTTTTAAAAATTTTGTAAAATTTAATTATTTTATCATGTTATTTTTTTAATATTTTTATGTATTATATTATTTTTTGTGTTCATTATGAATATCTTTTATAATTTCAATTTTTCTAATCATGTACATATTTAAAATTGATTTTGTACTCTATATCATGTAAAAATAATAAATAATTGTTAATTATATACAATTTAAAAAATTATTACTATAAATTCTAAAATTATTTTTATAAATAATCCATTTTAAATAATTTTAATTATATTTTGTATTGTTTAATAAATTTATTTTATATTTAATTTTTTAAAAAGAAATCAAGCATTCGACCAAAACTTGGTCCCAGTGTTTGAATGGCCCGATATTCGAATATACACAAAAAAGTCGGGTATCCAGCTAGGATGAAAGCCGGCCCAATCTAACCCATCTGCGCCTCTTGAACTTAGTATAGGCTATCAACTTTGAGCTACAGGTAAAACAAGGGTTAGTACTTAGTGTTTTCTTTTAAATATATATACATAAAGTGCAATGACATGTCCCACCAAGAAATCCTTGCACGGCAGCATTCGGGTGCGTGATGCTGAGGTGGCTGTACATTTTTCGAGTTCCGATTTGGTGCATCCCCTGACCACTGGTTTTTTCCTCTGTTTCTATTTTTCCACCGATGAGTTTGATTGGTAAAGTAATTAAACCTTTTCTTTCAACTATTTTTGATTCAAAATATGTAACTTTTTTATTTTACCTATTATATTTATTAATGTGAATTCTCATATAAATTTATAATATTTTTTCCCTTATCATAGATACTTGAAACTAAAAATAAAAAAGGAAAAGAATATATATTTTATAAAAATAATAATTTTATTAATATATAAATTATTATTAAAAATTGCTTATATTTTAAATTTTAAATTGAATATACTCAACGTAGCAGAAGTGATTTTGAATTCCAAAGAGAAATTCTAGTGTTGCTTTGCAATTATTACAAATTATTTAATCTACAATGTAATATGCTCCTACTTTTATCTTCACATGAATAGAAAAGCGTAATAATAAATTAAATGTAATTAATTTTTTTATTTTATAAATGATTTATTGAGCACGAAATAAAATAAAACTTAGATTTAGAACTGTCCAAATGGGCATTTTTTTATTGTAATTAGCAACAAAATCCATGGAGGCAAGCGTTCGGTCCTTCCGGGATTTGTTAATAAGACCTCAAACCGTCATCGTCATCACCTCTTCCCCGTACAACCGATTGTAATCTTCGTTCTGTTTGTTTAATCCTTTTTAGGTAATTCTTGTAATTATAGATAAATAATCCAGTTCCTTCCCACCTCCATAATCAAGTGCTTTACCAAATCTCCTACTCGGACGATATTTTGGCGTTTTGCTGTTTCGATTCTGTTCCTTGGTGAGCTTCTTCGAATGCCCTCTTGCGTTTCCAAGGTACACTGATTCTAGCACTGTCTCATTTTGCTTCTTTGTATCTATTTGGAAGCTGAGGAAAATATGGGAAATCCAGCACTGGTCGCTTGTTATATGATTTTTCAAGTTTTGTGCAATCATCTATTTGGGTGCTCAATTTGTTTATGATTTTACTTTTGTTTTTCTGCTTCTTTTCTTTTCATCATACAGCAAAAGTTAAGGTCTCTGCTTCTCGGGACTAATTACATTGCTGAGTATGGGATTTAATTTTCCCCCTTTTTCCTGTTTGATCCAGCATAACATCCGATTCTTTCGTCAGCTATGTAAACAACTCTCGCATAGACTAATTGAGTTGTTTTGCTTTCATGACACAGATGTCAACCATAGCAAGAAGAGGAATCCATTACCTGCAGAAGCTAAATGCTGCAAACATTCCCACTGATTTGTTAGAGAAAGGCCAAAATCGTGTGATAGATGCTTCACTAACGCTTATTCGTGAAAGAGCAAAGCTCAAGGCATGTCATCATCTTATTTAAGAACACTTTTATTCCCTTTTGGATCGACATTGCTTATACTTTTCTCCCATGCCTTTTGTTTTATAGAAATTTTATATTTTATGAGTGATTTTGTTACAAAAATTGCAAGAAAGAGACAATTTAAAACTTCCTTTTCCTCAGGGAGAACTTGTGCGTGCTTTAGGAGGTGCAGAAGCATGCCCTTCCCTTCTTGGAGTTCCTCTGGGTCATAATTCATCATTCCTTCAGGGTCCTGCATTTGCACCTCCTCGCATTAGAGAGGCCATTTGGTGTGGTAGCACTAACTCAACAACTGAAGAAGGTAAGCCTATGGGTTTCGTTATACCTAATAGCGAACAGTTTTCCCTAAAATTTCTGTTCGGCTTATGCTAAAATTTGCTTTGTGAACTCATTGAAAATGGTAATTCATTCGTTCATCATATTGATGCCAGAACGAATGATTCAGGGACCTAATTTTTTAATGTCCTACTAATGCAAACTTATAGTGGCATGAGCTGATTTTGCAGGAAAGGAATTACGTGACCCACGAGTGCTAACTGATGTTGGTGATGTCCCCGTCCAAGAAATTCGAGATTGTGGAGTAGATGATGACATATTGATGAATGTCATTAGTGAGTCTGTTAAGCTAGTTATGGAAGAGGTAAACTTTCATTCTGCAAATGTCTCCCTCAAATTATGACACTACTTTTGGAATTTTGATTTTTTTTTATTTTACTGTCCATAACATGCATAATATGTTTGTTTTGATTCAATTGAATATTTTATTTCCACTCTTTTAATTACATTATGATTTATTTATATTTTATATATATTTTTTGGAAAATTTATCTGAGTGCTCTTCCTTTCTGGTATTGGTTCCTGCTAGAGTTATATCTAATAGTAATAGATAGCTTGTTAATCCTTTGTAGTGTTGGAGTATTCATTATAGATCACATGCTAGAAACAGAGATCGAAATTGAGGACAACTGCCACCTCTACTTGTTCTGCTGCTAAGTCTACATGTTGATCGCTCGATTGCATGAGTCCAGAAGCAACTAGATCAGATGTGCACTATTAGATTGAGTTCTTTACTTTAAAAATGATATATATATATATATATATTGCAAAAACAGAGTGATTAACAACGCAACGTTGCTTGGTAGATTGCTCATAGAAAATAGCCTCTTTCTAGGCCCTTTTCTGATTAAGCAAGAAGTCTTGAATTTTGATTCAGATCTTAAACTATTAAGTGAATATATTTTACTTTACATGAATAGTGCCTTCTTTGTTATAGCTTTAACTTGAGTTTTAATGGATCCATCTGTAACCTGATGGGGCTAAAAGTTGGGCGGTCATTGTTTTTCATGCACAAGATTGGTTTCCACCAAAGCCAGTTCAATTTGAATTGCATTTGGAGAAATAATTTGATTTTTAAGCTTCAAGTATTCTATTGTATGAACTATCATTTGACTTTCTGTTATCTTCCTATTTGAATTAGATATATCTCAAATCTCATGATGTCTACATGCTTCCAGGAGCCATTACGTCCATTAGTTTTAGGTGGTGATCACTCCATATCATTTCCTGTTGTTAGAGCTGTCTCTGAGAAGCTGGGAGGACCAATCGATCTTCTTCATTTGGATGCACATCCTGATATCTATCATTGCTTTGAAGGAAACAAATACTCACATGCATCTTCATTTGCTCGAATCATGGAGGGTGGCTATGCTCGGAGACTTTTGCAGGCAATTTTTAAATTCCAATGTTTGTAGCTTTTATATTCTAGAGATAAGGCATTTTGAACACAACCACATGGTTGTTGTCCATGATTATACTGTATTGCTTTCATCTAATTAAGCATTCAGCATTTGTATTGTGTTGCTAACTTAAGATTTGAAGCACACTGATAAATTTAGGCACAATAGAACTAGTTGAATTCTTCTTTAGAATTTAAAATGCAATCGGGATCAAAAATCAATCTTGTAAGGGTGTCAAAAGAAGACAATCATCTTGGCCCTAAATATTTGATTAAACAAATTAAGGAGTTCAATGCCCACCATTAGGCCAAACCATTTACTTATGTTCATATCATATCATTTCTTCTTGCACAATCATAGGATCACTATGACTGACTCCATTGAGTTCGCCACCATTATTGATCTTCTGAAACAATGTATAATGTATATCACATCTGCAATGGGGTTAAGTTCTCTGAGTTGAACTCCTAATAAAAACTATTACAATCTCTGTTGCAAACATTGGTGGTTCTATTGAAAGTTATGTCTTGATTCAACTAGCATATCATAATTATTCTGTAATTTCAATGTGTTGAGAAAATCCTGCAGAATAGTGAGAATTGATAGATATTTGAATGGAAATTTCTTTATATTCTTCAGACCATTTTTCACATGATTCTTTTGGTTGCTAAATTGGTACATGTTCCTCTGTGCTCATTTCTGCATGTTCATCTTATGTTTTGTATATGCTTTCTCTTCGTGATGATACTAAATGCTTCAATATTTCCCAGCCATATCCCTTATTTGTTGTATATCATGTGAATGTATTTTTCTATTGCAGGTTGGTATAAGATCAATAACAACTGAAGGGCGTGAACAAGGCAAAAGATTTGGGGTGGAGCAGTATGAAATGCGTACATTTTCTAGGGATCGTGACCTATTGGAAAACTTGGTATTGCCCCCCCTCTCTGTTAACATTGTCATTCTCCTTCACATTATGCACAAATGATTTATTTTGTTACTCTATCTATCATGTGTGGACGGTTTGAAGCTTCTTAGATATTGATATGTTATCCATTATGCATACTTTTTTCATGTGAAGACATCCATGATTGAAATATAACTATGATTGCAAATTAGGTTTCCCTTTATATACTTAAAGGATATATCTGGTGTTAGAACTAGTAGGGTTATAAAAAATGAGAATAAATCTTTATCAATAACTGGACAAGAATCTCGAACAGTTTTAGCTAAAGCCAAAGGGTGGAGAATCTCTGATAAGTAAAGATTGGGTCATATCATACATTCTCTCATAGAAGAGTCTTACAAATATTAAGTGTCTTGCAGCTGTAATCCTAAGGGTTAAATGACATCACAACATAATTATACCCTATATAATTGACAACTCAGCATACTAGGATAATAAACTTAAACTGCAATTATTAAATGTTGACAACGCTGAAGGTGAAAGTTATTCGACATGGATAACTCACTTGTCTGTAAGATCTAACGTTGGGCTTGTATGTTTCTTGCGTCTTTTATGTACACCAATAGAGGACTTATATCAGCTGGGCACAAAGCATGCTAGTATACTTCGTTTCTAAAGTATTCCCTAGCTCTAATGTAAATAACATTTAATGCTTCATATCACCCGAAATAATGATGATGATGATAATTCATCTCTGTTATAATAGCCCTACTTTTTAATTCTGATGTCTTCCTTTTGCTGAGAGTACAGTGTTGTGATTTAGTGATATTTTGAAACCTCCACTGGCTAATAAAATTTATGTGCTTATATATCAAGGTTCTTAACTATTGTTGCCCCTTAGAAATGGTCTTCATAGTTCATGATTCCATGGCTTCTATACAACATCTTGGATATGAATTTTTATCATTTTTGTGCTTTGCAGAAATTAGGGGAAGGAGTTAAAGGAGTATATGTTTCAATAGATGTTGATTGTCTTGATCCTGCCTTTGCTCCAGGAGTGTCTCACATAGAACCAGGTGGTCTTTCATTCCGCGATGTTCTCAACATTCTGCACGGTCTTAAAGGCGACGTCGTTGCTGCAGACGTAGTTGAGTTCAATCCTCAACGTGATACTGTTGATGGAATGACTGCCATGGTGGCTGCCAAACTGGTCAGAGAACTGACTGCAAAGATGGCAAAATGATAAAGATAATCCTGTCTTTTGATTCTGATGAATCTGCAATACAAAGGTTGCAGAGAGGAGATTTTTGTTGAGCCTCATTGAATAATCCATGTTAGAGTTTGCAACTTAACATGTAGTTTACTTCAGCTGCTGAAAAATCCATGGAAAAAGATTATCTTTGTTAGTTCTGTAGATCAATGTGACAACGGATTGTTACACCTTCCTTGTTAGGATATATTTGTCCCGTTTCCTCTCTGCCTCGTTTGAATGATTTTGGAATGCACATAACAAGAGAATCATTTATCATGGAGAATTTTGAGATGGTTCAGCTATTTGATAGGAGTCCGTATTCTCACAAAGGGAGTGATTTTTGCAAAAATTGTGTTGAATGAGCGACAAAGTTTTTAAAGAATCAGAGTAGGAGTGAATTTTGGTGAGTTTAGCATTCCAACAAAGTTTGATTCCTTTCAAGATACCTAGGAGTTCAGCAACTATGCTTGGATGATGTTTGGAATATTTGAAAAAACTTTTAATTCAATTTCCTTAATTGCCTCCACAAGTAGTAGCCTGTTGATATTAGCTGAACTATCAACGTCAGCAATCAGGTTCTTTGAGCCTTCCTCTCACTCAAAGAGTCAATGAAAAATGTCAATCTACAACACCATTATGTTTTTTATCAATGCCCATAACTATTATAAATTTCACTGACTACCCAATACTCAAAACTCAACTATTTCACATCTTCTCTTACAATTAATTACTCTAACTTTTACTTTCTATTAAACAAACATTTGCCTCAAAATCACCATTACATGGTTACATTAACATTATTTCTTCATTTTCCTTCCTTAGAAGCTTAAATAAACTTTCAAACCTTAGTTTGAAATCTGCTTCAAACCCTCCAAAAACGTGTAAAGAAATTTTTTTTGAAAGGTGGAGGGTAGATGTTTGAGGCTTACTTAAATAATTCAAGCTCCCAATAGTTAGGTTGCACAAATACTGATACATGTATTGGATACAATACACATCCGATATATTGATACTTTAATTTTTAAAAATATAAGATACAACACGTTTTTTATATGTGTATATATATCTTAAAAAAGTTAAAAATATACTTTTAATTTAGAAAATATTTAAATTAACAAACATATATAATCCTTTATAATAATACCAAGTAAAATATAACTATTAATTGTAATTTTGTTCTATTTATACCTAATTGCGTACCACCTAATCCATATTAATAGATATAATATCAATATCTCCTCCTTCTTAACTATCATAAGATTACATTTTCATGTTTTTATAATTAAAAAAATATAATATTTATTCTTTTATTACATCCAAAACTTACTTTTTTAACGAAAATCTAATTTTTGACTTTAAAAGAAAAATCAAAAAATGATATTAGCAATAAAAAGTTTAATATTGCAAGTTTTAATAAATTTAATTTTTTTTAAAATTTTTATTTTTCAAGTATCGATTAACAATTTAAAAATCTAATACATATTAGTATTATTTCAATACTTTATGGATATGTAAAAAAGAAGTATTAGTAAGTATTCATATCAAATATGATACCAATATTAATATGTGAGATAATTTGAAGTATCGGTGCTTTATAGCCCAATAGTCTCCAAAATACCAAATCTTTCATGCCCAGCAAACTAGTTGCGCTGCTTCTTTGTTCTTCTTTTCTTTCGTTTCCGTTTGTTGCTTTGTGATCTGATAAAGTTCTAGTTTTAAATGCAATTAAAATCAATAGGAAAATGCAATTAAAATCTCCTTAAATGCAAAAGTAATTAGTTTTAAAAAAGTTGGGATTAGATTACGTCCATGAATGTGAATACTGAACAGGATGTTGAGTGATTCTTTCTTCTTCTTCTTCTTGTTTTTTTTTTTTTTTAAGTAGAAGAAGAAGATTAATATATAAAGCCATAAAAAATGAGGGAGGGAGAGTGTTGCGCCTGTTCTGAAATTTCTTTAGAAGGAAAATCAAATAAAAAATAAATATTTGGAGTCATCACTAAAATTTTAAAAGGTAATTTTGAAAACATTTTTAACATGTGGTTTACATAAAAAAAAAAAGTAAGGGAGTTGATTGTATGCAAAGAAGGTGTTAGACACCCTATAATACACATTCATGTGAATGGTTACCTTAAATTAACTATATAAACTTCAATGGCCTTAAAAATATATTAATTGTCCTTAATAAAAAAAAGAGATAAAAAAAGTTAGAAAATTAAAAGGAAAAAATTTTATTTATTTATAAATTGGACATGACCTAGGATGAAATTCTAAAACTTACATATCATTTTGAGAGATCAAAGCTCATGTAGTTCATGGTAAAAATGCATGTCTCTTGGTTAGAAATTTTTTAAGGATCATATTAATTATTAATTTTGTTGGTTTGTAATTTTTATTTATGAAAAGATCGTATTCCTTTATTTGTGAAAAAATTCTGAGAGATAATCTTGGGGAAAATATTATAATAAGATTTTATGAAAGCTTCTTACTGTACATTCACCTTTTGAAAAAATATTTTATTTTATTTTATTTATTTTTAGGAAAATATTTTATTTTTACATAAGGATAAAATATTTTAAAATATGTGTTCACAATAATTTATCGCTACATAGGATATGTTATTTGATTTATAAATTTGCAAGGACTTTGAAAGTCTCATGCAACTAATGATTTAAAAATTATGTACATGCGATAATTTATTGTTGTATCTAGGATAATAAATTAATTAATTTATAAATTTATAAGGACTTTAAAAATCTCAAGCAATCCAAAAAAATATAAAACATCTCTAATGATGTACTGTGATAATTTATCATCACTCATGATAAATTAATTAACTTCAAAAAGAAAAGAGAACTTTAAAGAGTAAAGCATGAATCTTATGTGAAGATTCAAGATGAAGAAGAATAAAGCAATAGCTCTAGGAAATCATCTCACGCACGCCATATTTAATTACATGAAGACAAAAATTTGCAATTCAATGAGAGGAGAGATTATGTACAGACCTCTAAAGTTTCTAGACTCAAACTTTAAGAATCAATTTATGAAATACTTGATTAATGTAAAAGCATGTATGTCCAAAGTTTAAGAGAAGGTGAACTTACCTCTATAAATTTCAATCTACTTAAATCTCTATCATCCTTTCTTTCACGGTTTCCTCAGGTCTCTCTCTAACTATCATATACTCTACTTTTGCTTTCCTTTATATAGACTCATATATCTAAAGTTTCTTTAATATCTCAATTCTATTGTGATCAATATTAATATTTTATATATTATTATTATTATTATTATTATTTCAAGTTTCGATATTAACTATTATCTTTCGTATTATTATATCCTGGTTATTATATTATTTTAAAATCTTCAAATTCTAATATTAGATATTAGTCTTGAAATCTTCAAATAATATTAGATTATATTATCTTAAAATCTTGAAATCATAATATTATATTATATTATATTATATTTTAAAAAAAAAAGTTGGAATAATTGAAATTTTAAATAATTAAGATTGTAAAAGAATTTACAACAACAAGCCTTTATCCCACTAGGTGGGGTTGACTACATGGATTGCAAGATACCATTGTGCTCTATCATTTATTAAGCTTTTAGGAATATTATTAATTGAGAGATCACATTTAACAACTTCTAAGAATGTTCTCTTAGGCCTTCCTCAATCTCTCTTAACAGGGCTCAAAGTTATATGTTCCACTCTTCTCATGGATGCCTCTCGCGGTCTTCTTTGTACATTTCCAAACCATCTCAAATGATTTTCTATTATTTTTTTCCTCAATATGTGCTACCCTCACTTTTTCACATACGTGCTCATTTTGAATTTTATCTTTACGTGTATGTCTGCACATCTATCATAACATTCTCATCTCAACTACTCTAACTTTATGCTTTTGCTGTCCCATTAGAGCCCAACATTTACTACTATATAACATAGCCAGACTGATAGCAATACGATAAAACTTTCTTTTAAGTTTATTAGGCACCTTACGGTCACAAATAACTCCTTTAGCTTTTCTCCAATTAAACCACTCAGCTTGAATCATATGTGAAATATCCCCATTAATTTCGCTATCATTTTGAATAATGGCTTCCAAATATCTAAACTTTTTCACTTGAAGTATAATTTGATCTCCCAATTTTACTTCCAAATTATTGTCGACTAGTCTCTCACCAAATTTACAATATAAATATTTCGTCTTACTCCTACTTAGACGAAAACCTTTCGACTCCAATGTCCTCCTCCATAACTCAAGTTTACAATTAACCTCTTCTCTTGTATCTGTTATAAGAACTATATTATCCGCGAAGAGCATACATTTGGGAATTTTCCCTTGAATATGTTTCGTCAAAACATTTAGGATCAAGTTAAACATATAAGGACTTAAAGACAATCCCTAATGTAGTCCAATCTTTATAGGAAAGTCCTTTGTTTAACCACTAGATGTTCTTGTACTAGTTTTTACCCCTCATACATATCTTGTATGACTTTAATATAAGTAATTCGTACTCCCTTCTTTTCCAAGGCTTTCTAAAGCACTTTTCTTAGTATACGGTAATAAGCTTTTTCCAAATCAATAAAAACTATATGTAAATCTTTATCTTTACAATGATACTTTGTCATTAATCCCCTTAGTAGATAAATCGCCTTTGTAGTTGATCTACCTGGCATAAAACCAAAAGGATTCTCAAAAATACTTGTCTCCAATCTCAACCTGTGCTCAATTACTTTATCCCACAATTTCATTGTATGGCTCATGAGTTTAATTCCTTTATAGTTAGTACAATTTTGAATATCTCATTTATTTTTATAAATAGGAATTAATGTAATTCTCTACTCGTCAGCATTTTCTTGGACTATAAAATCACATTAAATAACTTATTTAACCATCTTACCCCTTCTTCACTTAAACATTTTCACACTTCAATAGATATATAATCAGGACTGTTGATTATACCATTTGTCATTTTCTTAAGAGCTTCCTTTACCTCCTTGTCATGTATTATTTGTAGAATAACAAATTTTGTTCTTCTTCATTGGTTACTAAATCCTCCAAGTTACTAAATGAACCTCTCCATCGTTGAAAAGTTTGAAAAAGTAAGTCTCCCATCTATTTTTAATTTCATCATCTATAACTAAAATTCTTCCCTCTTCATTCTTTATACACCTTACTTGTTCTAGATCTCTTGATTTTCTTTTCCTACTCTTAACAATCTTATAAATGTTTCGTTCTCCTTCTTTCATCTCAAGGCTCTTATAAAATTCTTTAAAAGCTTTAGAACAAGCTTCACTCATAGCTCTCTTAATTTCCTTCTTGGCCATACGGTACCTCTCCCAATTTTTCTCATTGTTACACAAATGTGGCTTTAAAAAAGTTCTTATGTTTGATTTTGTCTTATACACTATTATTCCACCACAAAGACTCCTTGTCTCTCGAACTAAAACCTTTTGATTCTCCTAAAACTACTTTTGCAACCTCTCTTATCTTTTCAGTCATATCTTCCCATATGATGTTAGCATTTCTCTAAGATTTTCAAATTCCTTTGTCTAAAAGATTCCACTTGAAAGTATCTTGCTTCTCACCTTTTAATTACCACCACCTAATCCTTGGTGTTATTACTTGTCGACATTTTTGAATTTTACTCATAATACACACATCAAGGACAAGGACCCTATGTTGTGTCGTTACAGCATCCCCGAAAATCACCTTGCAATTTTTACAGAGTCTTCTATATGTGTTCCTAACCAAAAGAAAATCAATCTGCAACCTTGAGGCTCTACTTTTGTAAGTGATGAGATGCTCATCTCTCTTCTTGAAACAAGTGTTGGCAATTTTAAAATCATACACCAACGAGAAATCAATAAGAGTTTGTCCTTCATTTTTTAGTGCTCCAAAACCAAAACCACCATGCACCCTCACATACTGACCAGCCTCCCTCCTGACATACCCATTAAAGTCTCCTCTAATAAAAATCTTTTTACTCTGTGGTATGTGTTGAATCAACCCCTCCAAATCCTCCCAAAATAATTCCTTAAGACTGGGAGACTTGAGGTGCATAAGCTCCAACAATATTAATAGTCTCACGTCCAACTATCATTTTTAAGAAAATAATTTTGTCTTCAATTCTGCTAACTTCTACAATGTTCTTCTTCCACTTCTTATCAATAACGATGCCTATTCCATTACGTGTGCTTACTTTTCCTGTATACCAGAGTTTGAAACCATGAATATCCTTAGCTTCTTCTCCATGCCATTTTGTTTCTTACAGGTATAGGATATTGATTTTTCTTTGAATCATAACCCCTACAACCTCTATAGATTTATAATTCAATATTCCAACATTTCAAGTACCAAATCTAATCTTGCTCTCATGGACTAACCTCTAGCCGTGCACGTCCAGAATGATGCGGTAGCCCTTGCTCATTTAACACTATATCTGAGCATCGATGCAGCGGCTCTAACTCACTTATCATTGTACTTAAGCCATGTAGCGAGTTACTTATGGGCAACGACCTAGCATTACCATTATAACATCTATTGTTCATGTTCATGATAGATTCAACAAAGTTTTACATTGGCTGTTGATGGTCTCACACAACCCTCCTCCTTTACCCGGGCTTGGGACCGGCTATAAACATAGATGAAGTTATTGTAAAAGAATTTAAAATTATAAAAAAAAATTCTAATAAAATATGTATTTTTATAAAGTTTTATGCATCTAAATGAATGATTTGATTTAAACTTAAATTCTCATACATTACAATGCAACAAGTTGCATAAGCAAACTAGGATGGAAAAAGCGAATAGGACACCAAAAGCATCAACGCAAGTCGTACAAACGATAGACAAGAACGACAATAACACTACCACTAACATTGAAATTTCTTTCTAACATCCCCCGTTAGGATGCCGAAGCCTTATGATTTTTTTATGATCTAATTTACTTGTTTCTTTCACAGTATACTCATGGCCTTATATTAAAAAATTAAATTTTATTGAACACCAAAACACATTAGATAATGGCCCAATAGTTTCAAAAAGAGACTCTTATAGAATGCAAGTGAGAACCTGCAACTAACAAAAAATTAATCCAAGTGGTAAGGATTTAACTTATAATCACAATGTCATAGGTTCAAATCTCGTCATTGATGTAAAGACATTGTTGATGAATAATTTATAAGTGATATTCTAAGTGTTTTTTACACCTAGAGGCATGCCTGAAATTCAACTCTCTTAATTTTTTTTTTGTATTAAAAAAAAAGTGAGAACTTGCAAGTGTTGACCAATGTCAACCTCTGAAGGAAGTTTGTGCGACGGCGTCAATCCTGTTGAAGGTGGCTATGAGCACTTATCCTTAGAAGGAAAGATTGACTTCGTTGTTTTGTATTGTAAGACACGGACAACAAAGCGGATTGGAGCTGAATGAGCATAGTCTCTTTTATGGTTTTGGAAATTGATTGACAATGTATTGAAAAATAAAATTACAGAACAAAACATAAAAAAAAAGTAATTAATAAGATAGAATTATACCCTGATCAATCTTATAAAATTTAAGTGAACTTGTACTTCATGGGGAAAGGGATAAGTTTGCATCCTACAAATAAGAAAGGGAAATTTATAATCAGGTCTCAAATAAAGAAATTAATTAATTTTTCAGCTTATTTACATGTCAAATTTTAATATTTACATGTCAAACTTAGTATTTACAAATGGTTGAGATCTATAAGTAATTAATTTTTTTATATGAGACTCCAATATAATTTTCCTTATAAGAAATTGTTGATTATGTAAAAGAACAATATTGACAGTTGCATATTCTAAATACTCCCTTTGTTCTATAAAATTTACCTTTTTTACACAAACCAAGAAAAATAGATAACGTTTTTAAAATCACCTCATCTTTTCATAATTAACTTATAAAAAATACTCCTGTCACACACATTCTTACTTAGAAGTCCTCCCTTAATCTTATTTATAACATGAAGAGAAAATATTTTTTTATTTATAAATCATATTATTAAAATTTTATCACAAAATTTTCCCTTTGCTCATTAAATGTTAGTGAAAAAAAATACATTATGAAGGCATATATATTTAATTGGGATAAAATTAAAATTTTATTAAATTTTTAGATGAAATTAATAAGTTTTGACGTTTTCTTTAGTTATAATAAAACTTGTTAAAAATGACTTATAAATAAGATCAAAAAAATATTCTTTTTTGGGTCATTTTTTAAAGAAAAATGCATCAACTTTAAAAGTTAACTAAAAAAAAAAGTTGTTAAAAGTGGCTATTCCTTGTAATTGTGTTATGAATTGATCATTGAGAAAATTATAATAAAATATTATTGAAACATATAGATGAGAATCAAGTCTCTCAAAATGTCATAATTTCTCTAAAGTCTCTAGATATCCTTTTGACATTAATGATTTTAGGTTAAATAATTAAATTTCTCTTTGTTTAAAATAAAAATAATAGGTTTGACTCCATTTTCGTTAACACAACTTTTGTTTAAGTAATTATAAATTTTATTTTATGAATCACAAAAATTGAATAAGAAATCATAATTTATCACTTAAAATTTCTTTTATAATTGATAAACAAGTTTTAAGAATAAGTTTTCTTAATTACAACTTTTATTTAAGCAATCATAACTTTGATTCTATGAATCACAAAAATTAAAGAAGAAATTATAATCTTTTACATAAAATTTCTTTTATTATTAAAGTTCAAGTTCTGAAAATAACCAATCACAATTTTTATTTAAATAATTAAAACTTTTATCCTATAAATTACAAGAATTGAACAAAACAATTTCTACAAGAAGTCTCCCAACACCAATCGAAGCCAAAACAAGGATTTTCGAACATATGCAAATGAAATAATACTTGTGTTTAATAGTTGAGATAAAGAGGATGAATAACCATGCTCTTTCCTTCACCCAATTTGAAAAGAACATGCAAATCAGTCCAAATGAGACAACAATTTTTTTGTTTTTTTTTTTATGGAGAAAAGATCAATCAGAAATCAACAACAAAACTGCACAAGAAACAAACCCCAAGAGCCGGGTCACCACCTTTTGCAATATACCCTCCCTTATGATTGGGTAGGTTGATAGTAAAAAGTGCTAAAAGAATTGGAACTAAGAATAACAAATCTAAATACATCATTGACAAAAAGACTAAGGGTATTACAAGAAAAAGTTAATGAAATATGCCAATCTCTAAAAAGAAATTGTCTAATTTCCAAAATAATGCCTTGAAGTGGAGGACCACTTGAATCCTCCCTAGTAATGAGGTCATAACTGTCAGCACACAGAAGATCAATCTTAACCTTTCTATAACCTTCATTTCAGTACTTGGGGAGTCTATCATAAATGGTTTTCAAAATAGCCGATTCACTTTGCATATTGCTTACCTTGTTGAAAAATCCCACATCTATTTTGCACCTTTTTTTCTCTTAAAACAGCAGTGTGTAAAATCGCTAGGCTAGACAAGTAACGATACCTTTTTTTGATATACCCTAATCTCCAAACATTAAGGTAATTACCAAAATTGTCAGAATTACACAAATGGGATTTTAAGTTTTCAAAACTGAAAGCATCCCAACAAATCTTTATAAGTCAAAAAATCAAAGTTCAATTAATATGCAGAAGCTTGGGACCTCAAAAAGGGTCAAAACATTTGCATAAAAGTTAAAAAACAATAAATCGGTGCAATAGAGAGGCATGCCTCGTGGCTTGTCACACAGGTGCCACGACTTGTATGCCTCTGTGCCATGTGTCATGGCACAAATCACGATTTTGACATCAACTTTTTCTATCATTTGACAGCAATCAAGTGAACTTTTGACATTTGATTGAAGTGATTTAAGTATCTAAAAAGAGCTTTCTTTAAGCTCTAGCTGTTGGCTTTGGCTTCATAATCAAATTATTTCTCAATCAAGACTTGGACACCTATTTCAAAATTCACTCCTTTTCACAATTTACATATATCTTGGGTGTCCAAAACTCATACCAAGAGCTAAAAGCCTCAATTACACCCTAGACCATACTCAATAAACTTTTTTAAACTTGTACAATACACCACATCACTCATAACACATACACAGCACATTTTCAATACTCAACCCCTTAATTACAAAAACAAAAGGGGGAGCCTTAAATTCATTATTCATCATATCATTCCACAAAAGTCACAATCTCACTAACTTCTTATTTGTACTAGTATTTTGGCCCTGTAGTAGATTACATAATCATACACACACTCAACCTAGGGCCCAAAATACATAATTAATGATAAACAACATGTAATGCAAGTAAGTGCACATGTAAACTCCTAATTGGCAATGGCATCAATAAATATACACATATAATATTTAAAATATAAAGGCCTACAGATTTAGGATCAAAGTCCTAAGCCTCAGTCTACTTCCCTTAGCCTTAACTCAATGAGTTAGTTCCTATAATATTAAAGATAATAGGATGAGTACAACCACTTAGTAATCAAGGTCCATCTAGCTTATACTAATGAATGTTAATCAATTTAAATGCAAGAGGCAAAGATAGCATTCTCAAGTCATTTAATATGATCAAAACCACTATTCACATTTTTCATTCATAATGGCATATACTCACAAAATAATAACTTAATAACAAAATTTCACATGGATATAGGACTAATCATATAATTTTCAACATTAAGGTCACGATACAAATAACTATGTGCCCTTTTAACATTATATGCATGATCACAGCTTTCTTATATCCTTCTTATGCCTCTAACACAAAACCGTGAGCTATAACACACTAAGATCATCTTGAAACTGAGACTACCCTAGTCATTTATGCATAAAGGGCTATCCATCCAAGGTCACCTATCTCACTTGTAGTTCATGATTTTCCCCTAACTCTCACACTGTATGGTGTCATTCTCCCTAAACTAACTTCCTTATTAAACAGGTGGAAAACTAGCTAGGTTTGAGTTTCTTATTGAATTAGTAAAATAGTCTTTTGTTGAACAAATGGAACAATATGAATAATAAATCTAAACTAACCATCGAGCTCTAATGGTAGCCTTACCACATGGATTTTAATCTTCTACTCATCTTCCTTGGTGAACTCCTGCCTCTCATAATTATTACATGCATAATAATGCAACATTTCAAAGCATGTGATTACATGAAATACAGGCATGTAAAATATCCTTATTGTACTCAATTTATAAATGAATATCACATAAACATGCATAAACTACTCATTCAACTTCGCTTTACTTCATATCATCGAACTCCTCACTAAATAAATTTATTGAACTCTATAACTAACACATCATAGAACTCCTCAACACACTATTTCATGGAACTTTTCAGATATCAAGTCATGGAACTCCATTTGACACATTCATTAAACTCTATTAACAAACCACATCACTGAACTCTAATTAAACCCTATCATTGAACTTTATAAAATCATTATAGTGAATTTTCAATAATTCATACCACACTTGATTTCATTCAATTTCACACACTTCAAATATCAAGTATAAATCAATAAACACAAAAAAACACAAGAGAGAATTCCCCCAATTGCCTTAAACTTTTGAGAGATCAAAATTTTACCCCTCAAATTCACACTTCTAAAGCTTCACAAAGCTTGAATTGTTCCTAAAGTGTATTTACTCTATATAGATTCACAATAACAATCTTTAATAACTTCCTCAGAACAAGTTGACACACCTAAGTCATACTTTAACTCCCTTAAAATTCAATTCCCTAAAATAAAAGAGTACCCATAGGGTTTCTTAGTTTTCTCTAACTACCATTAACTTCAATGAACTCCTAAATCACTGTTAATGGAGCCACGTTGCTCCAATTATATCATTAATGGTGGATTTTTAGGTATTTATTACCCCACACCCATCAAAACCTACAACACCATAAATTCTAGGTTTAAATATTTTAAACAACTCTCATTAACTTAATTTAAATCAACAGGCTCTATGAACCAAAAATCATCATTCTAATTCAAACCATAACTTCCCAACTAGTGAAAATGGAAGAATAAGGTAATAAATGAGCTTAGGAACCTTACCTTAGGTGTTATCTAGCTCTAAGATACTTCTAAACCTTCAAAGAAGTAAGCCCTAAAAGAAAAATCTCACCCCCTATCATTTTCTCCTTCCTCTCCTTTCTAATTTCTTATCTAATTCACATGTTCTTTATTAAAATATTTGGCCATGCGCTGTGGCGAATGCATTATACTCTGCGGTGCATGGCATAGAAAGGCCTATCCCTGGGCTGATTGCCACACATGCATTGTTACAAATGAGCCATATGCCTTGGCTTGTGGCACAAAATAACTTCCTTTAAATTTTCTCCCTTTTTCACATACAACAATCCAACTTTGCATGGGACTCATCTTAAGGACTACAATCATAATCAATTGTACTAATTAGACCTCTCAAGCTACACACCTCATTAATTAATTCAATTACTCACTTTCACTTACTTAATCCTGATTAGTATTTCAAGATGTTGCACAACACAAATTTTTATCATGTTTACCATCTTTTATTCAGCTACTTCTCATCTCACGCATTTATCCTCATTAGTATAAATATTATCCCTAGCTAACATATGTAACATCTAAGAAAATTAATCATGATTAATTAACCCAATGATTTTGACTAGTGAGTTAATGAGGTGTGTAGTCAGAGGGGCCTAACTTGGTGTAATTGTTATGATTTCAGTCCTAGAAGTAGTTTCAGATCAAAGGCGGGCCACCTGAGCAAAGAAAGAGAAAGAAAAGGTGAAGGTTTACCTTCTGTACTATATGGCACAACATGTGGTCGATGCGCCACAGTGCATAGGGGCAAATTTGAATGTAATGGCCTCTCTGTCCCATGCACCATGACAGAGGGCATTGTGCACCATGGTGCACGGCCAAAAATTTGATAAATCAAATTGATCTTTGTGTGTAAAAATAGAGGAGAGGAGAGGAAGAAGCCGAAGAACACATTGGAGCTTTGCTAGGGCACACACATAAAGACCTTTGTGGATAGATTGAAGCTTCCAAATACTCAAGGTAAGCTTATTATGCCTTCTTCTTCCTTTCTCTCCCTCATTTATGAAGATTTATGATAAGATATGAGCTGGAGAGTTCATTTTTGGTCCATAAGAGTATGGATTTGATGCCATTAAATAAAAGGAGTATAATAAGAGTTGTTTAAGATATTGGAACACCACATTAATGATTGTAAAAGTGGTTGGTTCATGAGAGCATTTAATATCCAAAAATTAACATTAATGAGGTAGTTGGGAGAGGTTTATGTCCATTAATGATAGGCTGAAATGTTGTTAATGATAATGTGTATTAATGAAACTTAGTAGACCCATTGGGTATAAATAGGTAATGGTGTATGGATTGATAGAATAGAGTGTGTGGAGATTTATATTGGTAAAATCTTCAAAATGTTATAATGATGGTAGTTTTGTGTTATGAATGTAGTAAGGTTTAAATTTTGGCACCATTCAAGCTTGGGAGAAGCTTTGGAAGTGTTTAGTGTGAGGGGTAAATCTTTAGCCTATCAAAGGTTTAAAGTAATTGAGAGAAACCTAATTTTATGTAGTTGAATATTAATTGGTTGTTTTGTGAAAATGAGTTTATTTGAGATACAATTTATATTTAAAACCTTAATGCAAATTTGGCATATGTGATAATGTGAAAAATGCTATGTGTACTCATAAATATATATATATATATATATATATGTATGTATGTATATATATATGAATCATGATGATGATTGGAGAATAATGTGTGACTATGATGTATAATAGGCAATGATTGAGTAAGTGAGAAAAGTGAAATGAGTTATGATATGATTTGTGATTGAGTCGCATAAATATGTGATAATATGTATAGCATGATCATTGGCAAGAGTTTGCCTAAGGAGATGAGTAGTTGGTTAAAATTCATGTGGTATTGGCAGTGACTATTGGAATTAAGAACTTGCCTTGGCACTGATCGTTAAAATCGAGGAGTAGCCTTTATTCCGTGATTCATTCGAGCTATCCTACTTGTTCTATAAGGAACTCAAACCTAACTAGTCTCTACCAATTCATAAGGAGGCTAGATTGAGGATACGACACCCCATGGTTGTTAGTATTGGGGAAAACCAAATTATATAAGTGAGTGAGTTCACCCTGGCCCGGTAGCTCCTCACAAGTGGAAGGCTAGGTTAGTTCATAAAAGACGTAGCTACGTGATAGCCATCGATTTCATGTCAGAGGTAACAGGAGGATATAAGGTTAGCATATGATCATGAATATAAATCCAACCATTTGATTGTTAGTATTGTGGTCCAATATGAGTTAGGAGTGCATGGTTGTTGTTTTTATGACCCTGTGTTGTGCTTTGCATAATAACATGATTATGTGTGTTATGGATCCAATCACATAGTTATTAGTTCTGTGAACCATGGCCAATTTCATCACATTGTGAATATGTTATACTTGTTTTTCCTATTTGTATCTATTTACAATTAATATACAACTGTATAGGGTAGGTGACACTTGGTTACTGAGTGATTCATCAATTCTCAATATTTTAAGGCTTAGCTCATTAGATCAGAGTTGGGAAAAAGCACTCTGAGGTATAGGATTGTGGTAAAATCCTACTTTTATGCCTCTTTATTTTATGTATTAATGTTGTGTAATTGCTAACTAGGATCATATGATATTGTTTTTGTACTACTTGTATTACTATAGTACACAATTTGTGTATTTTGTACCCTAGGTCAGTGAGTTTTGATTGTAACCTCGTAGGTAGGGCCAAAAAACTTATACAAGTAGGAATATGTGTATTTTAAAGATTTTGTGCAATGTTTTCCTCCCTCTTGTGTTGTGTGAAAATCAGGGTTGAGTGGTAATTTTATAATATACGTGTTTTTTATTATGTGTGGTGCATTGCACATGTCCACTAAAGTCCATTGAGTGTGGTTGGATGGTTGGTGTAGGCTATTGGCACATGAGGTTGAGTTGGAACACCCTACTTGTGAAAAATTGTGAAAAAGTGGTGAATATGGGTTTTGATGTCCAACTTTTTATAGAAAAAGAATTTGAGTGTAAAACTAATGCCATTAGCTAGAGTTAAGAGAAAGCTCCGTATAGGCACCAAAACCATCTCAATCGGATATCGAATGGAGATTTAGGATGTATTGAAAGTTCATTCTCTATGCTATCAAACGACAGTATTGATGCTGTCAAATTCATACAATACGCCGTGGTGCATGGTATGAAGAAGGCTGAGCCACGATATATATGTCGTATGCTGCGACGCACGTGTCATTTCCTACACAAAATTCATTTTTGAGTTTTAAAACTCAATATTTTGGGTTTCATTTGATTTCTAAGCTTATGCACTATTTTAAAAACTCTGATTTGAGTTGACTAAGTATTGATTGTGACTTGAAAAGTTAAATTTGGGATTCTATTGATAAGGATTTGAGAAATTTTCTCTTTTATGAAAATTTACAATTTTGATAATCCTTTGAGGATTAATCCCTAGATTACCTTGATTTAGGAGTTAAATATAATTTAATAATGGAAACCTTACAACATATCCTGTCTCAAAAGAAAAAGGAGACCAAAGAATTTTCCTATCATGTATAGCTCTGAATAGGATGGTTTTCGGCAAGTGTGGAGCCATAAAATTTTATTTAGAGGGGTCGAGATGACAAAGTATATATGATAATTGAAAGATAATTTTATATATATATATATATATATATTTCATTAACATGACATAAATATTTCAAATTATATATTTATATTCAATTTTACATATATATATAATAATAATAAATATCTATCTTTATTTTTTTAAGTTTTGCTCATCAATTTTTCATGGTATAAGAATAATTAATTATCATGTTTATGATAAAATTTTTATCAATTTTTTTCAGTATAAACTATCATTAAATTGGCAAAGATTTAATCTTCCTCATGAACATTGAATGATTTAAATGCATCCTTGGAATCTAAACTTCTATTGAATTTAAAAAAATCTATTACTTTCTTACTAAATTTATTATTTAATTCTTTCAATTAATAATTATAGTAAATAAATATATCAACACGGTAATGATGCTCAATTGTCACAAATTCTTTATATCAATGATATCTAAGTATATCATAATAAAAATCATTCATATTATAAATTTCAATAGCTTGGTTGTTATAGAAAAAAGTGTTTTTTAGAAGAATATATTTTAACTATAATCTCTTAACTTTTGGATAAATAATTTTGTAATAGATATCAAGTACATAGCATTCAATATATTTTGAAATTTTTGTTGCAGTACATGACAAAGTTTGTTAGCAATAATTCTAATAATTTCTTTCATCAAACATAAAACGAAAGCAAAATCAAATGATTTCAAAACTAGCTTTAAGAGCAACTGTAACATTATCTTATTGAAAATAAGTAGATCTCATACCAACTATATCTTCAAGTTATTAAAACAGTTTGACTATACATGCATAAAAGACTATTATAGAATTGAAATGAGAATTTTATCTAGTATATCACGGTTTCTATAACATGCCAATTTATTGAGCTGAAGATATATAACCCTACATTTTACTAAAAAAAAAATTAAAAAGTTAAGGAAGCCGTGGCCCTTGCTGATATTCTCTTGTCTTCACCCTTGGTTTCAGGTTTACTCATTTGACCACTTTCTTCCCCACCAAACATAAAGTTACACCTAGATGTCCAAATGTTCCGGCAAATGTAAGTGAAAAGTATCCTCCAGTGCGCTTCTTCTGTTTGGGGACTACCTAAATTTGAACTCAGATTCCAGCTAAGCCATTGCAGTGTATTTTTCCTCCTGAATTCAGTCCAGTGTCTTCGATCAATGAGACAATATTAAGCAGGCAGATTGCACTACCATGAGTTACCAGCTTGACTTAGCTCATGGTGGAAAAATGGTGAGCTGCATTCAAAGCTGGAGCTTGCGTGAATTTCTTCCTTCTTCCAGCTAGTTTTCCTTCTAGTTAGCAAGGTTATTTCGGTCAATGCAATTTTATTTCACTTCTGTCTTAAAAGTTTGCAGTGTATTTTCAGAATTTGTTGGGATTGATTGGTAATTAAGTAGATACTGAGGTTCTTTTATTGAAATTCTCCCTATAATTTATATCATATTAGTACTTATAAATTACAATTATATCCAAAAGTAAGAATAAATAGAAAAAATATGTATATATTTAATAATAATTTTAAATTAAGCAAATAACATAGTCAATATTATATTACTCCACGTTTAATTATTCCCTTTTTCTTTATATATAGAGTGTTTTTTAGAAATTTATTTTGCCCCCAAATATAAGGAGTGCTATGATAATTTTGAGTAATTGAATAACTTTATCCTTATTGTCTTGAGAAGGGGGAAAGGATATTAATTGTGGATTCTACCCACTTTCATAATATTATTTTAATATTATTAGAGATAAAATTAAAAAATTATTATGATTTTATATGTTTTTAACTAAATGTCAAGCTTTTATTAATAAGTGTGATTTAATTAAAAATACTTTATATAAAAAGACGGAGGAATTATCCCACTATCATTAATGAAACATAGTTAAATAATTAGTTTTGCCAGAAAAAGGAAAAGAAAAAAGCAAGTTACCTTCATTAAATGCATTATATTTGAAAGATAATTTCTCTTTTATATGCAACTTTTTCCTCTATTTATAATATATATATATATATATATATATATTAAAGGTAAAATTGAACAAATAATTAATGGTCCATTTTTCAAGTGAAAAAACTTACCAAACAGATCATCAATTACTTACAGAATATGATTCATGATTCATATATACAATTAATGATAGAGTACTATTTATTAATTACATGTATTACATGACAAGAAAAAATAACAATTAAATTAAAAGAATTTTAAGAGGTGCACATGAAATGTAAATTTTATTTTAAAACTAGTTATTTTATGCCCCTGAAAAAATGCCTTCGACTTGCCAACCAGATCAGTTCAAAGCAAAATCCTGGAAAGCCAAAATTAAAATGGCACGCAAGAAAATGAAATTTTATTTTATATATTAAAATTTAAAAAATGTGTTATCTACCAGAAATTGAAATTTATAAATCAAACATTCACCCCAGACCTCGCAATCTCCTCACAGAACTATTTCACATAAATTATTTTACTCAGTATAACTAATATATACTAGCATTCAATACATCAACTTAAAATTTAAAAAGAAAAAGATCGGCTTCAGGTTTATGCATGTTATCTAATTAATAGCCCAACTACAGATAGTTTCATTATCCCTTTCTTTTTTAATATGCTTGAATTGCTAAGTTAATTACATCCCAATTTTAAGCGAACATGGAAACAACTAATCATAAAGACTAAGTTGACTTCGATAGCATTATAAATTTCAAGTCAGCACAATCTGGATATAGAATGGAGCTAATTTAGAGTTCTATGAATTTCCTTCACAGGAAGAATAACCCACACAACACTTTCAATCCTCAAAGCATTTGAAACATTTTCAAAATACAAGTCTGATACATCCACACAATTAACTGTGTAAAGCATCAATCTCTCCTGAGGTCCATGTATTCACGGCGAATACCAGAGGCATTTAGGATCACTATTTCAAGTTTATCACCCTGTAAAACATCCATCACAAGTCACCAATTTAAACTGGCGTAGAAGAGTGACTATTTACAAGTGCAAACTTAAAAGCTAGGAAAGCATGAATGATTTTAGAGAGAGAGAGAGAGAGGAGAGAGACTGGAAGACAAACTCACAGTGTATATATCTCTCTCAGTTGCAGATGCAAAAACAGTTTTGACCAATTCCACTGCTTCAACTTCAGATAAAGGAGTAACAGCATCCTACAAGTCGTCATAATACATTGTAGACCATGTCAGGAAAGGAAAGTTGAACCAATAAATATTTCAGGAAAAGAGCAAGCATGAAATTTCACCTTAGCAGGTAATAGGAGTGGGCTGGGGGACTTCAGTTGGTTATCAAGAAAAGGCATAATGAGTGTGGAACCGGATCCCTGGGAGCTATACCCAACCCTCTCGTATGAACCAACAGCATCATATGTGAAAACACATCCCTTTCCTGTTGATTGAGTAGAGAATGTCAGGAAATAAATTTATGGGCATAGACAAGAACAGAAGGAAAAAAATATATATATAGAATACCTTCATTATCAAGACCACCCAAAACATTGAAAGAATAATAAGGAAAGAAGCGCTTATAATAAAGAGTGTTGGAAAGCAACTGAGCCATAGCAGGGCAGCTCATTTGTTTGTTGTGTTGATGCTGATATATCTGCTCTCAAATGAGAAATAAGAACAATGAAAATGGGAAACAGTGCATTCAATAAGTAATATCAAATCAATTTAAGCATGATGTTTTGATAAAAGCTAAATTCATTATGCATCCTAATTGATAGTTGGGAATGCATATTTACCCATAGCGCAGATGATAAGTAAGTTTCTTCAAGAGAACAAAATGTGAAGAGTCTAAAAACTTGAACTTAACTGAACTGATCAGGACTCCTATGATTGGATTATGATATAATACACCTAATTTTAATAAAGTACTCAAACCCTTTATGATTAAAGAAAGTTAATTTCTAAAGATGGAGGCTAAGGCACGATTAGTTTCCAAGTTAGTTGCAGTGATGGAATAAATAATCATAAGTCATTTGAGAGCAACTAGTTGACATATCACGACAACAGTGAGTTTTTGCAATAAAATGTCTCCAAAAAAATAGCATGTGAGACAATATACGGCTATACATCTTAACTCACCAAATGCTTAGCAGTTAGATTTTTTTGCAAGGCTTTCACATCGGCCTGAAACCCAGAAGAGGCCATAACACATTTGTCAGCTCTGTTATATCAAATGAAAGAAAACATCATGTCAGAAAGAGTATGAAACACCTCCATATCTACATAATAAACAATATCAACTTACAACAAGAGCTAAGAGTTCAACGTTCTTTTCCAAATCTATATCAATTAACATTTTAACATGAAGCATTGATTTCACTATTTTCAAAAGTTCTAAGCATTGGCCTCTACCTTCCTTTTTTTTTTTTTTGGAAATAGAAAAGGCAAGCGTATCATTTAAAAAAAAAAAAAAAACACCCCAACCTAGTTGCAACTAAATACAACTAGACGGTTGACACACAACAGCTGGTCTTGATTAATCCAACCAATACAGGCATACGGTATGTTGGGTAGCATAAGCATTGGTGTCTATCTACTTTGCCAAACAGAATGATTTGGTGTTTGAATTCTTCAAGATTATATACTAGTAATTCCCTTTCCAATCTTCAGATTCAAAACTACACTGCCAAGGTTTTCCGTAGTCTAAATCTTGTTGAAGGGATATAAGGGCTTCTTTAAGATGAAGGTTTTTGTTTGGACTGTATCCTAATACAAGTAATCTGAATTAGATCGTCAGGTCCAATAAGGATATTTCATCTTATCTTTGTACAATGTGTTTTAGGAGTATTGAGACAACTAGTCATCTTTTCCTGCCTCGCAATGCTGCATCTTTAAGGAATAGTGAGTGTTCAGTGCAACAGTAGAGTTAAAGCTTCTTTTGTTACCAGTAGGATTGAACTTGCGAACATTTACTTAAACCTTCAGCCAGCCACTTAAGCATGGTTCATGTCCCCACTTAGACATGATCTTAGCTAACTTAAGAATTTACAAAGTGATAAGAAGAAAAAAAATCATCTGGCAGAGTGCTTTTTTCAGGGTTTCGATGGCTTCAGTTAGAAGTCTTGTAAGATTTTCCAAAAAGAAGTTTCTTCCATTAGTTCTTCTCTGGTAAAGAACAATCTTTCTTTGCAACCCTTTGGATTTCCACAAACAATTTTTCTAGGGAGCTACTTGTGGATTTAAAAAGCATTGTAAATAGAAGAATGGGCAGGAACTCTGAATTCCAAGAACATGCAGATAATTGAATTCATTTATTCAAAAGACTACATCTGAACACTCTTGCAAGTAACGAGGACCACTATTTATAGACCTAAGCTAAAGGTAATTTACAACAGCACTTCTAAGAGTGCGGTTGTTTCCAATAAACCCTGCAAAAAAAAAAAAAAAACTAGGATTTCTATATTGAGCTCTTCTAAGCTGGTGTTTGTTTGGTGTTTACTTGATTTATTATCAGTATATTGCTTTCTTTAGCTCATAAATAATTTCATTTCCTGTCAAAATGTACAATAGATGCCTAAAAATTTGTCAATTTCTTTCAACTTATTGCAGGTGATTTTAATAAAAACCAAACCACATGGTTTTAGCATTTTAGCTAGGAGGACATACTAAACGGTAGACTTCCCGTAGCGACGAACAACTCCTCAACCATTTCTGACATTGAAATCTTCCTATATTAAAGCAATCAGCGAGATATTAAACCTACAATTAATTGCATATGAAACTGCAATCATACAAGGGTGAATACCAAATAACCCAAACTTTGGATCATTTGCATTTTGCTAACAAATAGCGAATCACTAAGAAGCAAAGTAGCGGGGATTGCAGTATGCCAAAGCACTTGCAGACAATTTACTCAAAATTTTACAGGTGATATAATCCATTCCAGGACAGAAATCCCCTCCCCTTAGTCCAATTAAAGGTTCGAATAGAACCGGGTAATCCAGCTCGAAGGAATACATATAAATTCCCATTTTCAACAACATCATCAAACAAAATGAAATTCCAGAAATAAAGATTCGTTCAACCCCTTCACAGTGAAAGAAAACTGAGATCTTAAGGCATATAACTTCATTGAACTTACAATTTGCATATTTTGGAATAATCTCGGGTAAGGATATTGTAACCCGTTGACATCCTCGTATCCGCAGCGACGACGCAATAATCAGCTCCAGCAATTGCAACACACGATCTAAAACAAGAAGGAAGAAACACGATTAACGATACGAAGTCAACTTTTATTACCCCAAGCACAATGGAAGAAAGCGAGTACCCTCCATTGTTGTCGTACGGTGACCAGTTAGCTTGTTGCTTAGCCATGGTTTTCGGGGTGCAGGGAACAGCGAGAAGGAAGAGGAAATAGGGCTAGTCGTGAGGAGGAAACCAAAGCAAACGCGAGCTTGGCTTTTCTATGCTTCTGATCTGTCCTCCCCTTCAAGAAAGATGTTGTCCGCCAAAAAAAAAACGACGTCGCCTGTGACCAGCGTTTTCATTTTGTTTTTATTTTATTTTATTTTAAATAAATTGCTTATAAAAAAATTTAAAAAAATTATGACTATAAGCTATTTAAATTAATATATAAAAAATTTATCATTCAAAATTTAAAAAATTATAATTAACAGATAATAATATATTATTAATAAATATAATAAATTAATTATAATATAAAATATAATAAATATTTAGCTGTTTATTTGATTTACTTCAATAACATGAGTTATATTTATAAAATTTTTTTTTGGCGCACCTCCTTCAGGAAATAAACCGTGCCTTAACTTACCCATGTTTATTTGTTTTTTATTTTAAATGTTAAATGTTGTATAGTATTGTGTATATCTCACGTCGTCATCATCACTTGTTTTGAACTTTTGATGATGACAAACGCTTTAAAAAAAAAAAGTTATTTTGGAGGACCTTAAAAAAAATAAGTAAAGAGATAACTAATAAAAATAATAATGATAATTGCAGATATTGCATTATTAACATTTTAATAATAAACCATTATCCTTACTTACAATAAATTATCATTTATTGATTGGCAAGAAATTCACAATGAACTTTAGTAAATTCTCAATTAATATTATAAAGGTTCGAAACTATCTTTTGTTGATTTCTTAGCAAGAAATTACAAGTGATTGGCTTGCAATATTTATAATTGATTCTCGTAAATTTTCAACTAACATTACAAATAATTTCAAGTATATTTAGCAAATCTCCCAATTAATTTACAATTGATTCTCGTAAATTTTAAATTAATATTACAAATAATCTCAAGTATATTTAGCAGATTTTCCAAGCAATTTATCAATATATTAACAGGAAAAAAAGTTATAAGTAGTTGGCTTGTGATTCACAACTGACTTTTATAAATCTCAACTAATATTATAAATAATCCCAAGTGTATATACTTTGTAACATCCTGAATCTTCAACTTAGGAATTTTAAGTGCTTATAAAGATAGAATGGTAATTTCAAGTGAATTTTGATTAATGACATTTATGAGAGACTAATATAGTTTTTGGATCCTTGGACAGCTTTAAAAGAAAGCTAGATCAAAGTTCGAATGGGCTATGGCATAAGGGAAGTTTAAATTGTGTTAGGGCTCTTTGTGCCATGTGCAATGGCAAACACATCAATGCGCCATGGCGCACGTCCAAAATCTACATTTTCTTAGTTGTGAATCAAACCCAAAATCAGAAGTGGGATAAGTGAAATGGGAGGAAGCAATGGGAGACATTTGGTGACTGCTAGGGCACAATTTTTGGATCATTTTGAATGCATTTAAGGCAATATTTGTCCTTTGGTAAACTCCCTACACGTCTCCCTCTCCTTCTATATGAATTTCTAATGCTTTTAGCTATGGTTAAGGCTTTGATTTGGCTGTTTTTGGTAATGGACGAACCCATTGAGGTCTTGGAAAGTTAAATCAAGCCTCTAACCCTAAGTTTATCGATTTTATGGTAATTTGAAATTTTTGCTAAGGGTTTGGACAAGCCCTAGGTATAATTTGAGAGTTTTTAGACTATATGGATGATTGGATAATGATTTTGGTATATTTGAATGTTAAATAAGATTCTTAGAGTGTTTTAAAGAGTTGATGTTGTTAGATAAGGAATTTAAGAGTTATAGGTATTAGGAACCTAGTGAATTCAGAGTTTATTTAGAATGATAATTGATAATTGTCACTTAATTGTATAAATTGGGGGTTGTTCGAGTGTTATTGTATAAGTGGGAACGTGTAAAATTAACATTGAATCATGGTAACCCTTTGTGAGAAAAAGGATTGAGATAACGAAATAATTTATAGTATTTGATTATATTACTTAATTGTTTGTGAGTAAATATGTTAATTTGTTACTTGAAATTCGATAACCTTGCATATTGCAAAATGTGATTTTGTGCATGTAAAACGATTTACAAATGATGAAAATGGTGAAAATTTTATATAGATTGGTTGATGAATTTGATATGTATATGGGTTGTATATGAGAAATGTGAATATGATCATACTAGGGGGTTCACCCATAGGAAGGAGTAGTGGAAGTCCATATGGCATGTATCTCCTTAGTGCCTAGTGGGGCATGGTATTAGAGATTATCTCCTTAGTTTCCAAGTGAGATAAGGTGTTAGAGATTGATGCTCCTTAGCATCAGAGATGTAGTGTTGGAGTAACGACACCTCGATTCATATGTGATAGGGGAAAACATTATCTGAAGTGGGATAGGACATCTTTGGCTGGGTGATCCTACCACTGAAAGTGAGCTCGGATCATTGTGAATATACACTTGTTTAGGAGCTTATGGTTTCAGTTGGAGTGATATAGAGGCTTGGATGGTAAAATGATCATGATAGAGTGAAAACGAACATTGATTATTGAAAAAAGTTATGTTGTAATATGTTAAAAGTATGTTTTGGCATATAATAACTTTACTCTCATATAGTTGTGCATATTCATTAATAGTAGTAAATTATTCTGTTACTGATATATTTATCTCACCCTGTGATTATATTTTTACAAGTGAAGGCTCTAATAAGAGTAAGGGGAAGGAATGGATGACTGAAGAATGAAGAGCTGTGTTTGTATAGCTCTTCCCTTTTCTATTTTGGGTTTGTAACTAATATGCCATGTTGTAATGCCAAATTAGGAGCATTCTATTTGTTTTGATAATCACTTGTATGAATTTGTGAAATGTGTACGTATCTTGGCTTAAGCTTGTAGTAATTGTGATTAAATGTGTGAAAGGCCAAGATACTAATACAAGTGATATGATTAAGATACTTATGTGTTAAAAAGGGTAAAATGATTATTATGTTAAATTTTATCCACCCCTTTGTATTATTAAGAATTGAGGGTTTGGTGATCATTTTGAGTACAAATGTTTATTTGTGTGATATGATTGATCATGTATGTTGAGTGTGGTCTATTTGAGTTGGTCAAAATAATTTCAAAGCTAATGGCATTTAGTAGTGTGAATTGGACACCTTCGAATGTGTTTTGAGGTAAAAACGGATCATTTTGAATTCAAATGTCCATCTTTTTAATGGTTAAGAATTTGGGTGTAAGACTAGTGACATTAGCTAGAGGACTTGAAGAGCTTTGTGTGGATACTTGAGCTACACAAATCGGACATTAGATGGCAAAACGGCATGCTCCTGAAGTTTGGTTTTACTGTCATGACAGTAGGTACATGTCATGGCGCAATGCTCGCTGACGGATGAGTCTCTACCATCTGCCACACTCGCCGTGGTGAACTGGCCAGTTTTTGGAGAAATTTCAATTTTCTTCTACTTATTTTTAAGTGTGGTTTACTTCTTATACTTCCATCATCTTATTTGATTTATTTTTAATCATAGTTTAAGCTCAAATAACTTTTCAAAAAGAATTTTCTTGAGATCTCAATGTTTTAAATAAATCACTTTTAAACCCTTAGGTTATGAAAACTTTTATTTGGGATTTTTAATTAATTCTGATTATCACAATGTGTTAGAGTGTTATCCTGATAATGTAAAGGCGAACATTACATACTTGATTTCTCAAGTGATTTATTTTTATATTAACAGCAAAAAATGAATTCACAATTGACTCTTGTAAATTTTTAACTAACATTATAAATAATTTTAAGTATATTTAATAAATTTTCCACCTGATTATTCACATTTTTTTAATTGACAATATAACTGTGATTAATATTTTTATATGGTCCCTAATGGTCATTTTCCCTCAAAAATACTCAAAGACAAAACAATCAATCAATAGATATTAATGATGAATATTTAGTTTTATATATTTAATTGTTTTTTTATCTTTCAGAATCTCTTGTAAAAGAGTTTAGAGAACTTAATTTCAAAATAATGACATAATAATTTATGCATCTTAAGAATTAATCACCTTCCAAGATTAATAGTGTTCTATGCAGCAACAAAGAATCACCACATCCTCACCATTGCTCTTATTGGCAAGAAGAGGATAAACTTTAATATCACTTATCCTCATACTTAGTCAACAGGAACACACGGATTGAAGCCCAAGAACAATGACATTATGGACAAAAGGCTTAACTTAAGAAGCCCTAGTTTTAGTTCTAGCCCCAAAATCAAGGACATTTCACTTCTACAAATACCACGATCTCTTATCTCCAACCTATCGATCAAGAGATCTTTTGCTTTCTGACTTCCTCTTTTATTCTCACTTGCTTCTTGGCATTCTCTTTCATTCTTGCTCGCTTACTAGCTTTCTCTTGAATTCTAGATTGCTTCCTTGTCATTGCTTGATTTTTAGCTAATCTTGCCCTTGCTCCCTTATAAACCTAAGTTGTATCAGCCTCAAATTAACTAACCCACAACCTACATGTGTATAGACTGCAATCTACATCATTCTTCCCAACAAGTTGAATTGAGATTGATTTTAGAACTAATTCCTAAATGAATCAACAGCAGCAAAGAGTTTTGACTTAATTGCCTAAAATACAATTAAAATCAACCTAAACTAGTATTTTTGTGCTCTTCGGTTTTTATGGAAAAATGAGTGATTGTATTCAATTAAAGATGGTACATTCCTTGGAATTTAGTGGCATACAATCCTTGTCACAATTATTTAATTGGCTAAACTCTCATTCTCATTAGTTTTGTGTAGCCCAAACAACCATTTAAACCTAGCAAGTGTTTCAAGCATTTTATCAAACATTTGAAGTGCACTAATTACAATCCTCCAAGCCAAAATTAGGAAATCTAGGAAAATTGCAACTAGAATTAAAATTGCTTAGCGTCCTTGAAGATCAAAGGCTCATGCACAGCTACTTTACTCCTTGGAATCCAAGTGATCTAGCCTTGCATCTTCAACTCCAAACAAGCTCCAATCCAAGCAAGAAATTCGGCCATGATAATGAGGTGGAAAAGAAGACGATTTTGTAGAATGGAGCAGGAGGTTTTCCAACGGACTTAAGTGGACTAATTTGAACGGATCAGACCTTGAATTGGATGAAGAATGAAGCAAGATCAAGAGGGCCGGAGATGGAATGAAGCAGTGAAGAGACAATGAAGAGAAAAATGAAGAGAGAAAAGACGATCAAGTGCATGAGAAGCTATACGTGTATTTTCTAATTATGGAGTATCAAATTCGAAGTGGAATGGAGAGCATGTGATTTTCAAAATTAAAGAAGAAAAGGCGGTGATGATTGAAAGTTGGAGATGAATTCTCCAAATGGATGTGTGAGCACGTCAGGGTTTAAACATTTTTAGGGGAATTTTATTATTTTTAGATATGGAAATTTATTAAATGGTTAATAAAAAAAATTCCAAGTGGAAAAATAAAATAAAAGGGAAGGAAAATAAGAGAAAGGAATTCCCCACTTAATCCTCTTGCTTCTTCTCTTTTTCATGTAGTCACATGCAAATAAAATAATGAAGTCAATAGAAAAATGTATTTTAGGAATTAAAAACAATGTTCAATTCAATAAATCTCCAATTTCCCCAAAAATATTTATTTACCCTTTAATCACAAATATTACTCAATTAAACTATAATATTCTAAAACAAGTGCTAAAAAGCTAAGAAAAGAAAAGTAAAAATATGTAAAATATGTGAATTACCACTCCTTGTCCTTGATCTCTAAATGTGTTCACTTCTTTTTTTTTCCAATAATTTTGATGTACAGTTTTACATGGAGTTAAGTTGAATCAATTTCAACTTTGTTAAGGAGGTTTTGTGCCATGTCAGATTATTTATGGAGGATAGTAAACTTTCACTGATAGTGTGTGTTGGATAAGGCTGATATAACATTCCAAACTTTAATCTAGGGGTTAAATTAATTAATTGAAAAGTTTAATTAATCATTTAAGATAATTGGAGGTTCACTAAGGAGTTTGGTTGGCCTTTTAGGTCCATTAGACCCTATACAAGGTCTAGAAGAGGGTTAGGAAGTCATTGGGCCACCCTGGGCCTAAATTAATGGGCTTAAGTGAGAGTGTCTGGACTATGCCATTTGTTGGGACAAACAATGCTATGTGCCACGATGGATGTAACAAATTTTAAATTTGCCAGCATCACACCTTAAAAATAGAGGGTAACTGGCACAAATGCGAACTACATCGCGCATTCTCGTAAACCTTAACATAAAAATTCATTCCGTTTTCTAAAAACAATATTCAGATTATATAGAAATTATAACACTTTTAATATTAACTGTCATAAGAAGACTTCAACGTTTTTTAGAAATTTCAGCAAAACTTTCCCTGTAAATAAGATCTCTCGAAATTCTACAATAAGGTTTTCAAAGATACAATACCAATTAAGAGCTTAGCTCCTTCCAGCCAGCTATAGTATATAGATCAAAGTAAAATCTTAACCATAATCTATGTGGAGCAACTAATTTTTTTTCTAAATCAAAATACATAAGACTTAAATATTTATATCAAAAAGTAATAGTACCAAACAAAATTTTCACCCAATATAGTTGTATTGCCCTTCAGAGGTTAGTGGCGGGATCAGCGTCAACTAATAAATCTGAGACCAAAATAAATTTTTTTAGTAAATAACATTTCCAAAGTAAAATTTAGAAGAATTAAATTAATAATCTTGAATAATTATGTGAATTAATTGAAAAGTTGATAATTCAACATAATAAACTTGTAAGTTTGTAAATTGTAATCATGACTGTAAAAATGAGAGAAAATTTAAAAGAAATTTAGTTTATCATGCTTAGAGAAAATAATTTATTCCCATGTAAATCAAAATAATATACTTGCTAATCAAAACCATTAAAATATTGAAAACTCACGTTAAGAAAAATTAGAATTATGAGAACTCAATATAGCAGGTAACAAATATGGACACACAATCCATGAGAGTAAATAATCAAACGCAGCTCATGGCCACGAAATCAAATGCAAGTACAAAGCTCATGAATAACAAACGAGGGAACAAAACCCACGAGACAAACTAGCTAATTTTTAACCACAATGTGCTATGGGCTAACGGAACTGCCATTAGCAGTAGTATTTTGTATAGAGTCTTTTAAAAAAAAATTCATGCTTCAAACATGTGAGAAAAATAAATACTTATGAAATAATTTACATTTTCAATATTCAATTCACATGAATCATTTCAAATTCTAACATAAAACTTGTTGAAAATAATATGTTATAAATATTGTTCAAGCTTGTGTTAATTGAATGACCAAATATTTCCAAAGTTTAATAAATAAAATAATTTGATAAATCTTCAAAATATTTCTTGAGGAAGTAAATGTACATATCATCATCTAACTATCCATTATCAATGTTCCATAATTTTCAAAATTAATGTAATTCATAAGAGGAAAATATTTCAATAAAATTCTATTAAAAATAAAAATATATTAAAGGGAATGCTATTTACTTATATGTTAAAGCTCCAAATTCTCAAAATATTCTGCCTTCAATTTCTACTAGAATCCTCTTCTTCCACACAACCTATAAAGATATAATAGATAAAATTTTAATAGATTTCCAATTGTTCTTTAACACCATTACAAATTAACCATCATCATCAAAATTCAAAACTAAATTTATGATTTGAAGTTAATCCAAGCATTATCATTCATCCTTATGACTTCCTCAATAAAGCTTTAGCCATACTATTCCATTTTTTTGAGGTAGAATTTTCTATTAGGTATTTTACCAAACAATATATAAGCATAATTTATTAAGCTAATATTAATATCGTCCTGCTAAATTTCAGCTTCTCTAAAACCTTATAATATCACTAATTCAATCATTTTCATATAGAATCTCAATCTGCAGCATCATCTTCTTTTGTTATACAACCACAATATCCATTTAAATTAAAATTCTCCTTTTTCACGCATGCACATACAGTCACAAGGAAGATGAATTTTTGAAACTTCAACTTTCCAACCACATTTATCATATATTATCACTAAGTTTAGATGGATTTCAAGCTTAAAATTTCAATCTTCTTCTCTCTATAACAGCATAGGCGATGGCAGAATAAAAATGAAGTTGTTGTAACTACACACACAAAACAGCAACAACAGCACACACATATACACTCACACGTACAGTTGACCCATAAATGGAAAGTCCAAAATTCCTCACCTCAACGTGGCTAGCCCAGATAGCGGCGGACAACAGAGAAGAGAGGAGGAGGTTCTTGATACTGAACAGAGGAGAGAGCTGACGCTGCACACGTTATGGGAAGGAGAAAAATGAAACTTGCAGCAAAACAGGGGAGAGGGAAAATTGGATGCTACTCACAAGAAAACACATCAACCGAATCACCAAGCCAAACCCAAACTCACAACACCACCACTGCAGCTCCGACCACTAAGTTTATCACCCCAACAGCAACTCAAGCACAGCAATGCAGACAGAGATAGAGTAGAAAATGAAGAGGAAAAACAGAGACAAGAAGCACAGAGAGAATAAACCAGCACAACCACAAACTTCACTCTAGTCGGTGACCACTAGAGATACAAAGGAAAAGAAGAGTCGGTGATTACTGAAGAATGAAGAGCAAGAATCACGATAAGCTTCCAGATTTCTCTTTCTCTCTCTCACTCTGCAAATCGACTCATATGGCTGAGGGAGTACATGTATGTTCTGTCTTAAACTTACTTTACTATATTTATTATTCTAAGGGCAAAGTAGTAATTTCCTATAGGCTGGAGCAAAAGAAATAAACTCCTCCATTATGTAGAGATGATTCAAACTTATATATTAATTAATTAATTTAATTTTAATAATTTGTTTTGGGTTGTTACAACCAAATGCCATATCAAACAACAACAAAAGAAAGAAAATTAAAGAGAGAGAGAGAGAGAGCTCAACGAGAGGCATCCACAACTCTACTAAGGCTTGTCTTCTGGAGTCATTGGAGTCCATTTGTGTTATCTCATTCAGTAAGCTTTCTCTTCCCTTCTATCTTTCTCTTGGATTTTTTTGCACTTCTTGGGGTTGTTAAGCCAAGGTCCAAATTTATGGCTAAGTTCTTGTCATCCCTGTAAATTCATTAGAGTCTAACAAGGATTATTTAAGTTTCATACTTTTAGTTTGAGTGGTTAGCAGCATTAAATGTCATTAATGAGGGGTTTAAAGGTAACCCTAATATTAAATAATTAAGTTTAAGTTAATGAATATAGCTAGCAATGTTTATTATGTTTAATGAGAGCTAAATAAGGTAATGGAAATAACTTTTGGGGTTAGTTGTGCTTCATCATACTTAACGAGGATGTTAGGCTTTAATTGTGATTAAGGATTAATTAATGATAATTAGTCATTAATTATGTCTATTAATCTTAATATGTAGAGTGATTGTTTCTGACTTACATTAGTAGGAAGCTCCCTCAAAAATCCAAAGTATACTCTTAAAGTGGTAGCCTTAATGGAGTTAACCAAGAATTTAATTTTAGTATATAATTATATTTGCTAATATAATTCTTTATTGCTATTGATGGTGTGGAATAAAAGATAAAAGCATGAGTATGATTTTGTTGTCTTGATGATTAATAATTGAGTTGTGACACTTGTTTCTTTGTGTTAAACTTATGCTTGAAGGAAGCATATGTTATATGATTATATGATTATGGAGTTGATGAACTTGAATTGACTAGGCATTGATTATGTGACCATGAAATTGTGAGTTGAAATTAGAAATGATGAATTATGTGTTGAGTGATACATGCAAGTAGAGGTGAATAAGATTGAATCGAAAAAATCAAATTAAATTGAATCAAATTTTTATTATTTTTTTCAATCTATTCAATTTTTTTATTTGATTCATTTTTTTTTGAAACAAATGTTTTGGTTTGATCGATTGGATTTGTAAATTATCATATATATATATATAACTTATTAATTTATAAATTATATCTAGTTTATTAATTACTTTATTTTATATACTCCCCCTATTAAAAAAAATGTAAGGCCTTTTAATCGAATCTCACGCTTTAATAAATTAATTATTTATCTTCAAACTAATCTTATATTTATATATTTACTCCTATTTAATAGGGTATTTTACACTAAAATAAATGTAAAGTTATTTATTTAATAGGGAAACTTTTTGAAAAAAAAAAGTAATGATTATACTTTAAAAAACTAAAAATATCTTACATTTTTTAATATCTAACCCTTCAAAAAATACCTTACATTTTTTAACAAAAGGAGTATAATTTATTAATTCATCAATAATATATATGTGTAATTAAAATGGGCTACTATCATTTTACAAACCAAATTTTATATATAAGCCTTGTCTATTTTAGTAGAAAAAAATAAAAAATTTGGCCCAAGCCTAAACAACCCAACATGAAGCCTAAAAATTGAATTAGCACATACTAAACAGAATTGTCAAATTTTAGTTCAATCCTTGTTCGATTCAATTACCATGTTCAATTCGGTTTAATTTATATTTTTAATGTTGGTTGGTTGATTAGTTTTATACATTTTAGCATCGAACCAAATTGAATCGATTCATGCGCACCCTAATATGCATTTGTATAGTGAACATGATCATGGATAGGTGGGAGTTCACTCTAGTGATAATAGAGAGTATTATTGAAAATCTATGTGGAGAAGCCTCCACTGAGTTTGCGCACTGTGGTTGGCATAATTGTTAAATACATATTCTTAATATTGTTATTAACTTACGAGTATGGCATGGGCCAAGCATGATACTCAGTTTCATTGATTTCTATAAGGAATGGAATGGGTCAGGCAACTATGATACACTATAATTCGTGAAGGGAAAATCTATGGCCTAGGAGTAAATGTGGGAACCTTTAGCTAGGTGACCCCTCACAATTAGAAACCATCACATAAGTTAGACCTATAACATCCTAAATTTTTATCCTTTGATTTAGTTAGGTTGATAATATTTTAAAAGATTTTAATGGTATTTAAATACATTGAAAAATGATTTATAATCAATTAGGGCTTGGAAGAAGATAAGAAATGAGCTATCTTTGCAATCAAAGATTTTTGAAGGGAAAATGATAATATTTTTTTATTGAAAAGTAGACATCTCAAGCTTTTTATATAGTCCTAATTCTCAATTTTTTTTAGATGTGTGGAATTGATTGTGAATTTTTGAAGTTGGATTAGAGAAATGGTACCCTTAGTCATAGCGAACAGTGCATTTTCAAACTAAAATATTCTGTTGTGAAACAAAACACAAAAATGGAGTTTGTGAGAGGTTTAGGGTGATTTTTGAAGAGCTTTGCTTGGATTTTGGAGTTTCTAAAACTAGGGTACGAATTTTAGCTCCTAATCACTCAAGGTAATACTTCCAATCTATCTCCTACCCTTTAATCTCCCCTTTAAGCAAGTTTTATTAGTGATTAAGGTTGGGTTCAAATCTAAAGCAACTCCAACCATGGGGTTCAAATTTCATGGGTTATTTAAAATGAAATATATGTTATTTAGGTTGTTTTAAATATGTTTATCATATGAGGGTGCTTAAGTCCAAAATCCTAGAGTTGTTTTATATTAGATTAAGCTAATAATAGTGATTAACTATGGTTTAGAGTTAACCTTGATGCTAGTTAATTAACTTTAAACTTAATGAAGGTTAAATAAGTTAATAAAAGAGAATTTTGGTGTTGATTTTACTTAATCACACTTAATGAGGGTATTATATATAATGTCCACCTTGACATTACCAGAATACAACACACAACTTCATTATGATAACTAGAATTAAGTAATTTCTTATATTAGGTTACCATAACACAAAGGTTTAAGAAAGATTAAGTTCAAAAGTTTGGAATCCTAGGAAACCCCTTTTTAAAAGATATTTGAGTGCAAACTATAGTTTAAAATATACAAAATAGAATAATGAAAGCATAGAAACAATTATCATCACATTTAAGCATCAAATAAGACAATTTAAACTTTGCCAAAATTGCACCGTCCATTGCAACATAGGTGTCATCCACTGTAATAGATGATACACAAGAAGGATCTCCTCACTGTGTAATGTGATGTGGTGTAAAGCTGTCATGACAACACTCTGGGATCAACCTTCAGAGCATATTGTTTTGCCATCTGATGTCTAATTTGAGCGTTTCAAGTATCTACATATAGCTTTCTGAGCTACCTAGCTATTGACACTAGTTTTATAATCAAACACTTTACCATTTGAAAGTTAGACATCCAGGCACAAAATTACCATTTTTCCTTTCAAAACAAACCTAAGGGTGTCTAAACCCACCAACCAAGTGCCAATAACTCTAGGACTACTTGAACCAACTCAAATAGACCACAATACACTTAACTAAATATTCATACATTACCAAGTATATTCCAAAGATAAATTGGCCATAAACCCCAATCTCACAATGATCAAGGGGCATAGGCATAATCATACACAACAACACCATATCCATTTATACACATACCAATAGCCTAAAAATGCCATTTGCACTAGTATTTCGGCTTCTTATAATAATTTCCAACTCAATACAATATTCTAGGCCTAAATACACCCAAAACACCAAACTCTCATGCAAGTGTACCAAAACAATGCATAATTCTAAGTTGGTATAATTTTTGCAAATAATTTGTTATACAACACCACAGAGAGAAAGAGAGCTATACAAACATAAGCTCTTCAAATCTCGATAGAGTTCTCCTTCCCTTTTCCTCTATCAGAGATTTCACTTGTAAAATATCAAACAATCCAATCTATTCACATGCATATTAGAATAGCATATGAGTGTGTAAAGTGGCAAATAAAAAATTTATCGAATACATATAAATATATGGTTATAATATTCCATTTCATACAATGCATGGTCAACATTCTCCACTTTATATCCTCCTTATTTCCTCCGACTAAATCTATGGGCTAACAACACAATAGGACCAAGTCCATGTGACTGGGCCAGCCTAAGCTCACCAATCATGGGAGGTAACCTCACCAAAATATTTCTTCACCTATTTTGGACCATAGATTTGCCCTTCTTGAATATCTGGGGTATTGTACACCCAATCAATCTCTAAGATAGTATTGGAACTTCTAAACAAGAGAGATTGTGCACTGGGGCCTTCATAGTGCTAGTATACTATATGGATTTCATACAATATGTCTTCCAATTATCTAGAGTGAACTTCCACCCTCTCACAATGCTCATAATCATATCATACTATTGGGTAATCCACTCTTAATGGATTACGCTCAATATGCCTGTAGGATCTTTATCAAAATATAGAGAAGATTTAGGCTAGAAAATGTAATATAATCTAGGTTAGATGTGCAATTTTTCCTTTATGATTTAAAACTTTATAAGAAGGAATGGTTTTGACTCATGCATGCACAACCGAAAATCACAATTGGTATAGGTGGTTTTAAGAGCCAGAAAACTTCTAAGCGGTTGAATATTTGATTCAAAATTCATTCGTTATGCTTGCTCTCTCTCTCTCTCTCTCAGTTTTTACAAGTGCATTTGTTATGTGTATCTGAATGAAGTTTGACTGGTTTGGCTTTATTCTCGCATATGTCCGTGCAACTCAACCACTACAAGTATGCTTTCCTCCTCAGCATCTTATATTGGTATTAGAGTGTTTAATTTTTTTAGGCTGTGTTTCCTGTGTTTGAAGAACCTATAATGATTTGCTTAATCATATACATGCAAATCTAAAAGTTCCAATTTTTCTTTTTTCTATGTTTTCGCATGAACTATCTATGTCCATCTTTACGATTATTATCACTAAAATGAACATATTTATATGCTTCTTGGTTGATATAAGTGTTCCATATAAGGCTATACACGTTCTGCATGCAATCAACAGTGACGAACGTAACAATTGAAAACAAATCAAATAATTGGTGTTTGAAAATTGACTTTTTTAGACAAAAGGATTGCATAAATGTGTAGAACTCAAAAATACAAAGATAGTGACACCAAGAACGTGTAAAACAAAGACTGGAGGGAGGAGATATAGTCTCTGAAAGTTTTAGGTCAGATGGACCTGACCCGTTGAGGAACCGAGTCAAGCTGACCCGATTGAAGGTTGACGATGATAGAAACAATGTGTCATTTCTACCATCATTAAAACGACACATTGTTTTGACATGTCGTTCAAAAAAATTCTAGGCTGGAGATCCTATAAGCTTATAAAAAAATGTTTTGGGCTTACAAGCCCAAACAAAAAAATTAATATATATATATATATATATTTTTTTTTTAAATTTTTAAAATACAATATATATATATATAAATATTTGGATACATGGTGTGCAGGACCCACCGAGAGACTCCATCGATGTATGGTTGACCCCACCCAGAAGCTGTCGGCACGTGGAGATAATGGACCGACATGTATTGTCATTAGAGCATGAGAAGGCAGTTTGTGTAACACACGTGCCTCCTTTGAGATTGAAATATTTTTTAAATTTTTTTAGAATTTCATAATCTAAAATTATTCTTGGGGCTCATGCAGGCGCGTGTGGGACTAGATTGGGACACAATTTGTCTTACCAAATCCCTAAATTTGAAATCTTCATTTGAATATGCTATTTGCCTATAGTTAAGACAAAATAATAATTTATTTTTTGAGTTATCTAGTACATTTTATGAGTTTAATTTAAAAAATTATAAATTTTTTATTTTTTTTAAGCAAATATGAAGCAAAAAGCTTTTAGCAACACTGATAACTCACAAAATTATTCTATTAGCATTGAGTACCACGATGAACCAGATTATGAGCCTCTTAGTGAGGATTCTGACCCAAAGCCCTTCGAAGAAGAGGAGGAGAAATATGAACCTCAAAGTGAGGATTCTAATTTTGATCTTGAAGAAGATTTCAATGTTGATCTTGAAAATAGGCTGAAAGGACCTAAAGAGGTACGCATGCTGCCGAGACCAAAATATGAATCAGAGAGTGATGAGAATCTTCAAGATGAAGATGAAGATGTGGAACAACCTGTCACACCCTTAGTGATTATAAATATAGCAAAAAGAGAAGCTCAAAGAATTAAAAAACTAGATTTCTCTAATAGTAAGGGCATATTCAAGCTTCATAACAAAAGAAAACCAAGCCGTGGTTGTAGGAAAAATTTTCAAACAACTTAGAAAGGAACTTATACAACATAATAAGCGAAACAAGTCATATTCGAGAAATCCTCTATGGAATAGAGCCATCAAGGGGATGAAAGTACAAGAAAAATATAAAGCCCTAATTAAGAGTTGTCTTTTTAGGTCTGTAGCTTAAGTATTTTCTTGTTTTTCAAGAATTTGTTTTTAGTTAAGTTATGTTGTATTAAGACCTTGATGATTTATGATATATATGAAGCATATTGTTTTAATTTTTTTTAGGCAATTATGAAGCAAGAGGCTTCTAGTAGCACTGATAACTAAAAAAATAAATTCTTATTTTATCTTAAATATAGGCAAATAGCATTTTCAAATGAAGATCTCAAAAATGTGCTGGAAGGACTAGGACTAAAAGAGGTGCGCATGCTACCAAGGCCAAAATACAAATTAGAAGGTGATGAGAATCTTAAAGATGAAGATGAAGATGTGGAACAACCTTTCACACCCTCAGTGGTTATAAATATAGCAAAAAGAAAAGCTCAAAGAATTAAAAAACTAGATTTCTTCAATAGTAAGGGCATATTCAAGTTTCATAACAAAAGAAAAACAAGCCGTGGTTGTAGGAAAAATTTTCAAACAACTTAGGAAAGAACTTGTGTAACATAATAAGCTAAACAAGTCATACTCAAAAAATCCTCTATGGAATAGAGCCATCAAGGGGATGAAAGTACAAGAAAAATATGAAGACATAATTAAGAGTTGTCTTTTTAGGTCTGTACCTTAAGTATTTTTTTTATTTTTCAAGAATTTTTTTTAGTTAAGTTATGTTGTATTAAGACCTTGATGATTTATGATATATATGAAGCATATTATTTTATTGTTTTATTGCTTTATATATACTTTATTTAAGTGGGAGCTCTAAAGTGATAAGTTATTTAAGAGCTATATATAATGATTATAAAAATATTTATAAAATTCTTTATAGACGATAGTGATTTTGTTAGAATCAATATGATAGGATATACAAATATAGCCTCCTGATCGTTGACCTAATAGAGTTGTTATCACTCTAATAAAGAATAATATAAATATAAGACATTGTATGTTTCTCATAAGTATTTTATTCTTAGTTTAATATTGAAAACTATTAAAGTGGCATAGTTTCATCTTAAAACTAAGAATGGCAACAAAAAGCATTATTGCAAAATTGAATAAGGGCAATAAATTAAACGAGGATATCTGGGATATCTAGCATTGTAAGGTGTCATATATTTTAGAAGAACAAAATGCTGTTGAGCCATCGACTGTGATCATGGCCGAGCCTGAGGTAGGAAACTCGGCTCAGTATAGGAAAGACCAAGAGGCATTTGCGGCATGGAAACAAAAAAAATAACATCACACAAATAACACTTCTAAGTGCTATGGCGGATGATCTGATGTGCGAATTTGAGAAGCACTCCACTGCTCAGGCTCTATGGGCCGCCTTAAAAGAAAAGTTTAGTGGCACCTTAATAACCAAACCAAGAAGGCTTATAATTAAGTTCGACACTTAGAAACTAAAGCCGAATACTCCTATGTAGCAATACCTTAGAGAGAGGGCCAACATGATCTGTGAACTTAAAGAAGTCGGGCACAATCTATCTAATGAACAACAAGTATAGGTTGTAATCAGATCGCTCCCAACCAGCTAGGAGCATGTGAAAGTTAACCTAACTTACAATGAAAACATCATTAACTTTAACAATGTGGCTAAGCACTTGGAGCTAGAGGTTAAACGTCTAGAGGCTTACAAGTCATCTGGACAAGCTTACCTTGTTAAGGAAGGTGGTCTTTGTAATGTCCACCTATTTTCTGCTCATTATTAAACCCAAATCTCAAGAAATCAGGAAAAATGAGACGATAAAAATAATTAAATACAAAATCCTTATTAGTTAACAAAATAGGAACTCCAGGTTTATAAATCCAAGTCAAAATAAGTCTTGTGAAAAGGTAAATAGAGTTCGAAAATACGTGAAAGCAAGGGATTATCACATAAGTGGTTACAAAGGTGTAAAAATTTAGAACAAGAAAAATTTTGAAAATTTAAAAGGCATGTGCCGCAGCTCATTAGACATGCGCCACAGCATGTTCACATCTGTGACACGCATCGCGGCTTGTGACGCCATGCACCGTGGTGCAGATGTACGAACTTTGACAGTGAATTTTGCTGTCAATTTAACAGCTTTAGGGCCAACTTCTGACGTGCCTTAATTCTCCGTCCAACATCCGAATGACGCGAACTAGGAGTCTACGAACTCAATATAGACAACAAGTGTCTTTACTTTCTATATGCACAATCACACCTCCTTATTCCTCTGACACGAAACCGTGGGCTATAACTCAATGAGATAGTCTATATTCCTTGACTTCCTTAGCCTAAACACTTGTGAGGGGATTACCTGGCCAAGGCATACCTAACTTACTTATGGATCATGGTTTTCCCTATTTCTCACACTATAGGGTGTCATATACCCTAGACTAGCTTCCTCATTGGACTGGTGGATAGCTAGCTAGGTTCGAGTCCCTCATTGAACTAGTAGGACAGTAAGGATAGAATTAAACTAATAATCCACGACACGGATGGGCCCTTACCATGTGGATTTTTCATCTACTTCGCTTCCTAGGTGAACTCTCGTCTCTCAAGATCATGCAATGGACATTCATGCCATAACTCACACATATACAGTTCTTAGAACATCACATTACACAATCATTATACTTCTCACACATATTTCATAGAATTGCAAAACCCAACAAGTCATTGAACTCCTAAATCACAATTATTGTACCTCACACATTTAAAATCATTGAACTTCAACATTACATAATCATTGAACTTCTCAAACACATTTCATGGAACTTCTAAACCAAATAAATCATTGAACTCTTGAATTACAATCATTGAACCTCACATTTTTAAAATCATTGAACTTCATCATTACACAATCATTGAACTTCTCAAACACATTTCATGGAACTTCTAAACCTAATAAATAATTGAACTCCTGAATCACAACGATTGTACCTCACACTTTTAAAATCATTGAACTTCATCATTACACAATCATTGAATTTCTCAAACACATTTTATGGAACTTCTAAACCAAACAAATCATTGAACTCCCAATAAACATTAATATAAAAATCCACCACTCTTGTTTTCAAGGAAAAATTTGCATCATGAGACATAAAACTCCCAAATTTAATCTAGCGGATCTCCTCACAAATTAATGTAACATCCCAAAAATTAACCTAAAGTTAATTAAGTTAATTTAGAGAAAATGAGTAATTTTGGAGGAATATTTAGATATAAATATTTTTAGTTAGAAGATTATTATTGAATTTAATTTAGATTAAAATCCTAAGTTATGATCTTATAGTAAATAGAAATAGTAATGATAGTATTATTAAAAAAAAGAAAGAAAGAAGAAGGAAAAGGGACATAAAATAAATTGAAAATTGAAGAGGGGGGAGAGAAGTAATTTTTGCTTTAGGTGTTGAGGTGTAAATAATGCAAAAAAAAAGAGAGAAAAGGGAGGCGAAAGAATTCATTCACGTGTGTGCATTGAAGAAGACAAAAGAAAGAGAGTAAAGGCTGTGGGGCCCACACTTGTTTTTAAAATAACTCATTACCATATTTCATCTCTATTTCTCTTCCTTCTTTCTTCATCTGCCTTGGGTGCAAACAGAGAGCGAGCGACGCTGTAGTTGTAAGAGCTGATTTAGAAGGTGAAGCTCCATAATAGGATACTTCAGATGAGATTTTAAGTATTCTAAGACTAGGTAAGTATTCTAAATATTTTTTCTTAGTCGTTTTTCCCTTTGAGCTGCAGATTCTGAAATTTTAAAAATCTAGGGTTTGAAAGAGGGATGAATTTTTGATGATGATGTATATATCTTTGATTATAAATTGTGTATTATGCATAGTGATGAATCGTATATGAGTATGTTGAGTGTTGTATGATGATAATGTAGTTTTATATAATAATATAAAAATTGATGCAAGAGGTATGATTGAAATATGATGATTCTTGATGTTTGTTGAGTAAGAAAGTTGATGAGCATGTGGGATAATTGTGAATTATATATGTGAGTTTTTGAAATACATTTTCTCATGAGCATTATCATATGGCGGGAGTTCGTCTTAGTGAAGGAGTTAGCGGTTATGCAAAATCCATATGGTACTTGGCTATTAACCAATAATCCTAGGGGTTATAGCCGCTACTTACCTTGTAAGGTACTATAGCATTGTTCCTATTAAGGGACTTGACCTTACTGGCCTACCTAGAGTTTTAGGTAGAGCTAGTTTTGGGTATAACACCTCATAATGTGTGATTTGAGGGAAACCGTGTTCATAAGTAAGTAAGGTAACCTTGGCCTAATAGCCCCTCATGATATGATTAAGGCCTTGGGTAGTCTCACCACATGGACGATCCCTTTCGGTTGGTAGCCCGTGGATTTCATATCAGAGGAAATAAGGGGGGATATAAAGAAGAGATTGATCATGTATATTATTACTATCATGCCATTTTAGTATTTGATGGCTATGTTGAGAATATGATTATAATTGTAAAAATGAGAACATGTAGTAATTATGCGAATAATGTATATGTGGCTATTTGTGCAAATTTTGTACTTGACTTTATTCTTGAAATTATTCATATGAGTTAAATGTTAATATGATTAATATGTTATTAATGTGATTGTTTGAATGGCCACCTTGATAAATTTATTGGCCACTTGCATTCATGATTAGTTATCATGCATTTGTATAACTTAGATGTACCTTTGTTACTGAGTGGTTGTACTCACCCCTCTCTTTAAACATATTATAGGAGCTAGCTCATCTCAGAAGAACTGTTTCCTCTTCTTGGATTATAGACTTAGGCTCCACAAACCACATAAGTAAGGATCGTGGATCCTTTGCAGAGTACTGTCGATTGTCGAATCAAAGCAAGCGGCTTTACATTAGCAACAACACAAGGATCAAGGTAAAAGACATAAGAACTTGCAAGTTGATCTTGTGATGTGAAAAAACCTTAATTCTCCATGATATTTTACATGTATCGAACATCTGACGGAACTTGATTTCAATTGCTTGCCTTTTAGAATTTGGGTTTGTAATTACTTTTTTTGACAAAGTTGCTGACATTATGTACAATTCAACCTTTTATGATTGTGCTTTTCTTTTGAAAAAGTTCTTTGTTATGGATATTATAGATAAAGTTTACTTTCATGATTACTTTGCCACTTCTTTCAATAATGTTGATATGAATATCTGGCACGCTAGACTAGGGCATATTAATCAAAATAGAATGATTAAACTAGATAAAGAAAGAATGCTAAGTCCAATTACAAACATGAAAATGTCCTTATATGAAAATTATCTAGCTGGTAAAGTAATGAGAAAACCTTTTAGTAAAGGTGTTAAGGCTAAAAATCTGTTGCAATTAATCCGTTCTAATATATGTGGTCTTATGAGTATAAGGGCAAAATACGAAGCTTGGTATTTTATTACATTTATCGATGATTTTTCACATTTTGGTCATCTCTATTTGATATCACAAAATTTTGAAGCTCTTGAGTACTTTAGACAATACACTAATGAGGTTGAAAATCAAATGGACAATAAAATTAAAGCACTATGAACTGACCGAGGATGTGAATACTTGTTTAATCAATTTAAAGAACTCTGTGAAGAACAAGGAATAATTAGACAACTAACTATTCCTGGCACTCTACAATAGAATGGAGTTGCTAAAAGAAGAAATAGGACTCTTTTAGACATGGTTAGGTCAATGATGGCACAAGCAAATCTTCCAACCTCGTATTGGAAGGACGCTTTACTAACTGCAACCTTCATACTTAATCGTGTGCCCTAAAAATCAGTTACTTCCACACCTTATGAGTTATGAACAAAATGCAAACTAGATTTAAATATCCTAAAACCATGAGGGTTAGATGCATATGTCCATGATAATTCCCATAAATATGGAAAATTAGGTCCAAGAGGGAAGAAATGTATCTTTATAAGATACTCTGAGCAATCAAAGGGTTATATTTTCATTGGCAAAAATGATGATGGAACTACAACTGAATTTGAATTTAGGAATATCACATTTTTAGAAAATGAGTTTCCTAGCAGGGGAGAAACTGATTGAACTTTATCTCTTTGTGAGACATGAGAGCAATATAATATAGAACAAATAGATAGGCCCGAATCATTGCAAAATGTTGATCTAAGTGGGAGATGTAAAAGGTCTACCAGAAGACCCAAAAAGAATCAAAATTCACAAGAGAACCCCACTTCAAAAAAGTAATAGAAAAAGTATGCCGAAAAGACGCTTCTAAATTGAGGGTGAAGCATTGATGGTAACTCCTCTAGATGATGATGAGCCACGTTTTGTAAATGAAGCTTTATCAGGACCTATTAAGAATAAATGGAAGAAAGAAATGGATTCCATGAGGACCAACCAAGTATGGAAATTAGTTGATTTATCATGTGGTTAAAAGGCTATTGGGAACAAGTAGGTTCTCAAAATCAAGAGAAAAGTAGATGGATCAATTGATAAATATAAGGCCCGCTTAGTAGTGAAAGGGTATACACAACAAGAGAGAATAGGTTATGAGGATACATTTTCTTCTATTGTACGCTTCAATTCTATCAAACTAATTCTGGCAACAGTAAATAGTCAAGAGGTTTAATAGGAACTTCATAATATTATCTTTTTATATGGATGATATTCTACTAGCTGGAAATAGTTTGGATTCGATAATTGCTATTAAAGAATGGCTTTCATCAAATTTTGAAATGAAAGACATGGGTGAAGTAGAATACATTCTTGGAGTTAAAATCTAAAGAAATTTCTCTAAGAAGCTCCTTTCTTTATCACAAGAGAATTATATAAGAAAAATTGTTGAGCATTTTAATATGAAAGACTGTAAACCCATAGATATCCCAGTAGCTTCAGGTGTGAAGCTTAGTCCTGATATAGGTCTTAAAACTGAGATAACTAAAAAGAAAATGAAAAGAGTTCTATATGCCAATGCAGTCATAAGTTTGATGTACGCAATGATGTGTATAAGACCAAATATCTATTATGCTGTAGGACTTATGAGTCGCTACCAATCCAACCCTGATGAAGGACATTGAAAGGCTGTAAAGAGGATCTTAAGATACTTAAAGGGTATTGTTGATTATATACTGTGTTATTAAGGGAGTGATCTATGCCTAACAGGATACTTCGATGTGGATTTAGGTAGAGATGAAGATGAATGAAGGTCGACTTCAAGCTACACTTTCTTGCTAAACAATGGGGCCGTTTGTTGGAGCAGCAAGAAGCAGACATGCATTGCCCTACACTCTATGGAAGCTGAGTTTATAACACGTATTGCAGTAGTGCAAGAGGCTATATGGCTTAAGATATTTTTACAATATCTTGTGTTTAGAAATGAAAGTACAAATCCAGTATTAATTCATTATGACAATACTGCAACCATAGCCTATACCAAATATCCTAAATACCACAGCAAAACCAAACACATAGATATTAAGTACAATTTTATAAAGAATTATATAACGCAAAAGGTTATCATTATTCAATACATTTCTATGAAATGTATGATAGCAGATCCCTTAACAAAACCTATAGCTAAGGGGATATTTGTGAAACATGTAAGGGCTCTTGGCATGGCTAGATTGACTTGATGTAATATTTTGGTTATATCAATGAGAATTTAATTACTTTTATTTGTGTACACTCGAGAATATACAATGTCTAGTATGCCATACAAATTAATAAGGTTGACTTTCTCACACAAGCAACTGCCTTTAACATTTAAATCAAAGATGAGACATTTGTGTTTACCAGTAAGGCAACAAAAATGTTGATATGGTAGAGAAGAAACACAAATCATATGTCACCTTGATCAAATAGTAAGTTGAGATGAGATCTGTAAATATACTTGGATCGAGTCATGGGTCCCCATATCCATGATACCTATAGCTAAACAACAAATTCTTCTAAATTGACGTCATGTGAGATCAATAGAAAAGAAGAATTTAGGTTTAGATATAGTGAATATTTGAACTTAAGTTTGTATGGTGTTAATAATTAATGAAAATAATGTACACTCTTACAAGTAAGAGTAACACCATAACATGTGTTTCATACCACATGTGCTTAAGAATCACAGGGAAGTAAGTAAATAAATCCCTGCTTTATTGCTGTGTGAGTCCCAAAAAGGAAAAATCCTTTTAATGATGTCCTTTGACTTTGACATTACCATAGAGATATGTTACATTATTTGCTACTTTAACATACATCCTATAGTCATGATTGATGTGACCTAAAGGTATCATGTTAGGAAAGCAACTATCTCTTATCAAAGTGGTATATGGGCAAAAGGAAGATTATTTTAAATATACATGTCTATGCTCATATTTAAGACATGTCCCTTATGAAATAATTTTGTTGACTTATAAGTGTGGATACTGCATATATAAGAGAGACTATCTGAGTCTTAAGCTAACTCAAGAGGGATCAAATTAGTCATAATGAGAAAAGTGTATATTGGTAAATTTAGGACATTAAGGCACAAATTCAATTAAGAATAAATTCAACTTTAAGGTTATTTATGCGGGTCCTTTATAGGATTCCTATTACGAACAGTGAAAAAAAAGACGTCAAGCCTATGAGGTCACGGCAAAGCACATAGTATAAAGGAGGAAAGAGAAAAGGAACAAGCCTGATATTATTTTCTCCACTAAGTGTGAGTGGGAGATGTTGGGTAATCCACTCTTGGTGGATTAGGCCTAATATGCCTATGGGAATTTTATCAGAATATAAAGAAGATTTGGGCTAGAAAATGTAATATACTTCAAGTTAGATGTGCAATTTTCCCTTAATGATTTAAAACTTCAGAGGAGGGAATAGTTTTAATTCACGCACGGACGACCGAAAACCACAACCGATATAAGTGGTTTTAAGAACCAGAAAACTTCCAAGCAGTTGAATATTTAATTCAGAATTCATTCATTGGGCTTACTCTCTGTCTCTCTCTTAGTTTCTACAAGTGCATTTGCTATGTGTATCCAAATGAAGCTCGACTAGTGTAGCTTTGTTCCCACATACATCCTGCAACTCTACCACTACAGGTATGCTTTCCTCCTTAATATCTTATAAATACCAATGATACATGTCATATTTGTATAAAATGATCACATAACACATACTAGCATTCAAATTTGTATTCAATTTCATAATGATTTTCAACAAGCATAATTAGGTTTCAAACATAGAATTAATATAATAGTTTAACACTCATTCATACAAGTTTCTAAAACATCAAAACTCAAGTAAATCACTAGTTTCATAATAGACTTTCACAAAACTCATAACCACATAAATACACAAGTTAAAAGACTAGATTATCCAGTTACTTCAATCCCATTATCAGAAAAGGGGTTATTGTGTCAATTTACCAACTCCTCAAGAGTTCACTAACTCATTAATACTCGATCAATATTTAATCTATAAAATTAAACACTAATAATCAATTATAACTCTAATCAAACCCTCTTTTTGGCTAGTTTTGGGTATCCATTATACCTAAATTTCTTCTTTAACACAATTAACACTTCTAATGTACTCCATTAATTTCATTTAACACCTAAACACTTAGATAATAATAAATTTCTACCCAAGTTGCTCCGAATCTTTCAATTTTTACTTAGGTTTCATCCAATCCAAACTCAAAACTTCAAATCACTATAAAATCCTTAAACCTATATTTAGAAACTTGATTTAACTTTTCAAGGCTCCAATTAAGCTAATGGGTTTGGTTATAACTTAAGGGAGGAAGAAAATCAATACCAATACTACCTAAATCTCTAAAAACTTATATAGAGAGAGGAAGGAGAGTAGATAGAAAGCTTACCCAAGTGTATGGCTATCTCAAATTTCTTTCCAAATGCTCACAAAGTGAAGCCCTAATAGACCTCAACTCCTCCTCCATTGCCCCTTCTCGTTTCCTCTTTCTTTTCCCATTGATTTCTCGCATGCGTGCTATCTAATTACATTAGATTTTTGCACATTCGCCGTGGTGTATGGTGCGTCTACAGTGATGCATAACATAGTGAGGCTAGAAACAATTTTGGGCCTTCCTTAGTGCCTTGATCTGCTTGAACTCTAATCTAGTCCTTCCAAAGCTATCCAATGATCCAATAGCCTTATTAGCCTTCAAAAACACCATTAATTTGTTAATCACTCAATCTTACTAATCTACTTTTTTAACACTTAAAATTCATAAAAATTTAGGATGTTATATTAGACCTTAATCATGATTAAGGGCTAATTAGTAGTGATTAGCCATTAATGATGTTTAATGATTTTAATTGTAGATAGACTATTCTTGGAACTTGTTGATTTCTTGAGAGCTCCCTTGGAATCTAAAAGTATACTCTTGGGGTAGTAACCCAAGAGTTGAGGTAACTAGGAGTTAAATTCTTGTAGATAATTATCATTTGCAATTATAAGTTATATGTTGTTAGTTGTGATGAAAATGATAACGTAGCCATACAAGCATGTTGGTATTGATTGTTATGAAGCATGTGACTTGTAATTATGAAATTGTTGATGATAACATGGAAATGCTAATTTGATTAGAGTTGAATAGTTTTACCATGTTAAAATGTTGATGGCATGAATTGTATAGCATGATTGAATATATTTTAATGTGGTTTTTAAGTGTGATATGATATTGGTATTGTGGCCATTGTAATTTTTATAAATACATTTTGGTATGTAAATTTATAAGCATTAGTATGAAAATGTGGAGGTGTGATTAAGCGATTGAGTGAGTATGACACAATGTTATAAGTTGAGTAAAGATATATGATTTGATAGGATAATCATGTACATGAGAAAAATTGTAAAGTATATATATTGATGATGTATCATTGTGCATGAATTTATGATATTGATATGAAATTTTAAATATTAGTTAATTGTCCTTAACTTGATAAAATGTTCTTTATTATAAGATAAGTTAATTAATCAAGGTGCATTGATGGTGAGTTGTTGAATAATGTGAGTATGTGAATGATCATGGATGGGTGGGAGTTCACCTGAGAGAGTAGGGCATTATGAAAATCTACATGGTACTTATAAAAAACACAAGGCCTTAGTATTTTGGTTCTTAATACTTACCCTGAACTGGGTAGTGCTATAGATTGGGCAAAATGCCACCCCATGAGTTCAAAATAAGGGCATTCATATTTTAAGAGTGAGTATGGGGCATTGGCTAGGTCACCTCTCAAAATTAGAGAGCAACGCTAAATAGGTCACACAAGTTAGTTATATATGATTTAAAAGCCTATGGATTCAATCAGAAAATATAAGGAGAGAAATAAGAATTGAATGCATATGGTCATGCATAATTATCATCATTTCATTATGTGCTTGGTAATTAATGGTTAATAATCTTGTGATACATGTTGAATATTAATAAAATGTTAACTGTAATTCCTTAGCTCATATGCTTGTACTTGCCATACTTTTATGTACTTGAATTTGTGTTTGGGTTACTGAGATTGTATAATCTCACTCCTATTATTTAATACTTTCCAAGAAATGCTAAGTACGTGGCTAAGAAGGAAGCATTGGAGGCTAGAGACACTTAATGATTTAGTAAAGCCTCTAGCTTTATAGTTTGTATATTTGAATTCTTATTATTGCCAACATTAGGGATTTACACGTGTTAGTTATATCTCATTTACATGTGTGGATTATTTAACAATTGCTTGTTAGACCTATTTGTTAACTTGGGCATTGCTAATGGTTTGGCTCTAAAGTTGGTAAGGCATTAGTGCAAATGTGCTATTATAGCTTATCACCTTTAGTACTTGATTCAACTCAGTATATTAAAGAGAGTATTCTTATACATGTCAGTTATTGAAATTGAGCCTATGTTATGAATTAATATTTAAGGGGAGACACTTGTATATTTGCATGGGGCTGGAATGATCATATTGGCATGTAGTGTTCTAAGATCCTCATTCGGTACTAAATTGAGTTATAATTGGTGGTAGTAGTAGTTAGATATTTAATTTGTCTACATTTAAACTTTTGGACCACCCTAATCAAGGATTCGAGTAATTAGTTAAGTAAGGTTGAAATTACTTTCTACATATTTTTCATTATGTAGTTAATGCAGGGTTTACCACGGCAGACAATAGTTGTGGTTATGGTGTGTGCTTGGTACGTGTTGGTTATGGCAAGTAGAGCTATTGGTCACAATAAGTAGGTCATGATGACTTTATGCCACAGTGAATGTGCCTCTAGTCGCAATGAGTGTGTTAATTCATAGTTGGTTGTGATAAGGGTATACCTAGCCATGATGAGTTAGTGCTTGTTTCAAAAATGACTATTTTGTTCTTTTTGTCCCTTTTTCAATACTAAGTTGCATATTCCATGTCTTGCATATTCTCAGTTGTTCTAATTTCTAAAAAAATATTATTTAGTTCTTCTAATATATATGTGATATCCTAATTTCAAGTTTGACCTTTTTTGTAAAATTTTAAAGCCATGGTTGATTCTTTTATTTTAGGTTGTCATTAATAGAGTTAATTAGGGGTTGATGATAGAGACCATTATAAGACATGTATGAGTTATTAGCTCATGATTCGGTCAAATGATATAAGGAGAAAAATAAAGTGATTGCATTAGATCATGCAAATTACTTTATAATGTTGCATTGTTGATTAGCATGAGATTGCTTTAAGTGAAATCATGCCTTGCTTATTGTAAATGCCACACTTTAATATACACTAATTAAATTGATTATTTATTGAGATTGTATAATATCACTCCCATTTGTTAATACTTTTTCAGGAGACAATAAAGCTAAGAAGCTACAAAAGCGAGGAATTAGAGCTTGCTATCATAAAGTCTCTAGTTTTATTTATGTGTAATTGAATACTTGTTTTGCCAACAATAGGAATTATTGTATATGTTAACTATTTGTCTTACACGTCACTTGAGCTGTAGTATATGGCACAAAAATGAGGAGGCCTTCTCTGTGTTACAAGTTACAACACATGACCTTCAATGAGAACAATGCACGGGATTTTTCAAAAATTCTCCTGCTTTGTAATTTAACTTCCAGAAAGATTCTTTTGACTCTTTTACACCTTCAATCTTATTTTGGACAAATTTTCCCCTTGGGAACTATGTTTTGCTTTAAATTACCTTTTCATCATTGAAGGGACTTTAAACACTTGTTTTTCAATGCATGAGATCCCATTAGGTACACTTTAGTATGGGAATTTTCTATATTACCATGGGAAAATTATTTTATTATGTCTAATTCTTCTCTACCATGGTAGATCCTATTCCACCATGGTAGTCAAATTGAGAAAAAAATTTAATATAAGGAAAACTCTTTCTACTATAATTAGTTTTATGAGGGAAATTATTTTATTTCTTAACTAATATGGTAATCTATTTTTTTAAACCAAGGTAGTTTAAAATAATATTTAAAGTCCTTTCTATCGTGGTAAACCTTTATTTGTCATGATAGTATTTTAGAAAAGTAAGTTTTACCCTTTATTTTCATGGTAGACTTTTTTCTATCATTGTAAGTATTTAATCACTTTAGTTTGATTAAATAAATCATAGATTTGCAAAAATTGGTGTAAAATTTTACAACGCTACAATGGACGTGTCACTTATGTTGGCCATGATAAAAGGTGCCGTTAGCTATAGTGAGTGACCTCTGTGCCACAAGTCATGGTGGACATGCCTAAAATTGCTGAATTATTGTTTTGCCCCTCTTTAGCCTGTTTTCAACACTCAACCCTTTTCCTGTGTTTACATAGCCTTTTATACTCTGATTTTAAATATTTTTCAAGGGCTTGGACTTGTAATCTTTACTTTTGAATTTAATTTAGGATCTTATTGTTTAAAGTATTGTCAAAGTAAATCAGGGAATCTTTCATTAGCTAAGGATAATTCTTAATGGTGTTGCTTGGATTATTTAATTGAGTTTAAGTATGATCAATGATGGAGGTCATTACAATTGACATTTAATAGAAGGGGTGAATTGGGCAACTTAAAAAACTTTTTCTCAAAAACTCTTTTTCACATAAATTTAAAATAGATATAGCAAATAAAAGAATGTTTCTAGAAAAACTTTAAGTACACAATGAGAACGAGTTTGAGAGAAGTAGACACAAAGATTTATCTTAATTCAACCACCCACTTGAACTATGTACAGTCTTCAAGCAAATCACTTTAGATTTTCCTATGCAAGTTTAACCTGGATACTTGCAGAAAATGTATGATCCAATATTGAACTAATCTTTATTCTCTCTCATAGCCTTTACAAATTGTTAAATCATAATAATCCCACTTAAGGACTCAAAGATACCACATCTTAAGGCCCCACTTGGTATGAAGAATTGATGGGGTGGGATTAAGACTAAGATTGGATAATACCAACTTTTCATTTTTTGTAGGTGGGAATGAAGATTTTAATGCCATACCCAATCCCATGCAGGTAAGACTAGTCAGTATCATCTCCCCTAATATTGAAAATCAGTCTTGAGATTGATTTTTTCAAGACTAAATTGCCCTTTACCATGGCTCTCTTGTTTCTCACTCTATTGTCACTCATCTTTCCCTCTCATTCCTCCATGACCTTTGTCTCTCCTTACTGTCAATCCCAATCCTCAATTGATGAGAATGAACTTTTATAAGAACGGCCAATGAATGAACAAGAAACAAGCTTGAATTAAATCAAATGATAGGAATGAACAACTTCAACTCAAGCTTGAATGAACTTTGACAAGAACGAACAAGCATAAGTAACTTTGACCCACGGCTGATCTAGTGATGGCAAAATCAAATCCTTGTTCCAGATCTAGTGAGATTGATTCTAATATGAGCAGAAGAGGAAAATTGGATACTCAATGGTTTCATCTTCTTCATTTTAATTTTTAGATGAGGTTGACAATTGTAAGATTGGGAGAAGAGGAGGAGGATAATTATGTCTTTTACTTAATTTTTATTTGATTTCAGTCTTGGATTTTTTTTAATCCCATTACATACCATGTATGATTTTAATTTCTACTCCTAATGACATGCTCAATCCTTTGAAATCCAATGCTCCGTACCAAATAAGGCTTGGTTTTACTCAAAAGAGAATAAAAATGAAGCTAAAAAACTCAATGAGCATATATAACAAATGAAGAACATACAGAGTAAGAGAGCTTTTAATGCAAAATTGAATGAAATAGTGAATGAAATTGAATTATACACTTAATTCTCTTACCAGCCAACTTAAATGAGATGTTATATATATTTTTCTAAAGAAACAATCATTAAACATCACATACTAGCAGTTAGAAATAAAAGGAAGACATTATTATACATAAAAGTGCTTGTTCTACCAACTACAATTAATGCATGACATAAAGCCCAATCACGGGTTAATTGGATGGTTCACGCGTGAATAAAGTGTGCATTGAGGTGCGAGGCTAAGCAATACTTCCTTCAACCCTATTTATAAATCCTTTTAACTAATCTCATCAATATTAATATAATAAAAATATAAAAAAATAAAAATAAGTAAAATTCCAAATGTAACTTTCAAGTGAAAAGTAAAAAATAAGTTAATTATATAATATTTTTTCTATCTCTCTCTTATTTTTTAAGAGATAGTTTGGGAATTTTAATTTAAAATAAAACAATCCCAACTTGTAAAATGAATCAAATTATATTTTTAAAAGATGATTAATATTTAAGAATGGGGGAGTATTTTACTCACGAGTTAGTGGTCTTTGCCTATTGTGCAAATGAAATGATTGAGATGAATGACCTTTTTTTTTAATTACAAGGCCATGGTAAAAACCGTGCAATAGACTAAGATCTAGTTATATCTAAAACCATAAGGCTTTTACACTCGTGCGGTGGTACATCAAAAATCATAATATTAAGGTTTCGTGCGGAGGCCGGTGAGCTAAAAGATCAACGCATTCGTTCGCTTTTCTATGAACATGGTCAAAAGTAACCATCCAATCTCTTATAACAAGATCTCTGATATTCTTGATAGTGTCAAAATAAGGATGTCTGTCAGAGTAGGTACAATTAATGAGTGATAATGCCTCCATCGAATCAGAGTGGATATTGACTCCTGGTAATTTTGCATTCCAGTAAAGATTTAGTCCTTCAAAAATCCCCATAAGTTCTGCTACTGTGCTAGGTTGGTATTCAAGATACTTGGAAAATTCTTTAATCTAATTTCTCTTATCATCCTTGAGGATGCCTCCACATGCTGCTATACCATTAGTGTGAGCAAAACCGTCGATGTCAAGTCTAACCCATCTAAGTTTAGGTGGACTCCATTTCCTGTCATTTGTAGAGTTGTGGCTGCCGAAGTAGGTGATTTTAGATAGAAACTTCAAATCATTATTAATCTGTTGAGTACTAGAGAAGGTAATATCATTATTTGGGATGTCATCTGTCGAGTATAATTTGCTGCATCTAGCTTTCTAAATATTTCAGTAGGCTTGTGCAAAGAGTTTCTGCCATAGCGTTATTCTTGTTCTTAAACTTCCTGCTTCATTCTTTGCATTCCAGACTATCCAATTTTGCACATTAAAGGAGAAGAAGGTGTTAAGCCTCATAAGATTCACTAAATTTTTCCAGACTTTTTTAGCTTCTTCACAATCATATAAAATATGAATTGAAGAATCAGGAAAGTTACAACTAAATGTGCATAGACATTGATGTGGAGCATCCCCAGATGCTCTTTGAAGATGATTTGAGGCAGCTTTCTATAGAAAATATTTTATTTTTTCATATATAGGTCACTTCCAAATTTTTGTCCATATATCAGAGTAGTGTTGAAATTTATAAAAATCCATGGCTCTATAAGCAGATTTTATAGAGAAGTTTCCTTCTGAGGAGGACCTCCAAATGAGAACGTTTCTTCACTTTGACGGTTTGGAGGTTGCACAAGTAAAATTTGTCTAATTACGTTCGAGTAGAGGTAATGATTTAAAAGATCTACGTTCCATCCTTCTAAATTATTGTGAAAATCAATGACCCTAGCATGGAGAATAGAATCAGCTTTTATATAAGCATGCTTGACAAGAGGGTTAGGGAGTGGAGACCATTAGTCATACTAGAAAGATATTTGATCTCCTTTACCAACTTTCCAACCTGCATGAGACATGAATTTATCCCAAACTTTACAAATGCTACTCCACATATAAGAGCAAGAGCTAGGTTTGACTATTATTAGAAATTTTAGGTTTGTTACATTTATATTTGTCATGGAGAATCCGGACCCAGAGATAGTTTGGTTTGGAGATAAGGCCCCAACATAGCTTCATTATATAGGCAATATTTTGGTTTTTCAACTTCTTGAGTCTTAGTCCCCTATTTTTTCTATCCATAGTGATTTTGTCCCATGAAAGGAGATGTGGTTTTTTGTTTCCATCAGATGAATCCCACAGAAAGTTTCTAATATTTTTTCCAATTCAGACAAAACATTATCCGGTAAGAGCATAGTCTACATAGTATAGCTAAGAAGAGTGGAGAGAACAGAATTGATAAGAACAGATTTCCCAGCCATGTTCATATATCTACTTCTCCAGTTTGCCAAGCGAGAATTTGTTTTATCAAGAAGCGGGGCAAAAGTGAGATTAGATGCCTTTTCATGAATAATAGGAATTCTAAGGTATTTTCCAAGATTTCCTGTGAGGAACATAAGAGCTTAGATCCCTAGTTCTTCACTAATTTGTAGAGCTTTATTAATATTCACATTCTTGAAACAGAAGAGCTTGGATTTCTCAGTGTTTATTTTCTAACCTGATGCATTGCAGAAGTTAGAGAGGCATCATTGGATGATCATAGCTTGTGAAAGAGAGCACTTTACAAAAAGTAAAAGGTCATCATCAAAGAATAAATGAGAGATAGGAGGGCTATTAGTTGTTAATCTAATAGGCTTCCACTCATTTTTATCAATACTACTATTGATGCAATGACTTAAATGCTCTATGCAAAGTATGAAGAGATAAGGAGAGAGAGGGTCTCCTTGTCGAATGCCTCAAGAGGGCATGAATTTCTCAGTAGGTTCTCCATTCTAAAGGACTCGCATGTGAGTAGTAGAGATAGTGGCCTAAATTAACTTTCTAAAGTGATTGTTTATACCAATGGACTGGAGAGTATCATCAATAAAGTTCCAAGAAAGCATATCGAAAGCCTTTTCAAGATCAATTTTAAGGGCCATTAAATCTTTTTCCCCATTTTGTTTCTTATAGTATGGATGATTTCTTGACCAATAATAATGTTATCATTACTTTGACGCCCTTGTATGAAGCTGCATTGATTATCACTGATTAAGTGGTTTATGTAAGCGAGAAGCCAGTTGGATAGGATTTTGGTGACAATTTTATAGCTCATGTTATAGAGGGATATAAGATGAAAATCTTTCATACAAGTAGGATGATCATTCTTTGGGATAAGAATAATAAAAGTGTCATTAATCATCCTAATGGTATTAGGTTCCATGAAGACTTTTTTTACTAACTTGAAAATGCTGAGTTTTAGGTCATCCCAATAAGTGTGAACAAAGTTAGCATTGATACCATCAAGGCTCGGAGCTTTGAAAGCGCCAATGTCAAAGGCTACATTTTTTATTTCTTCTTCAGTCACCTCTCTGTGAATAGTTTGAAGTTGAATAAGGGAAAGAGGTGGGAAGTTTCTATCAGAATTAAGCTTAGGTCTGACATCTGTGTCTTCCTTAAAGAGGTTGTCAAAGTAAGAAACAGCCATATTTTTCAGTACATTCTTATCATGAACCCAAGTAGCATCATCATCTTGGAGCGAAAGAATTTGATTCCTTTTTCTTCTAATAACAGATGTTGCATGAAAGAATTTAGTATTTTGATCACCCCATTTTAACCATTTGTGAAGAGTTTGATTGTAATCTTCCTAAAGGAATTTTTCCAAATTTTTGAGAAAATAGTTATCCCTATAGTTTCTATTCCTGTCAATGCCTTTTAGATGATGAAGAATTCTTTTCTTCTTAAAAGATATATTGCCCATTTTAACTTTGTTCCAATGAGAGGCAGAGGTTGCAAATTTTGATAACCCTTCATTCCAGTCATCTGAAACCCAAGAATCTTTAACTAAAAGGTGAAAGGAGTCTTCCATCATCCAAGCAGCATGACATCGAAAGGGAGTATTCTGATGCTCTTGGCAATTCCTCTTAGTGAGTTGTATTCTAATCGGGCGATGGTCAGAACCATACTTAAGAAGGTAAAAAGAGTCAGCCTGATGAAATTGAAGTCTCCAATTTATGTTACAAAAAGTCCAATCAAGCCTTTCTTTGATTTTGCCTTTTTCCCAAGTAAATCTATCACCATGGTAGTTTAATTCCAAAAGATTGGAAGCATTTATATAGTGTCTAAATTGCTTCATGGAATTTTAATTAAAACTATTACTTCCAAACTTATCCTCACAAGAAAGATAAGAACTGAAGTCCCCAACTACAAGCCAAGGTTCAGTGTTATTCTGGGCAATTGAAATAATGGAGTCCCAAAGGAGATCACGGTTAAAGGGGTTAGGGTCACCATAAACACAAGATAGTAAATAATGGTTATTTGAATTAAGAACATTAACCCTAAAATGGAGAAGTTGGATGTTGGAATAGATGTAATCAATATTAACAACATCATTATTCCATAATAACCAAATACCACCAGCGTAATTAGTAGCTTTCACATGAATCCAGTCACAGAAACCGAGTTTCTTGACAATTTTATCAGCTCTAGTACCACTAGCTCTTATTTCTAAAAGAATTAGGATTTGAGTATTATAAGTTCTAGTGATTTTTTTTACACATTTGTTGAAACTTTTAGCACAAGAACCTTTACAATTCCAACAGATAATATTCATAGAATTAAAAAAAGATTAGGTAAACCTGGATAATGTTTAGTCATTACAAGTTTCAACTGAGTCTTCAATTTAATCATCACTAAATTCATCATCTTCCATGTCCTCATTTTGGACTTGAATTTGATAATACTTATCTAGGAGATCTTCTTCAAGAATGTCATCTTCATAGTTTTCAAGAATGAAATTGACAGCATTATTAATTCCAATTGGTCATTTTGTTAGTCCATGGCATTAGTCTTGTTTAGCTGGGTCTCAAGCACAGTGTTCTGACTAACCATTGGATTAGGTGGTTTATTTTGGACAAGGAGAGAAGAGTTTGATGAATTGTTGATTGAGATTCCAGAATAATCATAGTCAATTCTCTAAATATTAAAATCTGGAGCATAAGTTTTGCCATTCTCGCTTCTGTTTATTGCTTCTAATTCTACTTTGTTCTTTGCTGAATTTTCACTGATGGGCCTGTCTGAATTGATCAGAATTCGTTTCTTCCTTTGATAACATTATGGATCCTTTTTATAGGCTTGATAGACGTGTTAATGGGCTGAGGAGAATAAATAGTAGATTTTTCAATATTTAGCATATTTGGGCCATCCCATGTGAAACTCGGCCCAATCTTTGTGGTTTTGTGGCCTTAGATTTCCCTTTTCCCTTTAGATTTTCAACCGTGACTTCACTTTCATTCGGGCGAGATCTTTTAGCACCAAAGAGATCCTTTTTCCGCCATACTTGTCTGACAGCTTTCGTAGCTAAGGACTGCTTAGGTCAACCGTTGTTTGCTGCAGTGCTATCTCTCCCATCTCTTCGCTGTCCAACGGTGTCCTAGTTGAGATCAGCTAGCATGTCGTATCATGATCCAGATGTAAGTTTAGGGTCTCGAATCTGATGTAGCGATCGATTGTCTATTAGATTTTTTAAAACTCGCATGTTTCTGGATTGTCTTGCATCTCGTCTGAATCTCATGAAGTCTCCGAACTCCTCTTCCGATAGATCTAGCTCCACATGCCATGTTTCTTTCTCCAAGGTTCGATTTTTTGGCGTATGAGAACAATTATTTTTGTTATGGCCATAGCACCCACATCCGAAACAGATTAGATTAAGGCTCTTATATTCAACATTATAGAGCTCATCTTTAAGGAGAATTTTGGGGACAAGTTTTCTCTGAAGGTCAACTTCACTTATTCTTACAAATTTTCCATGCTTAGTTTTGCCATTTTTGTCTGTAGAATCCGATTTAGATAAGGAGTTAAAATCAACTTTAAGGGTCTTGCCTATGCAATTTCCTAATCTCCAAAGGATTTCCTTGTTATAGCATTGAATAGGGATATTTGACAGCCTAACCCAGAGGGCAATTTTCCCCAAAATATTTGAGTTTGGATTAAAACTAGGAGACCGCCTTTGAACTAAGATGCAATGATCAAATAAGGTCCAAGGTCCACAATTGAGAATTTTGTCATAAGCAGTGTGATCTTTTTGTTTTAACTATGTAGTAACTGTTGACAAGATTGATTAGTTCAAAATCCTTAAGTTGCCACATTTTTGCTAACCTGGGTTTAAGTGATTTTGGATTGAGTTAGAGGCCCAAAGTGTTGATTATAATAGCATCCATCCAAGGTTGACATATTTTCTTCCATTCTTCATTAGATATTTGTAGAGTAGGGTATTGATCCATTAATTGCATAGTTCTTTCAGAAGGAGACCATTCTTGTTCTAGTTCCTTGGCAAGTGTTTCGTTTCTATGCTTGGTTTCTCTCCCAATATGAATTCCGGAGCATCCATTGTAACCGATTTGTGATTCTTTATAAGAGATAGGAATTTTGCCTCCTTTGATTGTTGTTGCTGTTTTGTTTGATGAAGCATTAATTCCTTGGATTTCATCTGTTTACACGTCCATTGCCTATTCCTTTTGGAGATTTATTTGGCTGTCATTTTGATTGAGGCTATCTTGTTGGATCTGACTATTTGAGTGCTGGTGATCTTCTGGATCTTTGTCTATCATTTCATCATCTAACTTGGAGGTACTTCTGTTGAGTAAATCAATTTCTTCTTCAAATGCAGGTGGATTCATGGCTCCTTTTTTTTTGAAGGAGATGTTGAGAAGGTGAAATTTGGATCAAGCTTAGAGCTGGAAGTCATGAGCAGTAGAAGAATTGAGCAGGAGATAAGGTGGTGATGAAGAAGATGAACCTTCTCTCTAGTGAGGTGAATGACCTTTATGTAAGTCTGATTTACTCATGAGTGAGGTTGGTCGTTGTGTGAATGAGTGAGACAAAAGAATTCAAGCCTTTCCATGTATATAATGTATGCTTTTCATTTGTCTTAATTTCCCTGTTGTGGCTTTTTCTAGATGTTTGTAATTCTGTTTTGATTAGAATGCATATTATTCAGTTGAAAAAAAAAAAAGACTTCTCCTTAATTCATAGTTCTTGATTTTTTTTGTCATCTAACCTTTCTTTAATCATACAAAAAATAACCTTTTCTCCAATTTTATTATATCAAAACATGTGTTTTCCATTTCATCACATCAAGAACAAGTCATAATTAAATTAAAACCAAAAAGATTAAAAAATATTGAGTTATAGTTAAGAAACCAAGTTACAATCAAGTTAAAATTTTAAAAAATAAAATATTATTTTTTAGAATAAATATAAATATAAATAGTATATAAAATATTTATCTCATTGATTTAATTAAACAAGCATATTAAATATAAAATGTTAAGAATATAAATTTTCCTTGCTAGCTTATATTATCTTACTCTTAGCTTGATATAAATGAATTGAATCAATAGTGTAGTATAATTATTTTATTTCGATTTAAAAGGTTTGATAGTAATTTCAAATATAAAAATTAACTTAAAAGTTAAAGGGAAGAATAGAAATGGGACGTCAAAATTATGGATTTAGCTTTTGCAGCGATCTAAAGTTTAGACTGTTTAAATTAAATTTAGATGATTTAAATTTAATATTTTATTTTTTATTTTAATATTATTTTTTATTTTTATTAAAATAAAAAATTACTAAATTTATTAATAAGTTTAATAAATGTAATTATTAATCTAGATAGTCTAAACAGTTTATATTTAATATTTAATTTAATTTTTTTATAAATTAATTGTTTAAATAGATATATTCTGAGCGATGCTAATTTAATATGAAATTTGAATTAATAATATTAAATTTAAATTATTTAAATTTGTGATCAGATTAACTATTCAAATTTTTATTTTAATGGAAAAAGGAATATTAACGGTTCAGATTTTGAAGGGGTGCAGCGGAGGCTCCTCAAAGCCGGGTCCCAAAATTGCAAGGGGGGAACAGAAGTACAGAACTGAAACGTGAAACCTGGGAAAGGAAGACGGAGAAATTCGATCGATAAGAGACACAGACTCAAAATCTGACGAACAGAGATAGTCACAGAGAGAGAGAGAGAGAGAGAGAGAGAGAGAGGTGCAGTGGTGGGTGCTATGACGGAGATATTCCTGTGGCTTTTGACCTTTTTCCTGATTTTGGCTTTGCTTTGTCTTCTTGGTTATCAGGTATCATCTCAGTCAACATTTCTGTATTCCTTCTGTTCCGTGAAACTCCTCAACTTTGATTCCAATAAATTATCTCATGTATGCTCGTGGCTTTACATTTTCTTTTACTTTGCGCTTTCTTTTCCCAATTCGGTTATGATTGTTGCAGTTCAATAATGTCTAGTGGGGTAACCCTTTATAAGATGGACGAAACCGTCAAATAGGTAAAACGACATAAGTTTTGATCTTAATTGTAGAAAATACTCTTCGCAATTGAGTAATCTACCGCATTATACAGTACCATTTTCATTTAATTGAAAAACAATTCGTTTTCCCCTTTGGAATTTCAGTTTTCTTAGTTCTTAATTTGTACGAGCTCTTTCCTATATCGCATTTCTTAAAGCTCATTACTTTCCCCAATAAAGGAAGTCCCTTCGGAGGGCTTAACTCATATAAAGAACATAAAAGGACATAAGTTATAGATCTCACTTGTAGAACATTGACTTCACCAGCCTTAACCATGGGATTTTTTGTCTGTTGATTGTTAGATTTTTTGTCTGTTGATTGTTAAAGATGCTTCTTTTTCTTCTATGTGACTATTCATGTATGATGTAAGTGCATGTATTAATTAACTATGACAACATTGTACTTTATTCAAGTCTCTGGAATCTTTCCAGCCAAAAGATAAACTTTCCTTCCCCTTTATTTTTCTTTTCCTGTTATCATGCAACTCAAGCTCATCAATTTTTTTCATCTTAAAACTTTTATCCGTTTATACATATTCATATGGATTGGGTATGGACGAAAAGCTCCAAAAAAAGGGGTATGTATGCAATGAGTTAATGTCAGAATCCATCTTTTATTTTAAATTTAAATTGCTGAAAGTCTTCCATTATGAGTTTAAAATTTATAGTTATTGTGGATGCTCTTATAATTTAAAACTGGGGATAACATTATACAATTTCTGCTTTGAATGGGTACTTCTAATTCTAATTTTATATTCCATATATAACTGGAAGAGATTTTTTCTGCCCTCTTAGAGAACTTTGCCAATGAAGTTTAACATTCTGATGCTTTTTTTCCCCCACTCTTAGAGAACTTTGCCGATGAAGTTTAACATTCTGATGCTTTTTTCTTGGCAGCTTATATTGTTAGTGGATCTAGAGTTTGATTATATCAACCCTTATGATTCTGCTTCTCGGATAAACTGGGTTGTTTTGCCAGAGTTTATCGTCCAAGGAGTCTTATGCTTCATCCTTCTTGTAACAGGGAACTGGTTGATGTTCTTGTTGTCTCTCCCTTACCTGTATTACAATGTGACATTGTAAGTCTGTCTTCCTTTTTCAATCATTTTTAATTATGTAATGTCAATAATTAGATGGTGAACATTTTTTTGTTATAAATTGGATATTATAGGAACTGTATTTCCAGACGTTAGACATTTTTTTTAAACTTTAGACTAGCTTCATTAAGGTCTTTACAGCAAATTTTAAATTTAAATATTGTAGGGAGGTATCTATTTGTAGCAGTTAAGTTGTAATTAACTCATTAAGATACATTTCAAGTACTCACACCATAACTTTCTAAGATACTATTTTGTTATGTAAATGATGCTGTTCTGTGATTGGGACAGACACTAGAGGTTCCATGTGTAAAGAATAAAAAAGAGAAGAAATAATTTACCCTTGGAACTCTCTGATAAGGTCACTACACAGGGATCCTGAAACACAAAATTACTGAGAAATTACAAAACGTGGGAGCTCCTATTCTTTATGCTTAATTTTTCTTCCTTTCTTCCTTTATTTGTTGTGTGTGTGAACTTACAAAATATTTGAAGGGTCTGTATGTGAGGTACCAGTTGAGGAAGTTTGACAAAGACAACCTTATTCTCAAGTGGAAGGAGCTTAACTAAGATGTTTATCATCTTATCCTTCTTTGGAGAGGGTGTTAGTAGGAGATGGCAAATTGCATTCAACTGATGTAAATTAAAGTTTCATAAATATTATGTGCCTACGTGGGTTTATGTAATAGAAAACGCGAGAACTTCTATACTGACTTAGGAATTGGAAAGGCTGGTTACTTGAAACAAATTGTTATGAATGGGATTCTAGGACCCAAACTGTGATAGGTGGTTTGATATCTTGTTGCTTGAAGAGATTTCAAGGTTCGAACGGTGTTGTAGAGGATTTTAACTGGGGATAAAATGTGGAAGAGGAGAGTTTCAAGAGGTTGTTCAATTGTCATTGTCAGCGGCCAACATTGTAATTGTGTTTAAAAATGAAGGCGCTTTTGATAGTAAAAAAATCTGCTTCTGCATCATGGTTGAAGAACAAGGTAATCTATGACTGAGACCAAATTTCCTGTTTGTATAATGAGAGATAGGTGCAGCTATAGGCTTATTAAAACATTATTTTTTTCATGGTTAAGGGCTGTTGTTACTGTGCTAGAGTTATATTAATGATCATAGGATTCTTAAATATATTGACTGATTACCTTAGAACTATTGATAAGACACTTTGGACTCAGACCATCCTCATGATGATTCTCGTTTAAATACCGTGTAATGTAATATTGAATTTTATTTAAGTAGTTTCTAGACAATGAAGCTTATTCTGACTATGCAAATAGTCAAAGAACAATGAAAGGGAGAGAAGGGAAGTGAGAGGTAGGGATAATTAAAAGATAATTTCCTTATCCCTCTTCAGGACAATTTTTCCCCCAAAATAAAATTACAGGAACTTAAAAATAGATAAAAGATATTATTTGGGAAGATTGGGAAGATGAGTTGGAAATCATATATTGTCCTCATCTTGTTAAGTTAAACTCAAGGGAAAGATTCCAAGAAGACCTTCCCTTGTATTCCTTTCTGTCATTCCCCATCCACATAATCCCATACTTTCTGAGAATTGGAGGACGAAGATGGGAGAGTATGAAGTGAATGGAAGAGTAGAGAAAAATGATAAGAAATGGTTTAATTTTAATTTTTACCCTCTGGGTTGTACGATCCTTTTCTGTCAAAATCCCTCAAGGGGAACTTGAAAATACAAAGGAAGAAGCACTTTGGGAGATTTTGGAACGTTAGTTGAAAACCTTTCATTGTCATTGTTGATTGTCCCTTCCATATGACTGCCAAACAAAGGAAGGGTTTTAATGAATGAAACCTGCCCATCCCCTTTAACATCTTCAAATTGAATGTACCCTAAGACTATTAAAAGCTGGGGTAGCATACCTTTGAAAATTGTCTCTGTTATGTTCACTAAATTGAAGTCTTAGGGCCCAAGAATATTAAATTTCAGAAACACAGAAATGATTTGGGCATGGATATAAATTGCAGTTTATGCTCTGTTTTGCCATTCAATTGGTGCCATCAATGATATTACAATGTCCGACTCAATCATGACCTATTGGCATTAGCATTGTTTTTGCAGCTTATATTTTGTTTGATTAGTCTGGTTGAATGCATGATCACACCCTGTATTCTGATTTCTGGGCTGGGTGTTTCGAAAACGTCTTTCGAGTCTTTCATTTTCAAAATTAGTATCTATTGTATTGACAATTGTATATGACATTGTTTATTCATCTGGTTACATGCCCTAAGCAGAGAACTTTACCTGATGTTCAATGGTTTCACTTTACCTTCAAGTCTCATGCTCAATTGTTAGCTTCATCTTTGGTTTTCTTATAAGATATGAAATGGTACATGAGATTTTTGGAGATCTAAATTTGGATTGTGGAATTTCCATAAACTTGTTTCCCTTACTTTTGGTTCCTTTTTATATTAAATTATTCAGATATTAAAATAAAATGCATACCCATCTGTTTCATGCTTTTACTACTGTTCACACTTGGAAAATGCAGGGTTCCCAATAAGCTTGCTTGCCTACAGATTTGAAATTAAAGAGCCAAAGAATTCTTTTAATAATTTGTAGACATAATCTATAACCTTTTGAATATATTTTCCAGCATATTTCCACCATTGATGACTTGGAAGCTGTTCTTCAGGTACATGACGAGACAGCACTTGGTAGATGTTACTGAAATCTACAATCAGTTGAAGTGGGAAAAGAAGAAGAGATTCATTAAAGTTGGATATCTTATCCTGCTATTTCTCGTTTCTGTGTTCTGGTATGGTGATGAGAAACTCGTTCTTTTGTTAATTGTTCACTTCTGTGCTCTTTCAAAAGTAGAAGGTGGCGAATATTTCTTTCATCTGAATGTGTTATAGGTTGGTTTGGAGCATTGCTGATGTAGATGATTAACCAGTGGATCACCTCTCTCGCCATTTGTAAGTTTCCAGTACTTTCAAAAGTGTGCTTGAGCAACTCATTCTAAGTTCCTCAGTTGTATGTATGTCAGAGATTAAATTATTGGAAAGGAGTTTCTGGTTGAGAGGTTTATTTTGATTGAATCTTTTTGTTGAGTTTGCATAATTAGGAATCGTAGTCAAGCTTGTATTCGCAATTCTTAGAGCTGATCCATGAAGAATTGCAATTTGCAATCATTCAATTGACATTTTCTGTTTTTTCTTTGATTGACTTGGACCCAACATTCATCTTCTCTAGCCATGAAAAGTTGATTTATCAGGGCCTCATTGATGCTGATAGAAACCACCAGCAAATTGAAACTTTTGGTTATGTTGATTTTAAGCTATAAATTAACAGTCCTTTTGTTTCCATGGTTGATATTCCAGTTCTCATGTTTACTCAAATCCTTTCATGAGTCCAGTAGGAGTCCTTTTTTTTTTTTTTTTTTTAATTTGGGGGGGGGGCATGCTCATATACTTTGATAGGTCCAGTGAGAGTTTTCTAACTTAATTGCAGCATTTAGTAATGTGCAAAGGTCCAATACTAGTCTGTTATATTTTTACTTCCTTTACCATGAGACGTTTTCTAAAAATCTTGTTTTGTTCAAAATATAAGGTATTAGGTATATTTTATATATTTTTTTAAATTATACCATTACTTTATTATATTCCATTCAAGTAATTAATGTGGGTATTTTGAATAAGTTAAATGTTATATTTATTTTACATAAGGGTACAATGGAAAAGATGTTAAAAAATTTAAAAAATAAAAAATTATAATCAACTTCTTTTGAGAAATATAAATTAGTTAACAATGAGTTGTATTGTGATTTGAAGGGAATATATGACAAGAAAGATTTAAATTTTCTTTTGGATAGGAAAAGAAAGACAATCAAACAATTTTAAATATAAAGAAAGGCCTCAATTATTTGGGAATGTCAGATAAGGATTTTATCAAGTAGTGGAAGCTGGAAATTTTAGTTATGTGACTCCTAATTTTTTTTAATAAACTTTTAAAATTTCTTGTAACTAGATTTGATTTTGATAAATCTGGGAATGGAAGTTAAAATCTTTTCTCATTGTGTGACTTCTAAAGTTTTTTGGCCGAATTTCATTCATTTTGTTATTTAAATAGTATTGACTCTTTGTAAGTATTTGTTCCTTTTTGAAAGTTGTTGGTAAAAAAGAACTTCCTTTTTGAAAGTCTGAAAAAAATTGGGAAAATGGTGTATCAATTAATCTAAGCAACTTTTACATGAGGAATAGGAAAACCTAATATTGCCTAATTAATAAAAAAATATTCCTTGATGAATACATGGATATAAATATACAAGTTTTTTCTTTTATATATATATATATATATTTATATAAATATATATATATATATAAAAGAAAAAACTTGTATATTTAGCTTTATGTACTTAATGTGTGTGTATCTTTAACAGATTATTTATGTTATGACAAATTCTTATTATTAGTATTATTAATACATTAAAATTTATATGTCTTGATTTAATTGGATAAAAATATATGAAGTATATAAGGTTTAGTACACAAGTTTTGCCCATATATATATATATATATATATGAGTGATAATAGATTGTAACACCCACTTCAAATTCAAGATGGTTCAACAGAAAACATCTTAAGTTTGTCTATGAAAAATTGGAAAATAACTTGGATGAAAAGACTTGGTTAGCAGTTAGAATGAGAACTGGCTAGATAATATTGTGAACAACATGTTATTGAATAAAATGACAATCAATTTCAATAGGCTTGGTCTTTTTATGAAACATATCATTATGAGGAATCTTAATAACACTTTCACTATCACAATAAAGATCAATTTCCAATCTTGGTCTTGGGCCAAAGTTTTTGGGAATATATGTTGGCTTCTCTAGGCTACACGATGTAAGGATAATTTTGAAGATACCAATCACTCTGCGGGAGACATTATCAATTCATGTGGGAGTTTGACATGGAATTCTAATGGCAACTAGCTTATTGGATTTATATGTGTGGGAATATCATGTCCATTACGACACTAATTGATACATGCAGAGTCAACATGGACGTCTACTATTGACTTATCAGAGAAGAAAGGGGAGGAAGTTAGAGTTAGTTATGCAGAATTAAATTGGTTTTAATTTAATTATTTCATTTTCAGTGTAGTTGGCTAAATAAGTGGATCAACTTTTGATGTGTTCACCCACGTTAAGTCTATTTGAGTCAATTTTTGTTTGAGTCAGTTATTATCCCAAATATGTTGGGATATTTTCTTATTATTTATTTATTATTTTGGTGTAATTCCTGTATTATAAATGCGCTAGCTTTCATCATAGCTAGACATTTAAAAAATAAAATACTATTTTCCTTAGAGAATCTCCTACTCTGGCTATTAATTTTTTAGAGTGAGATTCTTGCCCTAATTTATTTAATAGATTTATTTGCTTTCCTTATCATTTTAAGTTCCTATCAATTTGGTATTTGAGTCAGGTTTGATCAATATGGTGACCACACGCTCTGGTAATGAAGCCATCGATCTCAATGCCAATTCCTCCAATAACCCCCTATGTAATGAATCTATAGTCAATCCATTTTCAGAAGACATATTAACAGCAATTGCTTCCAAATTAGAGACACTTGATTTGTTGAAAGAGAAGATAGAGGCCCTTGAGGCTTCTGAAACGAATAGAGGCTAGCGAACCGTAGAGAGCCATTATAGGTGCTCACATTGGGAAGGTGATAGTGAAGATGACTATGATCGAAGGGGGCCATGTCCACCCTATGCAAAAATTGAATTTCCAAAATCTAGTAGAGGAGACCCTTGAGGATGGATTTTAAAGGCTGAAAATTTTTTTTGGTATTATCAAACACCAGAAGATTTGAAAGTAGATGTTACTTCAATGAGTCTAAAAGGAGATGCTTTAGATTTATTCTCATGGGTAAATTTAGAATGCACCTTGTTGTACTGGGATGAGTTGGTCAAGACACTATAAGAGCACTATAGGCCTCCTGAATATCAAAATTCAGATGAGCACCTTATAACCATCAAGCAAATCGAATCAGTATAGGAATACTGTCAAGAATTTGCCAAGCGGGTAGCATGAGTTCACAACTGGCCAGAGCATTGCCTCTTGGGTATTTTTCTGGGTGGCCTCAAGAGGAATTAAAAGTTGATGTGCGTATTTAGAAACCTAAAAAAGTGTTTAAGGCTGCAAGTTTGGCCTTGGAATTTGAGAAAAAGACTTAAAATGCACGTGGACCCAGGCCCAATTCCTCATACACTCAAGATCCCCTAAATCAGTCCCAATTTGCACGTGATTTTTGCGATTCTAGAGACTCCAATTTACTGGCTTTGTCTGCATATCCCTCCAAACCAGCTTCTTTGGTCTCAATCACCCCTAAATACTCTTTAGCAGTTGTGAGAGTCTCTCCCGAAGATGCAGAAGGTCAAAACCGACAAGATACAGGTCTGTGCTTCCGGTGTAGGGCTATCCTCCGACTTGGGCATCGCTGCAATGCCTCTTTTTCTTTGCTGGAAATTTCTGAAGAAGTTGAAGAAATTCTATCTCCACTACACGAAGAAGCGAGACAGAAATGGAGCTAGAGGAGGTTGAAATCTCATTTAATGCAATTGTAGGACAACATTCGATAGCCACAATGAAACTTCAAGGCACGCTTAAGGGTTGTACTATTTTGATTTTAGTTGATAGTGGCTCCATGCACAATTTCATTTCAAATGCAGTGGCATCCGAATTGCAACTCCCTGTGTGAACTGTTCTAACTTTTGGAGTTCAAATTGGTGATGGTAGTAGATTGAAATGCCATCAGGTTTTGCCTAAAGGTTGAGGTAACAATTTTTGATTTAACTATTCAGCAAGATTTCTACCCTTTCTCCTTGGGTGGTTCTGATTTGCTACTGGGTATTAAATGGTTGGCTCCATGCACAATTTCATTTCAAATGCAGTGGCATCCGAATTGCAACTCCCTGTGTGGACTGTTCTAACTTTTGGAGTTCAAATTGGTGATGGTAGTAGATTAAAATGCCATCAGGTTTTGCCTAAAGGTTGAGGTAACAATTTTTGATTTAACTATTCAGCAAGATTTCTACCTTTTCTCCTTGGGTGGTTCTGATTTGCTACTGGGTATTAAATGGTTGGCTTCACTAAACACTGTGTAAGCTAACTTGAACAAAATGTTTTTGATTTTTTGGCTAAATGGGAAGAAATATAAGCTGCAAGGTCTACCTACTAATAGTGATGCTTCTGTCCATCTCCATAGCATGCTTCTTAATCAAAAATCTAGGGATGCATTAGGACCTTTAAATGTTGACAGAAATTTTCATGATTTTGTTGATGTCTTTTTTGAGCCAGGGTGCTTGCCACCACCCTGAGATCATTACTATGCCATCAAGCTATTACCAAATACTATACCTTCTAATCTACGGCCATATTGTTACCCTCATTACCAGAAGGATAAGATTGAAGCTCAAATTGAGAGCTTGCTACAATATGGATTCATACGACCTAACACCAGTCCATTTGCCAGTCTTATGCTACTAGTTGGTAAAAAGGATGGTTCTTGGTGCCTCTGCATTGACTACCAGCATCTTAATCAAATCACCATCCTAGATAAGTACCCCGTTCCCAATGTTGATGAACTCTTAGATGAGTTGTATGGGGTTGTCTACTTTTCAAAAATTGATTTACAGTTTGGATATCATCAAATCCATGTTCTACCGGAGGATGGACATAAAACAGCTTTTCGCACTCACTTAGGCCATTACAAATTCTTAGTTATGCCATTTGGTTTAACTAATGCACCGGCTACCTTTCAATCTATTATGAATGGCTTATTCAGGCCTTATTTACGGAAATTTGTGCTGGTATGTTTTGATGACATCTTAGTTTACAGTGCTACCTCACAATAGCATTTACAACATTTGAGAGCAGCATTCCAAATTTTACAAAAGCAATCCTTCTTTGCCAATGCCAAAAAATGCTCGTTAGGCCAGACCCAAATTAGCTACTTAGGCCATATGGTTTTTGCCCAAGGGGTTGAAGTGGATTCTGAGAAAATAACTGCAGTGGTGCAATGGCCTACTCCCAAATCCGTAAAAGAGCTCCGTGGGTTCCTAGGGCTCACTGGTTATTACACGTGTATTGTCAAAAACTATGGTATTATTGCTAGACCCTTGACTAAACTAACCAAGAAAAATTCTTTTTATTGGTCTAAACAGGCACAAAAAGCTTTTGAGGCATTAAAATTAGTAATGACCACCACATCGATGCTGCAACTACCAAACTTTCATCTTCCTTTCACCATTCAGTGTGATGCCTCAATGGAGGGTATTGGTGCTGTCCTAGTTCAAGAAGGATATCCAATATCTTATTTCAGCAACAGATTCTCTTTTTCCAACAGGTATAAGTGCACATATGACAAGGGGCTGGCTCTAGTGCTTGCAATTCAAAAATGGCACCATTACCTATTGGGTCGCCATTTCTATGTCCAAATTAATCACTGCAGCCTTAAGTACCTCTTGGAATAGCACATCCTCACCAATTCCCAGTAGCAAATGATGCTAAAGCTTCTTCCTTTCAATTTTACCATCATATATAAAGCAAGAAAGGACAACATAGTAGCTGATTCAATATCACGAAGGCCTCAACATGCTGATTTTTTTTAGATTGTCATCTCTTTAGCAGATGCCTTACAGCAACTTCCTGCAGCATTAATGACAGACCCTGGAACCAAAGCTATTGTGGATGCATTACAAACAAATCTACATTCTCACCCAGATCATAGCTTGGTGGAAGGCATATTATATTTCAAGGGATGACTTGTGGTTCTAAATATTGCTCAATTATAAGCTAAATTCTTAAAAGAAGCTCATGCGACTCCAACGAGTGACCATGGAGGGTTCTTAAAGACCTTGAAGCGATTAGGATCAAGTGTGCATTGGTGAGGTATGAAAATAGATGTTAAATAATTTGTACAAAGATGTTTAATTTGTCAACAACATAAATATGAAACTCTTGCTCTTGCTGGACTCCTTAACCCACTCCCTATTCCAGAGCGAATTTGGGAGGACATATCTCTTAACTTTATCACAGGGCTCCCAAAGCCTAGAGGTTTTGATGTTATCTTGGTGGTGGTTGATCGGCTCAGTAAATACAGCCATTTCATTGCTTTGTCACACCCTTATTCTGCAAAAATTGTGGCTAGTTTATTTTGTCAAGAGATTGTACATTTGCATGGTATTCCTCGGTCAATCGTTTTAGATCGTGACTCCATTTTTCTAAGTGCTTTTTGGCAAGAACTCTTTCGTTTTACAGCATATCACCCGCAATCCAATGGCCAAACTGAGGTAGTAAATCACTGTTTGGAGACCTATTTACGATGCTTTGCTCATGAGCAATCTAAATTATGGAGTAAATTTCTCTGCTGGACTGAATTCTCATTTAACACCAACTTTCACTCTTCAGCAAACACTACTCCCTGTAAATTGATTTATGGTCGTGATCCTCCTCCTTTATGCCCTTATGTAAAGGGGGAAACATTAGTTGCAGATTTAGAGGAGCAACTGGAGCTGTGTGACGCCATGCTCAAAGTACTACGTGATAACTTAAAGAAAGCACAAGATAGGATGAAAGCACAAGCAAATCAACATAGGAGGGACCTTCAATTTCAACCAAGGGATGCAGTTTTTCTATGTCTTTAACCTTATTGCCAAAAGTCCTTAGCAAGGCATAAGAATGAAAAATTGCCCCCCTGATTTTTTGGAACTTATACAGTTGTGAGGTACATTGGAACAGTTGCTTATGAGCTTCACTTGCCTCCTGAGTCTAAGGTGCACCCTATTTTTCACGTCTCCCTAATTTGGCCTGCTCGTAGGCAGAAATCATCTTCACCACCAATACCTTCACCTCTCTCTGCAAATCTGGAGCTTCTCTTACTCCCTTAAAGGTATTGAATCATCGCTGGATGTTAGGAGGTATTCTAGAAATTTTGATTCGATGGGTCCGCCGTCCACTTGAAGATGCAAGCTGGGAAGACTATGATTTAATAGCCGCTCAATTCCCCATTTTTTGACTTGAGGACAAGTCTATTTTTCAGGAAGGGGTATTGATAGCATGCTGAGTCAACATGGACGTCTACTATTAACTTATCAGAGAAGAAAGGGGAGGAAGTTAGCATCAGTTATGCAGAATTAAATTGATTTTAATATAATTATTTCATTTTTAGTTTAGTTGGTTAAATAAGTGGATCAACTTTTGATAAGTGGTTCATCCACGTTAAGTCTGTTTGAGTCAATTTTTGTTTGAGTCAGTTATTATCCTAGATATGTTGGGATATTTTCTTATTATTTATTTATTATTTTGGTGTAATTCTTGTATTATAAATGTGCTAGCTTTCATTATAGCTAGACATTTCAAAAAAAAAAAAATACTATTTTCCTTGGAGATTCTCCTACTCTGGCTATTAAATATTTTTAGAGTGAGATTCTTGCTCTAATTTATTTAATAAATTTATTTGTTTTCCTTATCATTCTGAGTTCCTATCACTGATTGGGGAATATTCGGGTCATTATAAACGACCCAACTCAAGATTAAGTTGTATTAATATCTTGATTGATATTGCAACTAATGGGGCAATTATCCTCACATTAATGGCAATGATTCCAATCAGATTATTTCCTCCATAATGGGGGAAAAATATCTGATTTGGTCTTCCTTTTCCAGTGAGGGGTCTTTGAGGCTATAAATAGAAGCTTAAGCTGGAAGCTAAAACGACTAAGCCATTCTCGCGTGTGTATTGAATCCTACAATATGTAATGTGGGTAATATAACAATCATTATCGTTGAATTAAGAGCAATCAAGTATGGGATTTTAGTTTGCAATCAGCTCAATGTTGATGAAGTTCATGACTTACAATTCATTAGAGGCAATCAATATGATTTACATGGGCACAGCAAGAGATCACCCCTTTTACAATGTTGTGGAAGTACAGGAACTTATCTGTGAATATCAGAACTTGGAGCTGCACCATGTTCCTTGTGAAATCAACTCGTGCAGATTGCATGGCTCACTTGCTAGCCTTTTCAATTGAAAAAAAAAAAAAACAATAAAGATCAATGGAGGTTTAAGACGCACCCAAATCATTAAGTAACTAGCATAGTCAAAGAACTCCAGCAATGGTGTTTGATTCTCTAATTCTGTACTAGAGTGAGAGACTATTGTCTCATCCGTCTAATCAGATTCACAGTTCGCTCGAAAAACAAGAGACAAACTGGAAGAGAAATGGAAGCCATAATACATAGTGCTTTTAAAATAACGAATAAATTGAACGACTGCATAGTGAGTAGTTTGGGGATAAGAAAAATTGACTGACAATATAAAAAGCATACGCAATATTAGGATGGATCACCGTGAGATAGATAAAACCTCCAACCAATTGACACAGACAAAAAACAAAAAAACAAAACAAAAAGCATGTAATCTCCATGCTTTTTTGGGTATAATTTCTGCTGTTCAAAATGTGGGAATGTCAAAATCCCACGATTCAATCAAAATGTGGCTATTTCAGTTTTGGTAAAAACTTTCCAACAAGTAAATTACAAATTGTGAGTTATATTTTCTATAGTACTGTCAAGACCATTAGACCTTCTCCTGACAGATATAGATCCCACCGTCCTAGCAAGAATCGCGGGACATTTTGTTAGAAACTGTGACACTTGGTTTTCCTGCAATTTCATGGGATGATCATTTAAAATAAAAATAAAATAAAATTGACTTTTAAAGGATATGTTAAATAATTATTTTTCCATTCAGAAAAAATAATTTAAATATTATTGTTTAAAAATAAAAAATACAGTAAATATACATTATTTTAAAATTTAGCTGTTGACATTTTGTGGTTAATTATCAGGTTAAATTGTCTTATTGTGCTTTCGAATACTGGGATTCAAAGTATATTTTTTTAAAACCTACACTAAAAACAAATAAAAGATTAGAACATTTTAAAATAACTAAAAAACATATCGCAAAATAGAATATAAAAAAACATTAATAACACTTGAGAAGTAACGCAGGCTCACATTGAACAACATCCATGCCAATGCGTTGCAGAGTAAGGAGGAGAGGAAATTAAAGGAAGGGAGAATGACAGAGAAGTTTTAAAAGGATTAACTAATTCAATTTGAATCCTGAATGCTAAACTCTAAAAATTTATAAGTTTAGCTCTCAAATTTTGCAATTTCGTTATAATAAATTTGTAATTTATTTTTTAAATTTAACATGGTTGAATAATAAAAAAATTTGTCTTTTCTATTAAAATTTAAAATATAAATTATAAATTTATCACAACCAAATTGCAAAATTGAAAATCAAATTTGCAAATTCCTAAAATTTAGCACTTGAAACCTAAGTTAAATTAATCAGTTTTTTTAAGACCTCTTTGTCATTCTCTCTTAGAAAAAATGTGGGAGTGGAAATACACACAAAATGGAAGAGAAGAGATAAAAAATGCACCAAATGAATAGAGTAAAGAGAGAGGATGGAGAGTAGAGAAACCAAAAAATTAGTGTGGCTGTTCGTACATGGGCGGCGAACGCATGTTCGAAGAGATGGAAGACTGGATACATCTCATACGGGACTTTACGAATTATGCTTTGTAAAGATATAAAGCTATTGTTCATGCGGATCATTGCCAGACCTTCTCTACACTAAATGGAAGTGAATGAGTTAAATGGAATCTTAGACATGACGTGGGTAAAAGGTTTACTAGTAACGTTAACTAGGAAACTTTCTTTGGATATTTATGCTGGGATATTTGGATAGATAGATGCAAGAAAGCTTTCGTTTCAAACAATACCTAGGGTTACAATACAGTGACGTCTAGCTTTTTCAGAGCTTGTTCTGACGCTGATTTCATGAGAGGTGCACCTTCACTATCTTATGAGATTAAGCACTCCATAGCTAGTGAAGCAAATAAAGGGGATGTGATCAAACTTGACGTGGATGGGCCTGTGCTTGGTGCTATTTGGGATGTTGACAACTCTCGTCTTGGTGGATTCAGCTGCAAACCGATAAATGTCCTGCCAGTAATAGTTGAACTCCTCGGCATCATTCACGGACTTTAGTTATGTTGAGGAAAAGGCTTCCATAGGGAGCACATTCATTGTGATTCTATTGAGGCTATTTATTTTGTTACTAAGGGTTGTGATAACTTGCATCCCTTATTATTGATGATGTTAGGTTTTTGTTTCATTTGGATTGGAGTTTGGCTATTAAGCATGTCCAGAGAGAGTACTCCAATACCTATGCTGATTTTCTAGCTAGATTATCTCATAGGTTAGATGTTAGTTTTTATATCTTTGATCATCTTCCACCTCTTACCCAAGAGGCCAACAGATGATGAAAGTGACCAGTTAGGAGTTTCTTTGTCAATCTAAACACTTTGGTGGTTTCAACGCATTTTCAGTTGGAAAAAAAGAACATTAGAGTGGAGAAGAGAGAAATTACTAGAGAAGAGAGAAACTCATCACGGATGCTTGCACGTAATTCAGAACGGATATAATAATGCTCACGTAAAAAAAAAACACAAGAGGTTGGGGTTACATAGAAAGGACATATACAATTCAATTATTGAAGTGTGGGAAATGTTTACATATTTTGCCAATTGCCATGGTTCAATTATTAAACTGTGTGAATGGAAATGGTTAACACATTTTGCAAATTGCCACAATTCAATTGTTCAACTGTGGGAAATAGTTTGCAAGCTCACGTGATTTTGCCACAATTTTATTTTTGAGCACTTGATGGAATATGAATGAGATTTAATTACTTTTGTTTAAAATTATTTTATTAGTATTGTTTGAATAAAGATATTGAATATCCATTAGATTATTTAGGGTTTATTAAAATTTGATTTAGTATGTAGGGACAATTATTTTTTTAAGTATTTTGGATTTATTTTATCTTTAAATATTATCTAAAATAAAATAAGATATGTAAACTAGCTAGATATCTTATCTTCATCTTTTGTATTAAGATTTAATTTAGATTTAGATTTATTATTATCTTTATTATTTCTAGGGCTTTATAAATAGTCATAGGGTTCTTTAATTGTATTCAATTTTGGCATTTGAATAAGTGTTATATAGTTTTCTCTTTCTCTTCCTCTCTCTCTTCTCCTTTCTCCTTTCCTATTTCACATTAATTTGGTATCAGAGCTAAGTCCCCATCACACTCTTGTGTCAACCAATATTACTTAGAAAGTACAATGTTTTTATTAAAATTCGGAGGTCCAAACAAGGTATAATGAACTCACTATTCAACGCTATGCTACTGACTAGAGTGCCGTCATTACCTTCTACAAGTTTGCTCACCGTTGGTTCTTTAAGGTTGGCAATTTCTTCATACATTTGCAGCATTTTGAGTAATTTTTTATTTTTATTGATCTGAATTTTTGTATTCCAAAAAAAAAAGGAAAAAAGGAGAAGAGAAGAAGAAGAAAAAAGAAAAAAATTGTTATGATGCTTAGTTGGCAATATGAGCTACAACATATACACATATTTAGATTATCAGTATGAATATGTCAATCTACCACAATATGCTCAATAGCGAAATGATTATGCTCAACGGTACACATATAATGAATATCAACAACGGCATGCCTATCTGTCACAAGAGAGTTATTGGCATGGTTATGAAGAGTAACAATATGAGTACATAAGCCATCAACAATATGAGCATACTTATTGTGACAATTATAAGTGTTGCTCTCTCCAGTCAAAGTATACTAATCATAAGCGATATGAGTATGAAGATCAATATCGGCATGAGTACATTGAGCAATGACAATATGAGAATCTTAGTAGCCATCAACATGAATAAGCTTATCAATATAAGAATGATACTTGTTGCCATTATGAATATGTTAACTTTTAGGAGAATATAGACCAAATTATAGTTAAACTAGATCGCTTTTAACAAGAACATAATTGTTATTTTGACAAGCTTAAGAGGGATTGTGGTGAAGTTAAGAAGGCAACATATGAGATTAAAAGAATGATCAATCAAATGAGGAAACAAATGGAAGAACTAACATCAAGCAAACCAACAATGGCAGAAGCTCCTTCTTTGCCAGTAGAAGATTCTCTAAACAATAATTAAGTTGCCCACTATACACTAATACAAGTGGCTCGTTCTAAAATTGTTTTTAACAAGGATCAATCTTATCATTTTATAACTATTCCTTGTCTGCAGGCTGCCTCTACTAAGGTCACTCCATTGCTTAATGGTTAAATCCAACAATACTCTCTCTATTAGAAAGGTTTTCTAAAGATTTTGCATAGTCAAACTACTCACTCTTGCTATCTAACTTGTTAGAAAGGATTTCCAGATGCTCACCTATATAAAGTTGCTTGCTCTTGCCAAAGCTTGCCTTTTCAATATCTCACCTGTTGGAAAAGGTTTCTAGATTCAAGCACTCCACTAAATTTATCCTGCCATTCCCTTCCCAAATTTGTGCCTTAATTTTAACTTATCAGGAGTTGAATTCTTTAAGCAGGGGAGAAATGGTGTAATATGGAATAAAATATAATTAAGTTTAATTTATGATATTAGGGTTATTCAATAGGGATATTTAAATAAGGGTATTGATCCTTTAGATTAGGTTTGATCATTTATTTTATTGTTATTTTAGATATCAATATCTTTAAGATTATATTTAAATTTAAGATTTGAGATTTAAATTTAAATTATTATTATTTTATTATTTTAGAACTCTATAAGTAGAGCTAAATTTTTCATTTGTATTCAGCTTTTAAGTATTATTGAATAAGAATTTTTGAGAGTTTCAACCTTCCCTCCTTCTTTCTTTCTCTCTCCTCCTCCTTTCTCTTTATCTCTTTGTTTCTCTCCTTTTTCCTGTCTTACATCAATACTATTTTAATTATGTTATTAACATAATTAAAATACATGATTTTGTATTTTATGAAGATACAAGGGAGAGGAGAGAAAATATGATTATAAAGTACAAATTTTAATTTTATTCAAGAGGCTTTGCATTTTATAATCATATTCAATTATGATATGTAAATAAAATGTTTAATAAAACTTTTCGGGGGTGAGGGTTTGAAATTTACAGGATAGTGGGGAGAAATTCCCCACAGTTCAAATAATGCAACTGTGGGGAAAGTTCCTGCAGGTGCCGCAAATACCAAAATTTGTCATTTCACAGACCAAGACAATGGGTTTCCATGATATCTTTTTGAACTGTGAGGAAACTTCCCACAGTTCAGTTAGATAACGTGGAAAATGTGTCCACATTATCTGACTTAACTGTGGAATACTTTTTGAGAAAATATTAATCAAGGGCTACTAAAAAAATTTTGGAAAAATTTTAGCCAGGGACCCTTAATCAAATTTAATAAGAGAACTTCAAATTTTTTGAAACTTTACTGAAGGACCCGTACAGAATTTTTGTTGAATTTATGACAGAAATGATAAAATTGCCCTTATTTAAATAAACAACATAAATGACTTGATTGTTCTCATACTTTATGTTATTCATTTACTTACGAAATATTGTTCGTTTTCCTGCTTCACTTGTTTATAAGCCTACTTTCACTTAATTTCATTTCAAGGGCCATAAATAAGTGAAGCTAGGAAACGACTAACATTTGGTAAGTAAATGAACAACATACAGTATGAGAATGAAAAAGTCATTTTATCATGAAACTGACACAGAATGAAATCAAATGAAACTAGACCTATAAACAAGTGAAGTAAGTAAATAAACAACATTCCGTAAGTACATGAACGACAAACAGTATAAGAATAAATAAGTTGTTTATATTGTTTATTTAAATGAGGGCAATTTTGTCATTTCAATCACAAATTTAGGAGCAATTCCATAAGGGTCCTTTAGTAAAGTTTCAAAAATTCTAAGGTCCTCTTTTTTATTGAGTTTGGTCAAGGGTCCTTGATTGAAATTTTCCCAAAAATTTATATAAGTGAATGATTACTTATTATTAAAACTTGAATGAATACTTGTCGATTCGGTTAGTCTTTTATCAACAAATATTCATTTGAGTTTTGATAACAACTTATTTTAAATTAACAATAATTCATTTGAGCTTTTTTTTTTCCATTTAGATTTTGATAACAACTAATCCTTGACTGATATAAATTTCTTTTGATAGTCCTTCATCACTATTTCCCCCTGTTTTTTTTAAATTGAAATCTTCCATGGTAAAACGTGAAACATGCCATGTTTTGTCACAACCTTTTCATTCTAACCATATTAGTCACTAGCTTCTTTTGTAGTGTGATGGTAACGTACATGATTCTCGAAGAGGAGTGTACCATTATGCTTGATAGGAGTGTTCTCAACCTCGTCATCAAAAAGATGCACTTGGGTTATCAGATCAAACCCATACTTATCTTACGAAAGGGGGATACCATCCTTCCTATGATTCACCTTAAGACCTACAAAATAACTTAGGTTCTCAATGTCTTTCATTTCAAGTTGTTGTCCCAAGAATTTCTTAAAGTTATTGTACTCTTGTAACATCATCACATGTGATAATCATGTTATCAACGTATAAGAGGAGAAACACAATAGCATAAATTGTAGTTTGGATATAAAAAGAGCCAAGTTACGAGGGCTAAAAGAGAAATGAAGTTGGCTAATATTAGTACTGAGAACTTCGCAAATCAAGCATAGGAACTCTACTTAAGTCGATATAAAGATCTTGATGAAGGCGATAAACATTGTTTGTCAAATGCAGATTTGGAGAATGGTTTTAATTTTGGGATGATTTTTAATTAATATGGTAAACTTTCTTCCACCATGTTATGGAGTATTTATTATTTATATATTTTTATTAAATCTTTTTTGCGTACCATGGTAAATATTTTTACCCGTTTCAAATTTTATTAACATGCTAGATGTTGTTTGAAAATGTTTTTTGAAGTAAGGTGTTACATTTTGATATCAAATCTCTCTGTTCTATAGCCAAACCACCATGCATTTAATATACTGGCTGTGAACACCATATTTTATTCAGGCATTTTTTTAATTTAATAATAAATAATCAAAAAATATAAAAATATAAAAATAAAATTTAATCCTTTTTAGGATTATATTTTCAAAACAAAAATTTAATTTAATGGATAGGGCTTAATTTTATTTTAGATAATCTTTTTGGTTAGGATTTTATTTCTTTTAATTCATTAAAATAATCAAAAAAATACAAAAATAAAATTTAATCCTTTTTAGGATTATATTTTAACAAAATCAAAAAATATAATCTTGCTTAAATATTTAAAAATCTCTCCTAAATTATCCCAATCATTCAAAATATTGGGAGTTAATTTTTAAGAGTTAACTTTTCTCTCCTTAAATCTTATTTTTTATTAAAAAAAAATACATACATATATGCTTGTGTGTGTGTGTGTGTTAATTTCATTTAAAAAAAATTAAAAGCAAAAAAAAAAAAAGAAGGCTGGATGAAGCATTTCATCACAAGCCTTATGTGGAGCAGTAGATCTAATGCATATACAAAAAGAAACATAGAAAGCAAACCCGCATGTGACTAAGAAGAACAGATAGCCATGCAAAGACACATACTCACGCGAGCAGAAAAAACTAGACAGCAGTAAAAGCAAAGCAGAAGTGCAGCATGCACGCAAAAAGTAGAAAAGCTGAGAAAGAGGGAAGAGATATAGAGAGCATGAAATGCAGAACACAGTTGGACGGAAGAAAGAAGAAATCGAGAGCAAAAATAGAGCACAGAAAAACACAGAAGAAATTTCAAACACATGCACATAGCAGAGCAGAGCGAGAAAGCATGTAAACTCTCCTCACACGCAAGCTTCCCTGTTTTTCCTCTAAAAGGGGAAGCAAGTCTAAGAGAGAATGGAGAAAAAAATGGAAGAAAGGAGGGAACACAGACTGCATGCTTGTAGACAGAAAAAAAGAATAGAAAACAGAGCATAAAAGACGGAGAGAAGAGAGCGTTTGGAAGGAGGGAGGAGGAAGACCGAGGAAGAGAAGAAAATATAGAGAAGAAGGAGAGAAAAAACCGATGAGAAAATGCTAGAAAAACAGAGAGAGTAGTGATTGAACGTAGGAAATGGGAGAAGCTTGAATAGAGGTGAAGAAGAAAAGAGAGTGAGGACGAGAAACTGGAAGGAGAACACAGACAGCCTTCAACACAAGAGGAAGATCTAGAGAGAGAAAGCAAAAAAAATAGAGGAGAGACCAAAGAAAAAAAAGAGACAGCAAAAACGTGAGAGAGAGGCGAGTCCGAGGAAGAAAAGAGGACAATAGAAACAAATCATAAAAGAGGGAGAGTGAGGGAGCGAGAGGACAGCAATGGAGTACTCTGATGTGAAGGTGTTTAGATATGTATTAACATTCCAACACATGAGCAAAGGGACGAAGAGATTAACAGCACACTCATAGAAAAGAAGAAAACACAGAAACAGAGCATGCATGTGCACGTGGGTACTGAATGAGATTATCTTCTTCTTCTTCTTCCCTCTGTTACATGGGTTCGGCTGCCAGCAATGCATAGGTTCTGATTTGGTCCATCAGTTGGAGGAAGTGATATGGCCTTGAAGCACATCTTGAAGGAGCTTAAGAACTTGTAGAAAGATCCATGGACTTTGTTTTGCACAGGTTCTAATACAGGTTTTTCATAACTTCATGCAGCCTTATATTATATCATTTCCTAACCTCAATGTATGCATAGCTTATTATAAAGTACAATAGTTGAAGGTGATAGATATATCTCTAAAGATTTGATTTTGGCTACCTATAATTAAAACTTAGACATACTTTTACAAATTAGATTCTGTTAAGCTAAAAATCTTGATTAATGATCCTCTATCGTGGAAATCAATAAGATTTCGCAGGTATGAGGATAGTTTTATAGGTATTTATATGAGTTTTAAAGGCCTATTACTAAAGTTAATTCTCTCTTTATACTAAATATTTAAGTTTCATGTGAGATTTCAAAAATCTTTGTAAAGACTTAAATTAATCACATTATCGTGTAGGATAATAAATCCTCACAGATATTATGATTTACAATTTATATAGTAAATAAATAAATGAATTTTATAAATAAAATAAAAAAAGTTTTTATAATTTTAATTAATTAAATTAATGACTTTAAATTAAAATTATATTTACCCATTATATCTTTTGGTCATGTGAGATTTTTGAAACACTGTAAGCCTTTAAGATAATTGTACTACCGCGCGAGTCAATAAGGCTTCGCAGGTATAACGATTAAAATTTCTATATTAAAAAATATGTGTTATATAATTATACATTAAAATATATTCAAAGTGAATATTATTTAATTCTTTTATTATGTGAGACTTTGAATCTCTACAGATATTCAAGATAATCTCGTGTCGTGTAAATCAATAAGATTTCGCAAATATGAGAGCAAAACTTATATATTAAAATTAACTCTCCTTTTATAATCTAAATTAATAATTTATTTAAGTCTCATGTGAGATTTCAAGAATCTTTGTAAAGACTTAAATTAATCACATTATCGTGTGGGATAATAAGTCCTCGCAGATATAGTGGTTCTCAATATATATAATAAATGATATTTGTAAATAATCATATAATAAATAATTTAGAAAATTTATTAATCAAATTAACATATTTAAATTGTAATCATATTCACCAATTATATCTTTTGGTCATGTGAGATTTTTGAATCTCTGTAGACTTTTAAAATAATCGTATTATCGTATGAGTCAATGAGACTCTGCAGATATAACGATTAAGTTTTTAAAATATATATATAAATTATATATTAAATTAATTAAATTAAAGATGTATTTAAATTTAATTCCTTTATCGTGTGAGATTTTTGAATCTCTGCAGATATTTAGAATAATCATATTACCGTATAAGTCAATAAGGTTATGCAGGTATGATAATTAAAATTTTTTTAAAAAAACATGTATCTACATGCTAAAAAAATTATTATCAACACTTAAAAATGTACATGAGAATATAAATAAATAACTTAAATTTCCAAACTCTTTTATCGTGTGAGATTTCAGAATTTTTACAGATATTTAGAGCAATTACATTACCGCATGAACCAATAAGGTTCTGCAGGTACTGCGATTAAAATTCTCAATCATAAAACATAAAGAAAAATAATTTTAAACCCTTTCCTTTCTTTATTCTAAAAATTCAAAAATGGAGAAAATAATTAAAATTAAGTTACCTTTTGCAATTTAAAATACACATATCAAAATTTCAAAAATTATTTTATTTGCAAAATAGTGAATTATTTTTAATTAATTTCTTTTCAAAAAAATATTTTCGCTAACAAACTTTTAAGCCCGAACTACGTGGACTTTGATCCCCATCACAGGGTACGTAGGCCTCAGAGTCAGATTCTGAGTCAAGTCCATCCTTCCTCGTAAATAAATAAATATTTCTCACTCAATTATCATCATTTTTATATCAAATACATGAATATAAAAGGGATAATTAAAATAATTTTAAAACCATATTAATAGAGCACAACAAACTTCAGATAACCGTTCTGGCGGATGGGTGTTATGAGGTGCCTAACACCTTCCCCACACTCAACCGACTCTCGAACCTATTCTTTGATTTTGCAAACCACCCTTATCCTCCTTTTAATTGGTTTCCCGAGATTTACCTCAAAATCTTGGTGGCGACTCCTTGTTCGATTTGGTTCCCATCTCAAGGGCCAAGATCTCTGCTCGCGCGCCGTCCGCGTCGCATTTTTTTGGGTGGGACACTGGCAATGTATGTGCACAATAAATACAGCTACTTCCCTTATTGTTAGTTAGTTAGGTGAGCTTAATAGTTTGTTGATTGCTCAAATTCTTAGGAAGGGATTAAGAGATGGTAAATACTCGCTGTTCTGAAACAGTTAACAACGAAATGATGTTTTCTTCCAAAAGATGAGAGATACGTTGGCTCAAAATTAATGAAAACTTGAACTGACATGGGCAAGTGCTAGTTAAGCAGAAGAGGGAGAAATCAACAAGTGTTTCAGGGAGAAATGATGCCAAGATAAGTAAGATATCTTGTCCTCGTTTGTAACATGTAATGCTCCTTTTTCATTTTCACGAATTTAATTTACCTAGAGTTAAGAACATAGGTCGGGTTATATGAATTAACTCAAATAATTGGTCATAAGAATTAAGTTGAGTTTGAAAAATATTAACCCAAATAAAAATGAGTTTTTTCGGCCTGGACCACATAACCTTTGAACCATATGGCTAATCCATATGTGTTAGGGTTAATCTGTTTAACCCATATTATTTTAAAAAATTAAAAAAAAAGGCAAAATTTTGTGAGTATAAATCATATTGGGCATGATTTAATTAATTAAATCAGTTTATATATTTTTTACAAATATTATATATTAATATTTTGGTATATCTAGAATAAATTATGAAGGAATATCAAATTAAAAAAAATGTAGTTTTTTAAAATTTATGAAAAAAATAAATTAAAAAAATAAATAGATCAATGGGTTATCCCATTTTACCCATCAACTTTTAAGGGTTGAATTGGGTTGAATTTTTCCAACCTATATGAAAATGGTTTAAACTTAATCTAATTCATATTTTTCTCAACTCATATGTGCCAAGATATATAGTCTCAATTGACCCATAATCCCAACTCTCATTTACCTTTAGTAATTCAGATATTATTTTCAGTCATTCCATTTCATTTCCAAGAATAGTATGGAAATCCGCTTACCTAGTTGAGCCAGTAAACTATTAAACTAGTGTCTTGATTAGTTAAACCATTATTTTGGGTTTATGTAATTATTAAAAAAAAAATAAGTCAATGAAATCAGGGAATAAAAAAAGCAGTAACATAAATAATGAGCAAATCACCATAACACGCAAGTGTAGTAAGTGAAATAATAGGGCCAGTTCTAATTTAAATCCTGATGCATTTGCCAACATCGGATCTTGCCACCTTTATAGATCTCTGCTCCATACGAATCTGTTTCCTTCACCTGAAACCAATCACAGTGCAGTGAGTCGTTTATTGGTGGATTTGATGGAATTGAAGGCAGGAATGGGGAGGCAGATGATCCATCAAAACGATTTGTCGTTTTCGACCAACCGTAGATCCATTGGAAGCGGTAGGATCACCAGCGGATCTGGAACAATTAATTGTTTTTTTTTTTTTTTTGGTAATATAGGTAAAGTTGAGAATTCAGGCAGACCAGACCTATTTAAGTTCATTCCGAATAGCTAAGCCTCACTCAAATTCCTTCGAGCTTCGTGCAGCTCAAATACCCAACTTTTATTTTTAAAATTATTTTTAATTGAATTTTAATTTTAAAATTAATTTTTTATTTTATAAAAAATATAAAATATATTTTTATGATACTTTCATGATGCATATAACTCAAATATATAATATTTTAGTATAAAATGACCCAAAACTTAAAAAATTAATTAATATTTATATATTGTATATATTTTTTAAAAATAAATTTTTTATTTGAGTAATTGGGCCAAGCCCGAACCTGACTGGACTTGGCCTAAATTTTCTCAAATAGACCCAAATGTAAAAAACTATATTTTTTCTAAGCCTGATCCTAAATTTTTTTTAGTGAGTTCGGATTAACCTGTCAAGTTTGACCCAAATTACTGGCTCTAAATATAGGATAACCTATTTTAAAAATATAAGTAATTTCACTTTAATCTTACTAAAGAAAGAATTAATGCTTTAATTTCTGATTTTTGGTTTTAATTATTAGTTAATGTTTTTGTGAGATATGAATTATATATATATATATATATGTATGTATGTATGTACTGTTAGATAATCTTCGCATGTTTTATCATAAAATAAAAAAAATCACTTGCCACTAGCTAATATTTATTATTGGATATATTGGTGGGTAACTTTTGCTATAAAATTATTCAATGCACCGTTTGCTGTTGTGGTGGTGTTTTAGGAGGAATTAGAAGCAAAGATAAAAGTAGGAAAAAAAAAGTCTTTTTCTTAAAATCACAAGGTAATTTTTTATTTTGTTCATGTCTAAAAATATAAGTGTTCATGCGTGAACAACAAATACCACCAGAGATGCTGAATCTCAATTGATAACAAAAAGAGTCCTGAGTTCCCTTACCACAGTTCACTTAGATGTAAAAAGATAAAAGGTTTTGGTAAAACAAGTGTTTGATTTTATTGAAATACGAGAAATTACAAGTCTAAACTAGAAATCAACTGATAAACTTAAAGGCTAAAAAGTGTAAAATGCGAGTCCTTGGTTGAGTGTTGACTGCTTTCTTCTGTGTCTTCATCTTCTATTTATAATGTCAGAGTAGTAGTAGCCTCTCTCTTAAAACCTAGAACATTATGTCGAAGAATTAAGAATCTTGTAAAACTCATGGCATGGTCTTTATTCTATGCTCTCCATTTTGGTAATTAGCTCGTTTCACTGAGATACTTGGGCATGAAGTCCATAGATTTCGGCATTACTTGAGATCGTATCTTTTTGTGCCAACGGTCCAATGTTTGCAGCTGATGGGATTTCAATATGTTTATTTATTGTGACCTTTATCGAGCTTCAGGGCTAACCCTTTTGTTTATATTAGGCCTAACGTTTCAATTACTCAGCTTAACTAGCCTTATAACCTATCTAAGTGACGTTTCATATTTTAGCCTAAACAATGCCTCTTGCGTGCTAGTGGCTGATAACGTAAGCCACGTGGCATGTTTGAAAAAACTAAAATGTCACTTTGTTTCTGAGCGCCCTTTGTTAATACAAACTCATTCTTTTTTCTGGTTACTTCTCTTGCCCTTTCTGTCATTTGTTGACATTCAAGTATTTGCTCCCTTTCTCCAATCTCCCTTTCATTCTCAAATGGCTACCTTTACTTCTGCCACTGCCTCTACTGTCGCTCCGTCTTTCACATCCATTGAAAGTCTGTTTGATTCTCTAGCAACTCTCCAAAATCCTATTACCCTACTTGGCGGGTTTGTGACGGTACGTATTCAATAGTTGAAACCCTTATTTCCCACGGATTGGTTCCTCATTTTAATAGTTGTTTATTTTCTTTACAAGAGGATTCTTCGTTCCACGATTCTATTGCTTTTTGGTAAGTTTTTTATTCTCCTATTTAGTCCTTCTGTTTTATTGAGGAGATATGCTGATTGTTCATTGCTTTTCTAGAATTTCTCCTTAGAGTTTTCAAATCTCTAACAAAAGCGACATCAAGTACCTGACCATCTTTCCAGACCTGTCTGAAGTCATAGGCCCAACTCAACCAAATCTATGGCCACTAACCTCCGTACGCAACTTGGCCTTGGCCTAGATGACCTCGCCTTTCCTCAAGTCATCCTATTGAAAGCTCAGGAACTGGCCCTTGTCTCCTCGTGCTTGGGTCAATAGGGTGAAGCGCTTAAAGCAGACATATGCGCCTCAGTGGAAGGAGATAGGTCTTTATGACCTAATTCAACTGTCCCTAGCTGATGTTGACATCTCAGTCGAGCTTCTAACGGCCCTCTTAAGTTTTTAGACACTGGCTACAACGCCTTTATATTTGAGCTCAACCCTACGTCCATCACATTATGGGACATCTTCATGTACTTGGTGTTGCCCATTACGAGGAGGAAAACTTCTATACAATCCTCCAGAAACATGACTCCTATACCACTCTCTCAGTTGATCTAGAGAGCAAGATTAGAAGTGCAGGCTTCTATACAAAGAACATGGAATTATTCTCCGAGAAGCCAGTTGATGAGCCCATCACCCTTACGGAGAACCTGATCTTCATTTGGGTCCTATTGAGCTAATAGATCCTAGCCTCAAGGGGAAAGAAGCCCATGCAGCTGCATCTGAAGATTGCCCAGTCTCTTTTCTGTGGCAATTAGCTAGCCATAAGGATGATGTTTTTGTATTGCCTTTATGACAGCATAAGGGAGTCGTTGATGAAGAAGCCCTTCAATAACTTTCATGAGCCCAACTGGTTTATAAAGCTATGGATGACGGCCTACTTTCCCCTTCTTCGACAGGAGCCGTTTCCTAATGATTCCCGCACCAACCACCCCTTCACTACCTTCTAGGTGGTTACTCGCTAACTAACTCAAAGAACTTCTTCAAGTTCTTTAGTCAGTAGAGCTAGTCCTTAAGAAGACCTTGAAGGCTTTCAATATTTTGGACTGCTATCTTCCTACTTGGTATAAATATCTGATGAACGAAAGAATAAGCTCGCCAAATTATTCAGGGATGACATTTTCCTCTTAGCCACTACTCCCAAAAAGATGTGGCTGTTGTACATTGATTCTTCATCTAAGTCTCTGAAGGTGTACTTAGAGTCATATCATCCTCAACTGGTGGTGGGCCAGTTTGGATTGAGCCAATATATCCGTTAAGGCCTGTCCCCCTAAATTAGTGTGGAGCTGTTGGATCAAGAGGTCATTGACTAGATAGCGTTCCATATACTGCCTAAAGGCAGTGCAAGGTGGAGCTTGTAAATAAAGATTCCTGCCTCCACTTCAATAAATGGTGGCCCCAATGCTTTAGGTGCATAATAAAGAGTCATACTAGTAAGTATTATCTCCTGTGTTTAATTTATCTTTCCTTCTTTTCCTTTATGCCAAAGTCTAATCCTGTTTTTACTTTTTATAACCGTGATTAGACACAATCTCACATGCTAATGACATTTTTGAGGTGAAATATTGACACACCCATTACTTCAGAGACCTAGACGGCCTTATCACTGAGGACTATGGTCCAAAGGATGGATCAGGACGATACATCCTCCCAAGTCTCAGTCCCAAAGAAGCTTGGGGCTAAGAAGATCCCCTCCTTAAGTCACCTAGATAAAGGAGATGGTCCTGACAAGAGGAAGTAGGCTTTGTCTCCTTCGCCTAATGTTAAGAGGAAGAAGAAGACAATGCTTCCTCCCTCGATCAACCTTCCTCCATTCCTCTTTCAGTTGGTCCTACTCCCTATAAGGGAAAGCGCATACATAAGGGCCAACGGACGATGATCCTGTTAGTAGAATTTGATGACGGCAGGGTGAGTCCCCTTCAACATAGAGAGACAGAAACCTAGCTCCTAGACCCGTGAGTGGTTACTTCCTTTGCCTTTGCCATCCCTAAGCCAATCCCCATGGATCCAACTAAATTGCATAAGATGTGACCCGGGAGGTGATAGAGCATGCTAAGGATTCAAAGGCCGCCATGTCTGCCACAGCCCTAGGTGGTGCTGATGATTTAAAAGACCTCAGGGCTATTGTTGGCTAAGGAGAAGCTTTCACTGTAATCTCGAGTAGTGAGTTAACACTTGGGACTAATGACATTCAAGGTCCTGTGTCTACTAAGGCCCCAAGGATGGTTCCTCCCATTAGTTCGGTTTTGCCTGCCAGCTTAACAAGCACCCTAGAGATCGGGGACTCTAGGAGGCCCTTAGAAGGACTTTAGGTAATGACTATGGGGAATGTGATAGTCGCCCTAGCTTCTACTCAAAGCGTTTCAGTATAGGGTCAGACTGACTCCTCCACACTTATAAACTGTATATTGAAAGCCTTGCGATAAGCTATGCGGTCCGCATATACCTGTCCACCTTCACGAGTAAAGACAAAGTACTTATAGACTCGATTCAAGTATTAGCTTGTTCTGCTCTTTCCTTCTAGTCTTTCTAGTCCATTTCTTTTTCTCTCGTTACTAACCTTACTTCTTTTTCTTCAACTTGCTTCATCAGAGGCAGTTCTTATTGACGCCCTTCTTGCTCGCATCCATATCCTGAAACGGATGTGGTATTGGATGCTTGGAAAGTTGTGTAGTTTCAACTCAGCCGAGACCTACTCCTTATTCTTGAGCAAAATTACGAGGAGGTGATTTGGGCTCTTAAGGCTGTATAGAAGGTAGTCTCCATGCCTAAGCTGGCGCTCCTTTAAGCTCAAGTCCCGATATGCTACAGCATCATTATTCAATGCTGTAAAGAACTCCCCCATATTTCAGACTATTTAAAAAACAATTAGTCTGTGAGGGATGAGTATCTTATCACCAAGACCAGGATGACCATTGCCATTGATCAGGTCCAGGAGATTTCCCCTCACGTGGATCACCTCCAGGCATTATGGGCTAAGGTGGAAACTTGAGGCATTAACTAGCAGCAGCTAAAGAGGAATTGGCATGGGTGATGCTAAAGACAGTCTAGCTGAGTCTGAACTAGAGATCGCGACTAAAGCTCTGGATGATGCATGGGCCATTTTAGATGAAAAGCTTCATTCCATGCTTGAATTTGAGATGGCCCTTGGTCGCCATCAAACCCTATCTGAAGAGCTAGACTTGGCTTTGGCAATGTGAGAAACCATGTGTACTATTTGTAAATAGTAGGCATATGTACTTTACTCTTCATTCTTTATTCTTTACTTTTTATTTTATACTATATGCCCCTTGTAACATAATTCATATGTAATAAACTGCAATCATACGTGCCATTCTCTAGGGTTCTCTTTGATTGTTTGCTTGAGAATTTTGAGGATTATCTTATTGGAAGCTTTAGCTTGTCCATTTGCCTAATGGTAATATGGCAAGGATGTTAATAATTTAATCCTACTTTCTTTGGTAAAGGCTTTGAAGTCACTTCTGGTGAACATTGTTCCCTGGTTCATTGTAATCGTTTGAGGAATCCTAAACTGAAACACAATTTGCTTACATACAAAGTTAATGACATCATCTTGTTCCACTTTCTTCATTGGGACAGCCTTTACCCATTTCATGAAATAATCCGTGACTACTAAGATGAATGAGTTGCCCTTGGGTGAGGCCGGATATATCTTTCCTATTACATCCATAGCCCATCCTCAAAAAGGCTATGGTTTGATAATTGGATGCATGTCTGATGTTGGCACCTATTGTGTTGGCCCGTGAGTTTGGCACTTCTTATATCTTCTAGCATATTCGATGCAATCTTTATTCATTGATGGCCAATAATATCCATGCCTACGTACCAACCATTGCATCTTTAGCCTTGACTGATGGGCCCCACATACTCCCTTATAAACTTGTCTTAAGACATCTATATAGTCAGTGAAGGCCAAACACTTAAGTAATAACCTGTCAAGGCCTTTTCTGTATAATTCATCTCCAATTAGAATGAATTGTTGAGCGTGTATCCTCATTTTGTAAAGATATCATTGGCTGAGATTTTGTAGATAACTCTTGAACTCATCTCTCCAATCTCAGGCTAACCCTTGCGAGACTATGCCACATTGTACTGTCAAACCATGCTAAGCGACTGAGGGATGTTCTTATCGTTCCACCACAATTATCTTCCTAGTGAGTTTGAGTGACAGCCTTAGCCCTAATGCTATTTGAGCCAGTTCATTAGCCTCCTAATTTTGAGCTCGAGGAATGTGAGTTAATACTACTGTCCTGAACTCTTCTAAGATCTGAGGAGCCCCATCATAATACATTACTAGAGCCAAGCTTGTACACTTATACTCGCCAGTTAATTATTTGATGACTAATTGAGAATCCCCTTCAATAACCACATCATGGGCTCTCATTTCTTGAAAAATTTTAAGCCTTGTGAGTAGTGTTTCGTACTCTGCCTGATTGTTAGTACATTCAAAATATAATTGAAGAGATAATATCATTTTTATCCTAGTAGGAGAGGTTATTACTATCCCAACCCCAGATGCCTGTTCAGCACTAGACCCATCGAGCTTAAGCACCCAGGGCCCCAAATCTATTACGAACACAGGTAGTTCTTACTCATCTTTGAGGAGCCCAGCTGAGAGGTGATCGGCTAGAAAATTTGCTAATGCTTGGCCCTTTACTAATTTTTAAGACATGTTAATGAGAATTCTGCTAAGGCCAAACTCCATTTTCCTATATGGCCCATCATGATTGGCCAATTAAGCATATATTTAAATAAATCAAAATGAGAAACAACATATACAACTGTATTTATTATATAATGCCTCAATTTAGTACAAGTATAATATATCGCTAAACATGCTATTTTTATAGCTGAATATCTAGTCTCTGTGGGAGTTAAACACCTACTTAAATAATAGACTGCCTGGTCACGTCCCCCATCAATATTTTGGGCTAACATACAACTTATGGATGTAACGGTGGAAGCTAAATATAATAAAAATAGGGTGTTCTCCTTTAGGGCTGATAAGATTAAAGGCTTCATTGAGTGTTCTTTAATCTTATTAAGGTTGCATAATGATGTTCGGTCTTGGTAAATTCTTTGGCATTCTTAAGTTTTAAGAGCTCTGAGAACTCTTTTATCTTCCTTGCTAGATTTGGGATGAAACGCCTGAGATAATTGACTTGTCTTAAAAACCTTTGAAGTTCTTTCTTGTTGCTTAGTGCCTTTGCTTCCAAGATAGCCCGTGCTTTATTTCGGTCTACTTTAATCCCCCTTCTGTAGACCAGGAATCTAAGGAAATTACCTACAGTTTCACCGAAAGCACACTTAAGTGGATTTAATTTAACGCTTACTTCCCTCATTTGGAGGAAACTCATCCTTAAATGCTCAATATGATCATATGCCTTCTTAGATTTAATCATTATATCATTTATGTATACTTCCAGATATTTTTCTATCATATCATGAAAGATGGCATTTATAGCTTGCTGATAGGTGGCCCCAGCGTTTTTCAGTCCGAATGGCATGACTATCCATTCAAATGTCCCCAAAAGGCCTAAGCACCTAAAAGCGGTTTTGTGAATATCTTCTTTTGAGATAAATATTTAATTATATCTGGAGAAGCAATCTATAAATGATAATAAAGCATTTCTAGCCCCATCATCTATTAACTTGTCTGCAATAGGCATTACATACATGTCTTTAGGTGTGGCTGTGTTTACATTTCAAAAATCAACCCTCACTCACAACTTTCCATTTTTCTTGATTATTAGGAATATATTTGAGAGCCACTAGGCATACTTGCAGGGCTATATGAATTCAGCCTGTAGGAGGTGTTTGATCTCCTCCTTTACTCATAGCTCTACCTCGACTAACATTCTCTTGGCGAGCTATTAGTACAATCTGTAATTCAATTTTATAGGAAGCCTGTGTTTGACCAGCTGTCCTACCAGCCCTAGCATTTCATCATAGTCTCATGTGAAGCAATCCTTGAATTTTTGTAGTACTTGCTTGATGGCATTCTTTTGCTCTTCATTTAGTAGTAAGCTAATGAAAGTGATATGAGGTTTACTTCTTCTAGTAGATCCTGAACCTCTAGGGTTATGTCTTCAAATTTGAAAGGTGTAGGGTCTAGCTCATGTAGTTGTTTTACTCTTTGGGTTTCATCTTTACATACGACTTTAGCCCTAAAGGTTTCAGGTCCGTAGTCTTCCAATCTCTATTATATGTTATGCAACCATAGCCTCTGAATGGCCATGGCTACTATGGCCTTTCTTTTGTCTAACTTGATCATCAACTAATTCTATGATGGGCTCGTGCCTCTATGATGTTAGAGGCACTATAACATTCATTGTTGTTCTGCACAAAAGGATTCCTTATGCCTTTGAAAATGTAAACGAGCTCACGTCAGCATCATAATACCTTGCATCCACAAAGTCAATGATTAATGTGAATGGCTTATCTTCAACCCAAACTACTTCTACCTCTTTCCCTTTTCACATGAGAAGCATATGATGTAATAAGGAAGGTACGCACTCATTAGCATGGATCCAATCCTGACCTAAGAGGGCCTAATATTGTGCTGTGATATTGATCACAAAAAAGGCCATCAATGAGGATTTGGTCCTGATGTCAACCTGCAAGGGTAGTACATCGAGGACCTTAGAGGCGATCCCAGTGAATCCTACAATAAAATCTCAATTAGTATCAGGTCACACTCTTCTTGCCCCATCTTCAACATCATATGGGTTAGTAGTATGTTCACCGTCATGCCGTTATCCACAAGGACCCTAGTCATTAGCCTCCTATCAAAATGTGTCTCAATGTACAAAGGCTTCAGGTGTTCGGTCATCTTAATGCTTGGTTTTTCTAGGATGGCCCGCTTTAACTTTCCTTCTATAACTTGCAAATGACTTGGGAGACGGGATCCACAACCTTCTCTTTCTACGTCTGCATCCTTATTAGTTCATACTCCTCTTCCTCTCTTAGTTCCATTGGGCAATATTGATACAGGCCTGTATATGTCAGCCTTGAGGAGCTCTATTCATGCTGGTCTTGAGTCTTGCTAGTGATAGATCAGAAATGAGAAGGGAATGTTAATGAAACCATACAGTAGAGATTAAGAGATATCTCCCCAACATGAATAGTCCCGTCACATTGATTTTCATTCTCACCCCCTTTATCCTGATCCTCAGTAGATTTTTTTTTGAGCTTGTTAGCTTCCTGTTAAATATCGAGGCTTTCTTGTACCTCAATTTTCTACTGCGGTGAGGTATCTTTGTGCAGCTCACTTTCATTGAAGATGTCATTTTCAAGTCCTAGTCAAGGTAGCTGAGAATTTCTTGTGTCCTATGACTCTCTATTTTAGAGACGGCACATTATCAGGTGGTGTAACGGACTTGCCCATGCCCTTAGCGACTTTTGGTTTTGAAAGAAGCTCTGTGATGCTTTTTAATGGTCTTATTGATGGTAAAGGAAGGCTGTCGGGACCCACATCCTAATCAGTCGGTGTTCCCATGAATGGTTCACCTTCTTTTGAGGATGTTGAGTATTTCACGAAGAAGTTGAATTTTCCAGATGACTCCCTCAAACGGTCCCAAACTACCTTAAATCCATCTGGCTCTATCATTATCAATCCCCTCGGGCCAACATCCCATCTTGAGGGTTGTTTACTATTTTTCTTTACATTCTGCTAGTTGTTTATGTTTTGAGTTTCTCCTAGGCAATCCCAAACTACCTTGGAATTGTTCGAGCTTTTGATGTTCTACCCTTCCAAGCCAACATCCCATCTGGAAGACTGTTCCTACTGGATCGACCTGTAGATTTCCCCAGGTGGTCCCACATTGTCCTTGAGTTTTCCTGACTTACTTCCTCCTTGGTCCAGACATTCTAGGGTCTCCCATCTCTTTGCTTACTATCATTTTCCCTAGGTCATCATTTACCAGATTTATCTCCACCATATTGATTGTGGCAAATGGTGGAAATGAGTCCTTGTCTACAATCACATATTCTTCTTTAGGAAACTTCAGAACCCCTTTGTTGATTCAGTCTTGGATGACATTCTTGAAACCTTAACACGCCTTAGTATTGTGACTCCACGAGTGATGGTATTTGCAGTATTCCTTCCTTCTCTATTTTTCCTTTAAAGGGATTTTGTGATCAGTGAGCAAGGAGATGAAGTTTTCCTTGAGAAGGAAGATTTTCTTTGTTTTGGTGGTATCAAATGTGTACTAGATTACGTTTGGCGTTTTGGAAATTTCTCCAGCCTTCCTTATCAGAGCAGGGCATGTGTAATTACTAGCATTTTTTAGTTTTGCCACCGCTACATCAAGATCCCTAAAATAGGTTCCTACCATAGTCCATCAATGACGGTTCTCTTCCTTGAGCAATTCCTTATATCCCTATACTTTGGTCATGAGTTCGTAGAAATCTTAAAATTTCATTCCTTGAAATTTCTTTCGGAGCTCTATATCCAGTCTTGCTTGTGCTAACTTGACAAATTTAGTTTCTGAAAGTGGCACATGGCACCTGCTCTGCAATCATTTGAAACTTACCAAGTATTGGTCCACAGTCTCCTTAACCTGTTAGGCGAGCTTGCAAAGTTCTGCTATGCTGACCTTCAACTCTATATTATAGAATTGGATATAGAACTTCTGTTCTATTTCTATCCAGCTGATAATTGAGTTATGGGGCAATGAAGTGTACTATATGAACGTCAAGCTCGTGAGAGTATACGGGAACAATCTCAGCTTTAAGTTGGTAAAGTTCTCATAGTTGGCAATCTCACCATATTGGATTGTGAACCTCCCAATATACTCCAGCGTCGATTGCATTCCATCCCTTGAGAACGATGTGAAGTCAGGGACCCTGTATCGTTAAAGGTAGGGGTTGTCCCTATCTATGTATTCCAGATATGGCTTCAAGAATGTGGCGTGGCTAATTGGCCTCAACCCTGGTCCATATATATCCTGGATGGTGTCCTTCAAGGCCTCCATATTCACCAGTTGGTTTTGAGGCTCATTCTAATGCTCCGAGATCATTGTTGTGCCCCTCGGGCCATTTGTGTTGGGCTCCCATAAATATCACAAATGATTACTTAAAGGATTAGTGTAAGCAAATATTTAAGGGTTAGGGATGTCCCTTACAAGTTGGCAGTCCTGAGGGCCAGCACCTATATTGATTCTTGCTTGTTGCCCTTCAAACGACCCTAAACTTGAGCTTGCTTCTAGAAGAGTGCTTCTCAATAATATGCCTATATTCTTCATTCCATCATTTAGAGCCTATATTATGATCTATTGTTGTTCCTTCTCCTTGCGTTTTGACATTTCCAAGGATAGTGCAAAGAACTTTTGGTTCTCCTCCACCTGCTTATCCATTTGGTCTTGAATTCCCTACAGCACTTCTGCCATAGGTCCGTTGGGTATGATCAGTGAGTTAGCTTGTCTACTTTCTAGCTTTAAGCCAGGGTTTGTGCTGTTGGTACCTACCTGTCAACATCAGCACTATGTGCTCACAATGTTCAGCAGCTTTAGCATTAGGCGTTAAGTGTTCTAACCCTGCATGTGCAGAGGTCCCTTCTGGTTTGTGAGAACCAGTACCTGTTTCATCAGTCCTTTTGTCTTTTCACATCCTTGCCATATTTGTTACATAGGTCCCACTAGACGTGCCAAAAATTATTCATGTGTGAACAACAAATACTAGGCATGCCAGAGACACTGAGTCTCTATAATGAGCTCCCTTACCACAGTTCATTTAGATGTAAAAAGATACAAGACTTTGATAGAACAAGTGTTTGATTTTATTAAAGTATAAGAAATTTCAAGTTTAAACTAGAAATTAGCTGATAAACTTAAAGGCTAAAAAATATAAAATATGAGTCTTTGGTTGAGTATTAATCGCTTTCTTCTGTGTCTTCGTCTTCTATTTATAGTGTTAGAGTGGTGGCAGCCTCTCTCTTAAGACCTAGCACGTTCTACCAAAGAATCAAGAATCTTGTGAAACTCATGGCATGGTCTTTATTCCATACTCTCCATTTTAAAAATCAGCTCGTTTCATCGAAATACTTGGACGTGAAGTCTGTAGATTTTGGCATTACTTGATATCATATTTTTTCATGCCAATAGTCCAATGTTTGTAGCTAACAAAATTTCAGCATGTTTATTTACTATGGCCTTTATCGAGTTTCGAGACCGGCCCTCTTGTTTATATTGGGCTTGACGCTTCAGTTACTCAACTCAACTTGTCTTATGACCTATTTGAGTGATATTTTATATTTTAGCCCAAACAATAAGATGTTTTGGTACTGTTTTTTAGGAGTAAGACTTGTACTGAAATTAATATAGGACTTTCCTAATAAAGCGAATTTTGCATTATCTTTGAATGCAATAAGAAATACTCTCCCCTTTCAAAATTATAATCAATTATCTGTCGCATATTTTTTTGTAGGCATGCCCCTGAGCCAAGTTACGATAATCAATAAGATTTTTGCATGCATGGCTTCTGACCAAAAAATATTTTGTTTCAGAAATGTCCACATTATTAACAAAATGGTTCAAAATTAGTAATGAATTTAGAAATCCACTCACGAAAAACCTTGACAAATATATTGGCATTTTTCTGCTACACATGACGCATTATTGTAAGCTTACTTTCATCCCTACCTATCTATGAAAAATTCAACTCTCACTTATCGTCTTGGAAAATATGCTTCCACAACTAGGCAGGAAAATTTAGGAACTAGATCCTCTTAGCATCTAAGTTTCTCAGCATCCCTCAGCGGCCAAATTTTGTGCATTGAAATGATAAAAATACCATGCAGCATTACATGGCTTTTAAAAATGCATGTAAATAGTTTGTTTCTAAATTGGAAAAAAAAATATTTTGAAAGATTATTTAGGGGTAGAAATAGGTCAATCTATGCCAAATTTTGGATAAATAGGCCTAGCCTATTTATTTATATAAATTCTGACTTGACCTAACCTGTTTAACAAAAAAGCCATGCTTAAGCTTATAATTAGATCTTTCTATAAATAGACCAGGTTTGTGTAGTATATTTTCACCCCTACATGATGTTTCAAAATGCACTTTTTTCATTATTTAAAAACAAACTATTTAAATGCATTTTTAAAAGCCTTGTGATGTGTACATTGAGGGTATTTTGATTATTTTAGCGCACAAGATTTCGACGCTGAGAGGATCAGGTTCTGGAAAATTCGTGCTTATAAAATCTATTCTATCAACTCTATTCCTCTCTTTCCATTGCATCCATGCATGTTAATTGGTGATGTGACTAACCAAAAGACCCAAGTTTCTGAGAAATTTGTGCGCAATAGGCTTCACATGCTGACTCACAGACAGTTATTGTGGCATCCTTCGCTTTCATGCAAACAGGCATACATTGTGGTGCACAGTCAGATCCAGCCTCACGGTCTCCAACAATAATGGCCGTTGTAATCACCAAGAATATAAAAAAGCAGGCTATGGAGATTTTTATTAAGGCCATTGATAGAAAACTTCATTTTCTTTGTATATACAAGTAAGAGGAAATATAATGGATATGCGTGTAGGGTTTGTTCTCTCTGGACGTTGATAGAAGATGAAAGGCGGGGAAAACAAACACAGACACTGCCCTCAAGTTTTCAATTGGTGATGAGGAAAACTCGGTGGAAATGTGAGGCTGATAAGGTATCTCAAGTGTGTGGTATATGACCTCTATTTATGCTGATAAGCTGCCCGTTTGGATTGCAAAATTAATTGATTTTTTTTGGGGGGAAAACCATGGTTTCAATGAAAATGCCCAAACACCACAAATTGTTGCTAATTGATTATTTTGGCTTGAACCACATTTTGTTATAAGCTCTGGGTTGCCAGCTTCTCTCAATCGATTATTCATTTAGGTTTATGATAGAAGCAAGACCACAAAATAAGATGAACGACAGGAACATTGGGTCAAAAAGTAAAATGACAGATATATCCTTTCAAGCGTTGTGAGATTTTTTTGGGTTAAATATCAATTTCAACCTTGAATTATAACCCCAGGGTTGATTTGAATCCTAAACTTTAAAAAGATACACTCTAAACCCTAAACAACTAAAATTAGTGTAATTTTGCCCCTATTATTAACTTTCAACAAATGTCCGTCAAATTAGGATTTAAAGTGCCCCAATTTGAGGGATATTTGTTGAAAGTTAATGGTAGGGGTCAAATTGTCCCAACTTTAATTGTTTAGGGTTTAGAATGCATTTTTTTAAAAGTTTAAGATTCAAATCATCCCTAAACCCATAGTTCAAAGTTTAAATTGTATATTAACCCATGATAATGTTACAAATTTTCTAGGATATGAGAATAAGGAATTAAAAAAGGTAGATGATGATGACGATGATGATTATGATGATGAAACTATATAAAAGAAGATTGTAAATTGTAATAATAAGTAAAGAAGTTTTTGGTGAAGATTATGGTGGGTATGGATGAGATGGTGTCAAGTTAAATATTTTTGTTCTTGTTGGGTGGGATTTTGATAGCAATTAGTGATAGTAATAAGAGCGTAACATAATCTTTTGCTATAAACACACTTTCATATTTTTTTTTCCTCTTTGTTCTTTGGTGTAATGGAATCTCATAATAATATTGGTGAAAAAATATTATTATTCTTTGTTAGGAAAAAATATAGAATAGATTCCTCTTTATATACTTTTTTCTCTATTTCTTTATTTATCATAAAAGCATTTGATTTTGTTTTATAAATTTTCACCTTCATCAATCAATTTAAACTAAAAAACTTACACACTTCTTTAAAATCTTTTTAAAAATTAATATAATATGCAAAATATACTTTTTTAAATTACTGTTGAATTATTATTTATTAGAGTGCATTTTTTAAAATACAAAAAGATTAACTATCAATTTGGACCTTAAATTATAAATCCAAAGGTGATTTGAATTTTAAATTTTAAAAAAATGTATTTTGAAACCGAAACAATTAAAGTTGAAATAATTTTATTCCTACTATTAACTTTTAACAAACTTTTGAGGTTTAAAGTGTAATTCTTTTCTAAATAAATCTGATCAATGCGCGTATCTTAAAAATAAGAAAATGAAAGAGAAAACAGAGAAACAATTTAGAGATGAAACGGTTTAGAAATTCAGGTGGTGAGAAAGCGATTAGTACCATGGATATCTCGAAAGTCGATGAGAGGAATGCAATAACTATAGGATGATTGAACATGTCGCCGATCACCTAAGGGTAGCAAGAGACCAGCAACGACTCTCGCTAGCAGTGCAAGTCAAAGTGATGGATGCAAGATGCGAGAGGCGAGAGGCGAGAGGCGAGAGGTGAGAGAGAGATTGCAAGGAGAGCGATTTGTAATGAAAGAATGCCGTTAAATGAGAAGTATGTAGAGAATCATAGATGAAGGCGCAGAGGAGGAAAAAAATTGTCAAAATTTTGAATTTTGAATCACCTCGAAAAAATGCATGATACAGAACCGGATGAGTTGAAGAGGGGAAATGGAAACGGAAGGAGTAGCCATGATAATAGACATTGGGAAGACGCGCTATAGCAGAGAATGGACATTTGGGAGAAAGCGTGAAGCCGAATGGACGAGTAGGGTTTTTGAAAAGTTTAAAAAAAAAAAAAAACACCAGACCAATGAGAATGATTGTATAGTGAAAGAGAGAAGTGATACATTTTATTCAAACATGACCTTATAGTAAATGAATCCGGCCAAGGAGGCAAAAGAAATTAACTTTAGGAAATTACAAGGTGCCCAATGAGGGAACAGCAAAATGTGGCCAATGGGATGAGTTTTACAACATTTGTATAATAAGGTTGATATGAAGAATATAAGAGACTAAGATGAGATGAGAAAAATGCATGAATAAGATATAAGAGAATTGGAGAGAATGGAGGGGTAATTTTCATTCACTTAAAGGTATCTGAAATGTGTGGTACATAATCTCTATTTATAAGCTTCAGGCCCTATAAGAGTTACAATTTCATAAATACAAGAATTATTCTACAATATAATACAACATGAAACCATTGGAAGTTATAGAAATAAATATTAGAAAACCACCCATTTAAGAGCTATAAGGTATTATGACATTAATCATGGGATGGAATTCTAAGAGCTATGAAGTCATGGACTACTCAACATAATATTTATAACACTTGCTCTTGAAAATTCATAGACAATAATGCGGCTTATTAAAACCTTACTAGAAAAAGATTCAATAGGACAAAAACTTAATGAAAAAAAATACATAATATATATTAAAGTTGCCTCATTAAAAAATCTTATTAGGAAAACCCACTAGGATAAAACCTTGGTCGAGAAAAAAAGGTATATATCATCAACTTTGCTTCTCTTGATAACAATATCAGTTTAACTCTTCCAAATAATATCACCACCTATTATTATTGTACCTCAATAGAAAATACTAATTTCAAAAATGTGATTGTTGCTATTACTTTCTTAAGCTAGTCCTTCATTCAACCAAACTATGCATGATGCATTTTTATCATACATAATCTTCTAATATATCCTCTGGATATATTGAATTATCAATATATACCTCATTTGTCTTATATAATGTGAAATAACAAAAGAAAAGTTATTCTAAAAATTGTAACATTCTAGTTTTTCATTTAGAAATTTAACAGGAATTATGTTGAATTGAGGTTGATGGAGGTTAATAAATTAATTAAGCTTGTGATTATGACTTAAATTGGGTCCAAAAGAGGGTTTGAACCCAATTGCAAAAGGACAACTGCCTCAATACCATGCACCGCCATTCATGTGTCATAATTTTAATGAATTTTCCCCCCACTCCCATGTACTATAATACTGACAAACAAGGTATCCATAAAAGGGGAGGCATAAAATTTTCTCACTCCCCCCCCCCTCCCCCACCAAATAAAGAGATAATGGAAAGGTAGTACATGTAAGATTCAGACGTAAATTATCATCCATGGCTTTGTTCTCGATAGCACACTGAAAAGAGAAGAGGAATGTCAGTATGAAATAATCAATAAGGAGATACTGCTCATCAGTCATCACATGAAATTAACTATTTATCTCAATTCTAACCTCGCGACAATAGAGAAATAATACAAGCATTCATCTGAATATATAAATATAAGCCTTGAATAACTGAAAAACTGAACAACGTGAAACCTGGATTTCATGGTTAGCATCCCTTTAATCACATCAACTTGAAAACTTTCATATTGAAATTTTTTCTTCCATCCATTCAAGGAAAAAGGACATAGGAAGGTACTCTTAACTTCATTTTGGCAAGGCTGTTCAGGGCCAGTTTATGAGCACTACCACCATCACCACTCCCACGTCACTACTCAACTGCTATAAACTTTTTGTTGACTATGTCTTCGGCTGATCTTTATTCTTCTCAAAACAGCTGAGTGAAAACTAAACCAAATGAACAGATGAAGAATATTTGACTATGACCAGACCAAGCGTCAATCAAACTGATCACAGTCATCGGTCATTTCAGGGTTACTAATTTGAAGCAATATTTCATGAATCATCTGCGCCAGTGAATGAGAAAGCTCCCCTTGGTAGAATTTATGACATCTCCCAGCAATGTTTATCCAGCTACAACCAGGAGCTTTAACTAAATTGAAGTTCCTCAACTTCGCTCTAACACTTGAAACGGCTTCAAGCATACCGTGAGATTCATATATGCTACACAGTGCAATATAGTTGCTGGCATTATTTGGTTCTATTTGGAAAAGATGACGAGCTGCAATTTTTCCAATTTTAACATTCTTGTGCATCATGCAACCGGCAAGCAAGGCACCCCAAATGCTTGCTGTGGCAGATGATTTCATACTTTCCAATATCTGAAGTGCTTCCACCAAATATCCACAGCGACCCAAAAGATCCACTATGCAAGCATAGTGCTCTACGCTTGGCTCAAATCTGTATTCTGAATGAACCGAGTTGAAAATTTGCATACCCTGATCGACCAAACCTGAATGGCTACAACTAGCTAAGATTGCTGTAAGTGTAACTTGGTTTGGTGTAAACCCAATATCTATCATCTTCTTAAACAGAAACAAAGATTCCTCTCCCTTTCCATGCATCCCATAAGAAGATATCATGGCAGTCCAAGTGACCAGATTAACATCAGTCATGGTTTTGAAAACCTTTTCTGAATAATTCAGGCATCCACACTTGCCATACATATCAATTAATGCATTGCCAATGGCAGCATCCACATTAAACATGCCTTTAACTATGTGACCGTGCACCTCTTTCCCTTTTATTAAGTCCCCTTCCCTTCCGCAAGCATTCAAAACGCTAGGAACAACCATTGACTCAATCTTAACTTCGTTCAAAATCATTTCCCTTAAACAACTCAGAGCATCCACATGCAAACCAGTCCTTGCAAATCCTGAAATCATCAAATTCCACACTACAGAGTCCTTTAACGACATATTAGAGAACACACACCTTGCCTCACTCATGGCCCCGGATTTGGCATAAGATTCCAGCACACAACTTCCGACAACCACATATTCCTCGTACCCAAGCTTTATAACCAAAGCATGACATTTCTTACCAAGGGAAGTATCTCCTACTCCAGTAGAAGCCTTAAACAAGGGAGGCAAAGTAAAATGATCAGGACGAAGACCTGTCCGCTGAAATTTATAGAAAACTGCTATAGCATCAGAATACAGCATATTCGCAGCATATGAAGCGATAATGATGTTCCAAGAATGCATGTTTTTGTGGAGCATTCCATCAAAAACTTGGCGTGCATGGTGGAGAAACCTGTATCTAGAGTATACTAACAAGAGATCCGTTTCAAGAGTGACGTTGGGAAGCAAGCCTTGGAGAAAGATCTGAGCATGGCATTGCTTGGCTTGCCAGACAGAAAAGTGAGGGAGGCAGCTTCGAAGCAGGGAAGACAAGAAGGAACCTTTCTGAGACATACCATTTCAAGAAGTTTCAAATGTTAGCGCCGTTGACATGACAGGGAGGGAACAAGGGAAAACAATCCCTTTTCTGGCCTTTTGATTTCATGGAGTCAAAATTTGTTTAAGAATTTGACCATGTAGTTTTTATTATAAATTTTACAAATATAAAAAAAAAAGAATTTCACAATTTTTTATATCCAAATTATGTATCTAAAAAAAGTATGTAAACTTCAAAAAATACCGTGAGCATAAGTGCATAACAGCTACAGCTTACTATGGCTCACTAAGCTGAGAAATTCTTGCACAGACCCACAGCATCACATCATCCATGCACCATCTAATAAAAACATGTCATTAAGATAGTTGTAAATATAAATTAATTCTGTCATTAACGATGGCGGGGGATAGAAGGTAATAAATTAAAGAGGCATTCTACTCTAAAGATAAAATCATTAAAAATAATAATACATTATATTTTATTTGATTGAACTAGTACAATTTTATTGGATGGAGAACTAAGAACCGAGACCTTGACACTCCCAACCCCCGAATCCGAAACCACAAAATCCCAAAACCTGAGACCCCAAACCCATAGGAAGTAAAGCGTTTTTCCATCTATAAATAAATTTATTTTATTTATATTTTTATTTGTTGTATTATTTTGTTAACATACCAAACAAGCCCTAAAAATCTAACATCCAAGTAAGATCCACCACTAACTTGAGGTTCTTACATTCTATTTCTAGTTCTCTTCTCCTATTATGATGTCATGACATGAATGGACGGAGAACAGTCAATCTTCACATAAAATGATGTTTTCAGGCCATTAGAACATACTATATAATACACTGGGCAAAGGACTTAAAAGCAATTATGCACATATCCTATTCCATTCTCCTCTCTTCAAGGAAATAAATGACATCAAAATTAAGGGGGAAAAGAACAGAAAAAAATGTACTTCTCCCATATCAAATCTAAACAATCCAAAAGAGATGCGCACATACCCCAGATATGTAGAGGGTCCACTCCAGGTCATATGTAGAGCAAGTAAAGATCAAGTTCAACACAATGCATTGTGCTTTCAACATATTAACTCCAGGGCCTGCTGCATTATTGGTTCTAAAGGAAACATTACCATTTCACCATGATTATAAGTTCATTTTCTTCTCAAATTAAGTCTGTATGGTAGTAAACTTATCAACAGCTAACAAGAGGAAAAGAAAAACTAACCTGAATCTCAAAAGCACATTTAGTCTTAAACATCAAACAGTCAGAGCACTCCAGTTCTCATGACAGTTATCAAGCACACTAAGTCTGTAATATTGCCGCATCTGATGGATTGGGGCTGCAGAAATAATATCAAATGTTTTAATAGACATAGAATCTTAAAATAAAGAATAAGGCATACATATTTTACGGTCTTTGGATTGGGTATTATAGTAGCAAAACCAGAGAGCATCAAAGCACTTGGCTTAGGATAACTTCAGTTTAGGTGTTGAGTTGGAACCTTCTTCCAAGCATTTGACGCAGGAAAACTTCTGTTTAGATGGGAAGTTGGAACCTTCTTCCATTGACGACATGACTGTGCAAATTTAAAAAATGCAACCTTAACCACTGATTGAGACATATATATGATGATGCAAGCTACTCTAAGCATCAGAAGAAGGCACATACTCCAGGGTGGATGATATGTTAGCCTGCAAACGGTGGCCTCACTGACCTTATACATCAATGCCACTCCTCAGCTGTGTGGGAAAAAACCTGAAAAGCATCAGATTTAGAGATAATTCTACAATTGCATTGTAGATCTTAAATCACTGAAAGAGGAATTTTACTCTTATTTTCTCACACCTGGTCTTTCCGTCCACCTAATGGAAAATCCTAACACAAGCAATATCTATAACTTATAAATCAAATAACTAAATTTAAAAATTCTCAATTAACTCTAGCATGAGAAGCGTGAACACATCTTCTAATTTGAATCCCTTGCTTTTTCTTTTTTTCTTTTTTGCTACCAAAGAATGATGTAAATAAGTACAAAGTACAAGGGTTCAAATACTGAAAGGCAAACAGGAACCAAAACATACTAAGATTTATCATAGTTAAAACTTAAATGCCACAAACTGAAGAGAATATTTTTGTTGTTCATATCAACAAAAGAAAAATGAAAATCATAAACATTAATAAATTTAAGAGCAACACATAAATCAACCAAAGTGCAAGAATTCATAGAAATTAAAATTCGACAGAGAAAAATAATTATCAAATAATTATAAAGAAGGATTTAAATGACATTTAATCACAGGTCACTTAGAAGCTAAATTATTTGAACAAGGATTTACACAGGGATGGACCCGTGGCTCCATCAGCAGGCAGAGCAGAGCTAAACATTTCAATGTTTTGTCCGACAAAATTTGAAGTCTAACTAACTTCAGGATCAAACGTTCACAGCTTCAATCGTTCAATCATTCAAGTATACGACATTCAACACTGTGGGGTCTGGAGATTCAATAATCAACCATTCAACCCAAATCTCAGCAAAATTCAAATCAGAAGAAGAAAGGTAACGAACATGAAGGAGCAAGAAGGAGTACATCAAACCTCACAGCATCATGAAAGAAACAGAAAGCAATGCCAGAGAAGCAAAGACCAACGTGGACAACAGCGCTAAAACTTGATCTGAACGGCAAGCGTAAACGGGCAACACAAACCTTGATCGGAAGTTTTGAAGTGAACACCAGGCTCTGCACCAAGAACTCAGAAATTTCGAACAGAACGCCGTGATCAGGAGGGAAGAACGAAGGAGACGCCGTGCTATGCTCTCAGAAGTAAGGAAGAGAACATGAAGTCACTGACGGAAGGAAGCGCCGATTTTTTGTATATAGACACACACACACGAGGAGGGGAAGCTCCGTAAGTTGGAAGATTTTTTCTAGAGAAGAATGAAACGGAGTGGAGGGGGCTAAAAGTCTAGACCATTATCTTTTTAAGGAGGGATGGAACTATGGCCCTCAATCACAGAATAATGTTTTTTTTTGAACGGAGAGGCATAATATAATTATTTCATCCTATTTTAATAAAAAATTTTCATTCCTTAATAAAAAATTTTCATTCATTATTTTTATTTTTATTATCTATATATCTCTCTCACCTCTCGTGATCTCTCTCTCTTCTTATCACATCCCAAAACACCGAATGTGACCGACACAAAATATAAGATTAATATTATTTCATAAACCAAATCAAAACACATGTTCGTAACTATATTTAGAAGAAATTATATACTTCAATGGTATAAAATAAAATAATATTATAATACTTATGACTTTTGGTAAAGTTCAATAAATCTTTAAAAGAATATATTTAAAACAATTAAACAATCAATTCAAACAAAATACGAGAATTGCTTCCTTAACTTATAATTAATAAAAACAAAGAGGTAAATATCTTGCCTAAGTTTGGAACAATTATCAAATATCATAAAATAATAATTCAAATTCAACATAAGTTCAACTTTACAATTTTTCAACATAAGAACCCACTTTATAATGTAAATGAAGGAGGTGGTGGCTTCTATTATTTGAAATACAAACAAATCAATATAAACATGATAAGTCAACATGTGCACAAGTCGTGCGTGCGCACACACACACACACATATTCTAAATCATGTTATTTCTTCAAGACCATAAAATAATACTTCAAATATATAAAATAATACTTTAAATATATAAACATGGACATGAATAAATGTTTACTGACACAATACTCACAATATAAGATGAAAAAAATAATATTATCAACAAGTATATGAAACATACTTTCAAACTCATTATAGTAATGAAATAAACTTTGTAATAGAAATCTTGGAATCAACTTATCCAAAAATTAATAATAAAAATTTATTTTCAAATATGAAAATTTAGAGAAGAAAAAAAAAATTTTAAACAAGTTCTTTATAGGAATTCACACAACATAAAATTTCTAGTATGGACACATAATCTATGTGGGTAAATTACCAATCAGGCATGGCTCGTAGAACACGAGACATATGCATAAACACACAGTCTTCAAGGGTAAGTAATGAATTTAGCACATATCAAAGGCCATGAATATCAGGCACAACTTGAAGGTTACAAATAACAAGAACACTATGTTTGATTCCTCTATAAATATTCACGAGCATATCAGAAAATCAACTCTTTAATATATAAAAATTTTTGTAAAAGGATCCAAAAATATCCAAGTCATTTTTCCATACTTTCTTCCATAGACTCTAATATGCTTGTAGAAACTTTCTTTTAGAAATAAAAAAATTCTCATCACTATAAAAATACTTGCAAAAATATGAATTTCAAATATTCATCAAATACTTGCTAAATCTCACTTTAAAATCTATATCCAAATACTTGCTAAAATTTCTTTTAGTACGAAGAGGCCCTTTTAAGATGGAAATTTCATAATTTGCAAGTAAATCTACATCAACATAGTTTATAAGTCATACCAAAGCCAATCCTCACTTATGTAAAAATATTCTGTTAACCCATTTCAAAGTTCAATTTGTCAAAATCAACCTAAGATAGATGTATGCTACAAGCAATGCTTTCAGTTCAGAAAGAGTTTTGTAATAAACTTCCCAATAAACCGAAATTTCACACAATACCACAATATGAATTAATATTCAGACATACTAGGAGCCAAAAGATAGCTATCTTTCTACTAAAGAGCAAATCAATGACTTGGAAACAACACAGTCATGTTACAACATCATTTGATATTCTCAAAGTCCATTCAGCACATAATTAAACCAAAGAAATTCAAGATAATGAATACCTAACCAAATATGAATGACTCTAGTGAAACTTTAGTAACATATCCAACACTTATAAACCAATAAGGAGAATACATAATACTTAATTCTATACAATTCTTTTCTTAAGCATTTCATTAGGATTCTCTAATCCAAGAGAACAAAATAATGCATGCCTGGCAATTAAAAACAACAAAACAACATTCTATTGCTCTCTGAACCTATAGAGTTCAATAGCACTCCTCCAAACTTTCGCTACGCTATTCTGATAAATTTAGTAGTACATGCTTAATCACTACTCAATTTAAAATAAAATCAAGATTTTCCTAACATTATAGAAAATAAATTACAAACTTTAAATGAGACCAACATCAGAATCAAGTGAAATTTGAGGACTACAAGAATAGTTCAACCGAATTAATAATTAACAACCTTGAAAGCTTTAAATTTGGGTTCGAGCTATGACATATAATTATCAACATGGTATCCAGTGTTTCTCCGCTAACCTATGAAGCATGTTTAGATTTCTAACAACTCAAATGCTAATACTCAAACAAGAAACTAAATCAACCATATTTTGGAAAAATAGCATGGAACACACAAGATCTTATTGACCGTCATAAACCTTAAAAATCAAATAAGTAACTTCTTTTATGATTATACAACATTATCATCATGTTTATCCAATTCCCTTAACTTCATTTTTCAAACCTTTCATCAATTACTTTATAAATATGTCCCAGAAGTTTTCATAAAAACAAACAATCTTCATTGTTGAATTATCAACTAAATGTCTTTTCCAAAATTATCTAATTTGATTTCCAATTTCCATTATAGAAAGTTATTACCTCTTATGTAACCAATAATAGTGTGTGTATCAAATAACAATCCATCAAACAAAAAATTCTTTTTAGGATCCAAAGCTTTCCACCACACATTATACACGTACACACCGAGTAGAGGTTTATAGAATTTAATTTGTGTACTGGAAACTTGTAATGGAGTCAAGCAAATTATCTGCTTTAAATTATAATTTTTTTCAAGTGGTAAACTTGATATCATAAGAACTTTTTTTCTATACAAACATGACACTAGTGCTCGTCAAATTCCCACCTCCACCCTTGTGGAAAAAAATAACCTGGTCAGCAACAAAAATGGTACATAGGAATGAGCCAATATGTAGAGAATGAATTTGAAAACATGCAGCCCATCAAACACAGAAAAGAAAAAGTATACAAGGATTCTTTAAGTTCTAGTCCTTTTTACCCTTACATATGAGATGGAACTTATAAATTAGTAAGACAAGCAAGGGCAGTATAGAAGAAAGGCTCTAGCCATATAATTCTATTCTCCTGTAAGTTCATGACATCAACATTTTTTTAATACAAGGCCATGATAAAATTATGTAAGAAGACCAAAATCAAAAAATTAGGTCATATCAAAAGCCAAAAAGCTTCTACAGTCCAGTCCACTGGTGGTCTGTCAAAAATAGTAATTTCAAACCAATAGTAAAAATGATACTTTAATGTTTTGGTTCAAGCTCTCAATGTTGGTGGTTCTTGGTACAGGGCACACATCATTTCCCTGCTGATGAACCTAGACCAACGCTAGCTGGGACGGAGTGCATCCCTTCCTTGTAGCCATTTCACTGTCCCTCTCAAATATAAAAATTCATATGTATATTCAAGTAATGTTTATATCTATCTGAACCTCAACACAGAGATTAAACAAACTACATAACAACTCTTTAATATTCCAATCAAATTCCTCTTCGATGGTCAATTCCAAACCTTCAATCAAAATTCTCAAACTTCAAATCTCTTGCTCAACAATCTCCAAATATCAATATTTAAAGTTATCATGCTACACAAACCCAACTCCCCATCAACAAACAATTTAAGCCGAAGAAAAAATTCAAATCCACATCTATTTTCCTCTAGCATCAACCAACCAGTTATCCAAGTCGCAAAACTCACACACAAGATGCAAGGGAGAGATGATGAAGCTTGAACTCAGCAATAAGCAAAGGAGGTAATGGATGGAAGGATTCAAAACCTCCAACATAGAACAGCATCGGCGCAGAACAAAATGGAAGACAACGCTAACCATAACTGACAGCGTAAAGCAGGGGAAACTATATAAGGAAAAATCACGAGCTTTGCCTCTATAAGCAATGATAACAGCACCATAATCACTGGTAGCTAATGAAACGAACCTAAAAGAATGAAGAAAGGAAGAAGTTGAGCTCCCTCCCTCCCTCCTTCAAGTTGCAACATGGACAGAAGAAGGGGAAGATTCTAGCATACTCACACTCCTCGATGACGAACACGATGGTGGAGGATGACTAGAGAGCAATTGTCACACCCTCAACTTTTGAAGTGTGATTGGCTAGAATGCCAAAAAACTCATATTCTATATGCCTAAACTCTTAACATATCTAACGTATTCATTACAATTTTATCATACAATCATCATTTATAATAAGCAATCGTTAATAGGAACAAAATATTTAAACTTGCTGTAAAAATTTTAGCAAAGCCTCTATTGTAAGTTGGACTTTCCGAAATCTTTACAACCTGCCAAAAAGAACATCCAAGTAACATCCAGAGTTCTTTTTTGCTACAATATATGTACAAACCAAAATACTTAAGCAAGAGTCATGCCTATATGATTCTTGGAGTGACTCTATAACAAAATAAAATACTTAAATATTTTCATTAATTCACAACGCAATTGGAGCAACAAAATACTTCTTATTTCAAGGAGTTCCACGAGGTCAACTAAAGAGCAAGTCCTCCATTTCTACTATCTGAGTACTAAAAATTCTTCCAGTAAATAACATTCTCAAATAATACTAATAAATAAAAATGATAATTATAAACATATACAATAGAAAAAAAGAAACTAATCTAATTATTGATAGTATTAGAAAATAACTGTACAATTTATCTTTGATAATTGAGTTAAAAAATAGAAAAGAGAAAATAAAGAATAATAATCAACAAATTGGGAATATGTCTTTTATATAAAACAAATCATAAAAATACAATTTTCAAGAGCAAAATTACAACTTGAAAAACTTATTTTCTGTTAGGACCTAAATAACATGAATAACAAGTGTGGACACACAATCCATGAGGGTAAATACATTGTGCATGACTAAAAGCCATGAAAAACAGGCGCAAGCATAAAATTCATGAATAACAAGCGTGGATTGTATCCATAAAATTACATCCTCCTTTCCAAGTGTGTTGGTCAACATACGGGGCTAGTACTTCTAATATACCTTGCTAACTAAGTATGTCAACGAAACTATCATTACCAACCAACGTTCTATTTTTAGTTCCATAAAACATTTTTGGCATGCATAGAGTCTAAACGTCCTTATAGTTCAAATTGTCCTTTAATTTGTAAAATATAGACAATTTTTTCATCAGTAATTTATCTAATGCTTGCATGTATGATTTTTTCAAAAAAATACCATGAGAATGCCTACTTGCATGACTAAAGTTAAATAATAAATAAGCTAATTACATATAAATAAGCTTAATCATTATATACAATTAAAAAGATATGTTTCAGAAGTAAAAGAAAGATCATTATTTCTATTTATTCAGGAATGTTATTTGCTTACCTAGTATGCCACCAAGTTCTAAAATTCCTTTCTTATAACTTTAATCAAGTTTTCTCTCCTTCCAAAGTCTCTATCAAATATAATAAAATGTTAATAGACTTTTTACAAGCACCTAACACGCATAAAATTCCAAATCAATAAATTAAACTTCTTAACCTTCATTCTCTTACCCCAACAATTCCAACATCAATATCATATTGTACAAATCAAACTCCCCATTAAAAAAAAAAAAAAAAACTTAAACCCAAAGAGAGCAACTTTCAATTCCTTTCCTTACGGTAACAAATAGATAAGTTAAATTGCCTCTTTCTATTATACATAAGTTAAATTGCCACTCTCTGTGTGCGAGCGCGCACTGTAAAGTTGAATTTCAGCTTTAATAAATCCTATCTACTCTGTCACTCACACAATAACGAGACAAAGAGGGAGAATTATAATCTATTACTACCCACACAATATGCACATCCACGTAACCATTGTTAGGAAGGGAAAGGATGAGATTTTAGCTTACCAAATAGTAAAGGAGACATGGAGGAAGGATTTGAAGCTCTTCCTTACTCACCCAAGACAGTATTACCCAGAAGAAATGAGATGAGGGAGAAGTTTTCGATCACAACAACAAAAGGGAAGGAAGAAGAAAGGACCAACGACTAATCAATGGAAGGAATATGGAGAAGACCACATGATTGAACTTCCATGGCAGCAACGGACATCCCATAGCCCACAACTGTGACAATGCCAAGAAGGAAGAGAGGCCGACGCAGAACCAAGGAAAAGCACTTGATAAGGATGATGGGAGAGGAAGATTCCAGCATACCCACTGTCACCGGCAGCGAGGACTAGTAGCGGAGAAGGAAGAATGGGAGACAAATGTCGATGAAGACTTAATGATCTCTCTCTCTCTCTCTCTAAAAACATTTGATATTTTTGTTTTGTGTTTTTTATGGCATTCTAGTAATTTGCCAAGCCAAAACAGAATTTAAAAAAAAATTTGCATCTTTCAGCGCCAAGGATCAAATAAGGGACCTAAAGGAGTGGACAAGAACTTCCACTAAGCCACCCTTTCATCTTGTTTAAAATTATCCTAAAACTAACAAAATACACTTAAATTATTTACCCACAATTTTATTTATTTATTTAAATTTCTGTGTTATTATAGCAATGGAGGAGGACAAAGGGTTTCGGCTAATATCTCTCCCTCACTAGTCTCCATCTTCATGAACATTTTCATGTAAAAACTTTTTCAACCTCTTCTTCTCAAGTTAAAATTGAGAACGAAAACAAAAAAATTAAAAAAATTAATACTTTGTGAATCTCATAAGTTTAAAAATAACTATGTTTAGTGAAAATTATGAAAAGGTATTGGATGATTCATTTTTTATAGTAGAAGCTATCTAGTATTTCTTGAAAAATAGTTTGTAGTTAAATTTGCACATTTACACATGCCGATGTAAAATGCCACATGTTATTATGGGCCTCATATAATGTTCGTCCACTAAAGTTAATGACAGGCTATTGGATTCTCTATTTTCTAAAGTTTGTGGTTTATTTCACACCATCTGATAGTTTAGGCTATCAGGTACTTCTAAAAAAATAGCACGTCGTTAGATTTGCACCTTTACCCTAAAAAATATATCTGATCTAATCTTTCTTTTCTTTAAGGGCATCAAGGTAATTTTTCAGAGACTGTAACAAAAATATTTAAAAATAAATGCTCCTCTTTTTAATTGGCAACAGATTCATATAACATCTTGATTTTCATATAATAAATAACTTATAAAATTTGGATTTTATTGAGGATTTGAAATTCAAAGTTTATATTTTTTTTTTAGGTTTAAATAAAGAATGAATTTGTATTTGCAATTATTTGGAGGTAATTACATGTTTAGGCATTTAAATATGGAATAAATTGAGCTTAGAAGGTTTATATAAGAAATGTTTATTGACTTAGTTTAAAATATGATTTAAGGATAAAATAAACAAATATTACATGAAATAAAATAAATAAATAAATAAATGAAAAGAAGAAGAAGAAGAAGCACCAAAAGAGAGAGAGGGGGAGAGAGAATGTTGTGGGACCCACATCTATTTTAATATTATATCCCATCTCCCTCCCCTTTTTAATTTTCGCTTTATCGTCTTCTTCATCTCTTTGCAGCATCTGCCATTTTTTTTAAGTAAAGTTCTAACTTTACTCATTTAAGTGTTCAAAATGACTCTCATTTTTTAAGTTATTTTCATAATATTTTTCACTCAACAAGAGCTTTCTAAGACTAGCATTATTTTGATGAATAGAGCAAATTTTTTTATTAGAATTTTCATGTAGGATATTTAATTAGAAGTTATAATGATTTAAAAATAAATGTTGAGGTTGCTGGGGCTTTAATAAATATTATAGAATATTTCTTTAAGGTTGAAATTCAAATTTGAAGATTTTGAGTTAAACCTTAAACTTAAATGGTGAAAATTTGGTTGAATCTAAACCATTGGGGGCAAATTTCTAATGTCTGCGTGTTTAGTTAAGTATAGATAAATATTTTAAGGTGTTGGAATCTTGATTTGATACTTCAGGACAATTGGTGATTTTTGGAGGTATTTTTGAACGAATTTTCAACTATGTGATGATGTGGGAAGTGATTTGAGGATTAATTAGAGCTTATAAATGCAAGAGAATTTTGGAGATAATTTTTTGAAGGGCTAAAATAGATACTAACCTTAATTTAGTAACAAATATGGGTCTTAAACCTAAAATTTTCTAACCCTTTAAATTAGAGTTATTTATTAATTTCAATGTGAAATTAATATATAATATTATGAAATAATTGTGTAGATTGTATTGATAAAAAGAGTAGTGAAAAAGGAGTTGTAAAGGGGAACTTATATTTTAAGACACAAGGTAACCATTTTTAATCACTACAAAAAAAAACCATGTTTTAGTAACAGAAAAAAATTCTATCACAAATCTGTTGCAGATTCATTGCTAATTCCATCGCTTATATTAGTGATGGAATATTTCTATCACAATTTGGTTGTTGCAAATCTGTTGCAAATTCCATCGCTAAAACATTTGCAACATAAATAAGCAATGGAAATATCCATGGCTAACTTCAAGGATAACCAATTCCTGTTTTGCAAGGAAATTAGCGACGGAATATTTTCATCAATTCTGTGGTTAATTTTTTCCCACAAAATATTCCATTGCTAATTCTGTTGGAAAGTATTTCTATCATTATTCCATCCCTAACTCGGTCACTAATTTATTATTCTAGTATTTTTAATATATATTTTATTTTATAGTTTTAATAAATTGAGAAAATAGTTCATTATAATCTAGCATGTCTCTACTTGTATTTTGTAATCTTTTTTCATAAAATACTAATTTTTGAACACACACACACATTATATGTACATTTAACTTTATCACTATAGATTAATTTAGGCCAAAAGATAATGTTGTCAATTCTCTATTACTTTCTCAAGTGCATAAAACTTCTTGACATATGTTGGATATTTCAAGGTTATATTATCATTGATTCAGTTGTCATTGGTTTAAACTATGTTTTAATCATGAAACATTCCAATATACATTCTTCGGTTCAAAATATAAACATTTCTTCCTAGCTAATATTGGTTCAAAATATAAGTAACTTAATATTTGCAAAAAAAGTTTTCTCATTTCATCCATAGTATTTTAGATTAGAGGGAGAATATTGAATTGATTTTAGTGGCAGTAGAGAAAACTATATTGAATTGATGGAAGGTTAAATTTGTGATATTCATAAAGGTTAATTTCCCCAAATTAAAAACCTTATCTAATTTTCCTTCCCTAACAAGAAAAATTAAAATTTGTGATGGACATTTAATGATAGGTCTTTAATTCATCACTAATTATAAGCACTAGTGACGAAACTTTATGACAGACTAAAATATGTCACTAATTACATAAATTAGTAACGGATACAGGATGTCATCTCGTTTTGATCAAATTTTATAAATTTTAGTTATTGATTTCAATCTATCACTAATTTCCGTCACTAAATTTTTTATAATAGTGACCAATATTTTTAATTAAAAAATTAATAAAAGGAGCTCAAATTTTTTAAAAAAATAAATAATTTATAATATACATAGAGAGATTCACATAAAAAAATCTTCAAAATCATCAAATTAAAAAATTACACAAGTAATTTTTCTCTTATTATAAGTAAAATATATAATATAAAATGATATAAAAAATAAAAAATATGTTTCCTTTTATTATGTAAATTTAAATATAAAATAAAAATTTTACCATATGAAAATATTTTAATTATAAAATATATAATATAGAACAATATATAGAAATATTTATTTTCATAACATATATTATTTGGTATTAAATAATATTTTTATTAACTAATAATAAATATTAAATTATATATTTATGTGTTAACGTGTGTGTACATGACAATATATATTATCAACATATTTAAATAATATTGTTCCTCTAAGAAATGACATGGAAGAAAACAAAAAGTTGCAAGGAAGCAATTGTGGTTCTCACCTCTAATTCCATGATTACAAAGATTGTTTGTTTTTGAAAAAAAACTGCAAAGCTTATGAGGTGGCACTATGAGAATCGTCAAGGTTCTGATGTCCTTTCTCACCCCTTCAATGGTCAAGCATGGAAAGTGTTTGATAATGCATATCCTAACTTTGCCTATGGTCTACAAAATGTGAGGCTTGGGTTATGTACTGATGGATTTACACTATTTGGGTAATCTAGGAGACAATATTCTTATTGGCTTATGACCCTTACTCTATATAATTTACCATTAGAGGCATGCATGACACGAGAATATATGTTTTTGATGTTGGTCATCCATGGTCCTAATAATCCCAAAGGGAAAATAAATGTGTATTTACAACCATTCATAGACGAATTAAAATTATTGTGGCATGAGGGTGTGTCAACATATGATGCCTCATTGAGACAAAATTTTCATATGTGTGCTGTACTACTATGGATAATCAATGACTCTCTTGCATATGGCATGCTATCTGGTTAAATGACGATGGGGAGATTATCATGTCCTATATGTATGGAGAATTCAAAAGTATTCCAATTGAAGCATGAGAGAAAAACCTCTTTCTTTAACTGTCATCATCAATTTCTTCCCGATGATCACTAATTTAGGAGAAATAGAAGCTCATTTTACAAGAATAGAGTTGAGAAATCAATGCCTCCACCTCGATTAACTAGAAAGGAAGTTTGGCAAAGTGTACGTAATTTGCCAAAAGTCATTGAAGTATGGAAAAATTGTACCAATTGAAGGCTATAAGTGCATTCATCATTGGACAAAACAAATCATAATCTTGATGTCATGCACATTGAGAAATTTTTTTTTTGACAATGTGTTCCACACAGTCATAGACATGAAGGGGAAAACAAAAGATAATATACAATCTCAAATGGACTTGAAAGAATATTGTCAATGAAAGGAAGATGAACTTGTTGAAAGAAGAGGAAAAATGATGAAACCCAAAGCACGATATACTTTGAATTTAGAACAAAAATGAGAAATTTATTAATAGGTTAAGAAGTTAAAGCTCCCTAATGGATATGCATCTAATCTAGCTCGATATATTGACATGAAAGAAGCAAAGTTGTATGGAACAAAGAGTCAAGATTGTCATGTGTTCATAGAGTGTTTGCTTCCTATTGTCTTTGTTGCTTTGCTTGTAGTTTATGGAATCCTATAGTGGAGCTTAGTCAATTCTTTAAACAAATTTGTTCCATTACCTTGATAAAAGATCAATTAAAGTTGTTAGAGAAAAATATTGTTATAATATTATGCAAGTTAGAGAAAGTCTTCCCCTAAGGTTTGACTCAATGGAACATTTACCCATCCATCTTCTTTATGAATCTAAGGTTGGAGGACCTATTTAATATCAATGGATGTATCCATTTAAAAGGTAATAAACTTATTTTCACAAGTTAAGAATGAATATATGATAACTATAATAATCAATCTCAACTTTCATTTCTCTTTATGTAGGTTCCTTTATACTTTGAAACAAAAGGTCAAGAATAAAGCTCGAGTTGAAGCATCTAATTGAGGAAACTGCACTGTTTTGCTTAAGACCTCCAAGAAATGATTATGGTGGTATATTTAATTTGCTGACAATTTCTATACTATCCAAGAAGACCTTCTGGGGAATATAAGGAATGTTTCTTGGATGATGAATAAGCAAAAACTGCAACAAGATATGTTCTAATGAATTGTGATGAGGTGTAACCTTATATAAAGTTAGTGATGTTGAACTGCAATAAAATTAAACCTTATATCAAATGTATGCATGATTATTAACATATTACTTGTCATGCATCTTATTTGTTTGAACATTAAAGGAAAAGAACCTTTCAATTGTGGACAATGAGATAGAATCTCAAATTAATGAAAATTTTTCCTCATGGTTTAAAGATCATGTAAGTAGTAATTGGTTTAAATTTGTATTGTACAACAAACCTTAAGTAACATAATATTCTTTAAAAAAATGTCATATAGGCGCAAAACCCAAACAACAATATTGTGAATCCATTCTTGCATAGCATTGCTTAGGGCCCAAAGAGAAGAGTTAAAACATGGCCTAAGTGCTTTATTAATGGGTATAAATTTCACACACATTCATAAGCCCTTCAAAAATCAAAATAAATAGTAGTGTTTGCATGAAGGTAGCAAGCTATGTGCAATTAGATCATGACTTTTATGGCATTCTATAGGAGATTGTGGAGATTGAATATATAGGGCTTCCTGTAAAGAGGTTAGTGTTATTTAACTATGAGTAGTTTGATCTAACACCAAATCGTGGTATGGGGGTTCATGAACAATATGGGATTATTGAAGTTCATGAATTTTGGAGGTACAATAAGTATGACCCATTACTCAACAAGTAGTACAAATGTACTATGCTCCTTATCCTTGTTGCCATCCAAAGGCTAATTGGTTGGCTATTATTAAGGTTAAGGCTCGTAGTATAATTGACATTCCTCCATCTCAAACAAACGTAGGAGCATTTCAAGTGGATGGACCAAAAGTCATAATACCAATAATTGTTCATCGTGATGAATTGAATAACCCAAGAGACTTTGAGATTTGTTATAAAGAAGTACATATGCCAATTGATAACATGGTTTATAAAGAAGCTAAAGATGATGATAATGAAGAAGTTAAAGAAGATGATGAAGAGGATGAAGATACAAAAGATGGTGAAGATATGGAAGATGGGGAAGAAGATTCTTATATGAAGATGATGATGCTGATGATGACAATGATGAAGATACATAAATTATGGTTTTGATTTTGATATGCTATTTAGTTTGAGTTTGATTTTGATTGTATTGAGTTTTAATTATGTTGATATTTTATGATATTTTATTTATTATTTATTACTAACTCAAAGTTGAAATTTGAATATGTAGATGTCAAGTCATCATTAAAAGCGTTCTAGAGACCAATTGAGTATTCCAACTCCTACATTATCATCTCAGCAGTGTGAAAAAACTTTTATTCCTCATATAACAGCTACATCCACTCCTGTTATGGTAGACATATTAGCTAGACCTCCAATCATGCTTGAATCATCTAGACCTACACCATCCTTCATCATTATTAAACCATCTAGACATCTATCATCCTCAATTATGCATGAATCAAATAGGAGACCCTCATTCACACCTGTGTCATTTCCTCCCATCCCATCTCTTGAAACTAAAAACTCGCAACCTCTTGCTCCAAGGGCCCTCCGCTAGTTTTGCACTATGGGTCGTGATCCAACAGATGATCAAACATAGATATACCTTGAAAAGAAAATGTTAGTCAATATAGTCTATATTATATTATTTGATATCTCTATTTAATAGCTTAAAGACATTCTTACATTTTTAATTATTTCTTGAAAATTATTATTAGGTTTAATCTTTATGTTGGCACCATATAGACTATTCTTTTAATAATTTTGGTACTATATGGACTATTCTTCTAATAATTCAAGCACAATTTGAGCAGCCAAGCTCTAGTTGGAAAGTGACACCCTTTCAAATCAAACAAATGTAGTTTGTTGAATGGGTGGTATATATTATTTCTATTATATAGTTGTATTATGTGTTGAGTTTTTCTCTTATTTTATTAAACTTTTGATTTGTTTCTTATCATTTATAAAGAAAAAATATAAATGACTGTCACAAGATAAAGCTGCTATTAAGAAAAATTGAAATTTTAAGTGTGTAGGCATCTTGAGAAACACAACACATAATGTGAGGCATGACCTCTTTTAGAAAAATGTTAGGCCTAATTGGATTCCAGATGATGTGATGGATAATTTAGAGAAAATATGGATATTAGGAGATTATAAGGCCAAGTGTGACATAGCTAAACCAATCGCCATCTTCTACAAGAGGCACTCAACACAAAAGGGGTAGCATTCCTAATAATGAACATAAGAGGAGATTGGCAAGAGTTGTTTATCTTCAAATGAAATCATTATTTATTTAATGCATGATATAATTCTTCTTTATAAGTAATTTTAGGCTTTAGAGTTGGGGAGAAAACCTACAATGTTTGAATTGTTTAAGAAGACACATTTTAATGAGCAAACTGGCCAATTTATGGATCATAAGTCAACTGAAGTATATGTAAGTATATGTTGGTAATTGTTATTTGAATTGTGGTGAAGGCTAGAGGCCTGACTAGTTGTAGTGTGAGTCTTGATTTATTATCTTAATATTTATTGAAATTTTCTGAAGGCTAAAGGCTTGACTAGTTATGTGAGTTTTGATTTAAAAAGTTCATTGTTATTGGAATTGTGCTGAAAACTAGAGACCTGACTAATTGTGTGAGTTTGATTTAGAACATTCATTGTTATTGGAATTGTGCTGAAGGCCAGAAGCCTAACTAATTGTGTGAGTTTTGACTTAGAACATTCATTGTTATTGAAATTGTGCTGAAGGCCAGAGGCTTAACTAGTTGTGTGAGTTTTGATTTAGAACATTCATTATCATTGCAATTGTGCTGAAGGCCAAAGGCCTAACTAGTTGTGTGAGTTTTGATTTAGAACATTCATTTGACTAGTATGAGTTTTGATCTACAATATTCATTATTTTTAGAATTGTGCTAAAGGCCATAAGCCAGACTGGTTGTGTGAGTTTTCTTTAATGATTGTTAGAAATGTTCTGATTAGCTATTTAATAACTTTTGATTTTCATTGTTTGATTATTGCTTTTGAATCATTTAATTGTATGGTCTTGAAATTCTTTTTTTAAAATATAACAAAAGCTTTTATTAATGCATATGTAGGATTGAGATCTTCATATTTTGTAAATTTTCTTTAGGTTTACTATATTATGATTTTGAATTATTTCTTGCAAATATGGTTTTAAGTTTATACCTATTTTTATATTGTAAATTTTTATACTCATTACTTTTTTTTAATAGGATTATTACATGAGGCTAAGGCATCTAGAAGTTCTAATATAGTTTCTCTAAGTGTAGCATCAAATGATTTGAATGATGAAGAAAATTGACCTTTGGTTAGAGGCTATAGGTTGAAAGAACAAGAAGGGTCATATCTATGGGTTAGGGTCTAGGCTTTTGATATTGATTATACATCTCATTTTCATAGGTCCTCTTCTTCCATCAATAAGTTGGGGCTTCATCTTGATTTTGAAGAGGAATTTCATAGGGGGATAGTCATAAAGATCAGACAAGAGCTAGTCACTAAGTTTAGATAAGAGAATAAGAATTTTAGTGAATTGAACATGAATATCTTATCTCAATTGAAAAACACTAGAGCAAAAAATTTCAAAGAACTCTGACAATTCAAATTTTGAAAATGATAAAAGACCTTAAGACAAAAAATTAAAAGACACTTATTAGCTGTGGCTTATATTATTTTGACTTGTTAACAACTTTGTTGTATTTTCTTCAAACTTGTGACATTTTGACATGTTGTATTTTTTTAAAATTATAAACATGCTTACTTTATGGTATAATTATTTAGTACATTCAAAATACTTGTTTTACTATGATTTTATAAAATCAACAAATATTTAGGTATATAAAAAATGCTACCTATAAAATAAAAAAATTTACAATAATCATTTGCAATTTTATTAAAAAAATTAAATACAAATAAGTGATGGAATTGTGATAGAAATTTTGTTGCTAATTGTCAAATAGAAATTCCATCATTAATTATATTGGTAATTGTTAAACAGAAATTTCACCGCTAATTTTTGACAGACATTCTGTCACTAATTTTCGATAGTCATTCTGTCACTAATATGTGACAAATAATTCTGTTGCTCATCCTTCCCTATTTTGTGACAACAATTCATTGTTAATCCATCACTGAGTTGGAATAGCCTATCCCTAAAATCAGTGACAGAATGGTGTGTTAGTGATGGAAATATTAACTACAAAAAAACAAGATAAATTATTATGTTATTGGTTGTTTGGAAAATTATAATTTATTTGGGAATAAATACTTGTATATAATTGTTTGAAATTATTGCTAAGTAGGTTAAAATTTGTATATGTGTATTATGATGAGATATTATTGTTTGATTATATCTTATTTTGTAGAGCATATAGAATCTAATCCTTTTTATTATCTGCATTTATATGATTAAGAGGATCATGTCTGTTCCTCTCAATCCTTAACTTGATTTAAATGTTATGCCTGAGAATCCTATCTGTCCCTTATGATCTTAATTTCTTTTTGGAATATTAGTAACATAATAAAATTTACTTGAAAGTGTTGAGTAATTAGTAAAGAGGTATTTATATTGGGAACAAGGGTACATCCTATATTTATATTTTGTTAAGGACAAGTGTCGAATTATGGTGAATATTGCGTAGACCCATTTTGGGTATTGTTGAATCAGTATTATTTAGGAAGTGTTAGTACTTAAACATGACTTTTGGTATATTATTTTGGATGTACACTTGGGGTCATATTACTACATCAAAAATTTGTATTTAAAAATTGTTTGAGATTCTGTTACCCTAGGATAGGCTTCCGTGCCAAATGCTAATTTCAAAATTATTTTTCTTGATATGAATTATTTTACATTATGTTCTATTAGGTAAAATTTTATTATAAATGTATTTTTAATTACCAATGTAAAGTTTATTCATTATGTTAAATTCTTTCTACTATGATAGATCTTTTTTACCATTGTAGGTTTGTTGTAAAATACTTTATTGATATGATAAACTCATTATACTATGGTAGAGTTTAAAAAAGAAGTTTTATTCTTTATTACCATGGTAGATCTTTTTCTACCACGGTAAGGAGTTATTGATGTTAAAAGGGTTTATTCTACTATTAATTTGTGAAAAATTGATGCATAAAATTTAGAATGTTGCAATTCAAACTTAAAATCTTAGGAGAAGCTACAAACAAAGTTTCCACTAGGCCACCCTTCACTCTTATTAAGCTTACACCAAAATATTCAAAAATATACTCAAAATACCTTATCAAAAAAAGTTTTACTATTATTTTCCCCCCTAAAATTCTCGGGGATATTACACTCCCCGCTTTCATCACTATGATTCCACTATATTTTCCTCTTATGCAATAGGTATGTTTACTTGAATGGCTCTAGTACTTACTTCCTCTTATTATTCTTAATTCTTGGATACCTTATTTAACCATTAATTATTATTATTATTTATTGGATAAATATTATAATTATTTAATGTGTATTATTATTTTCTCTAAATTTAGTCATATGGGCAATATTGGAGGAAAAATTTATAATAACTCCCAAATAATGGTTAAGTAAAACCATTCATTCTCATAAAACTCTCAGACAATAAAAAATTTTATTCTATTTCGCTCTGCTCCACTCCATTCTATTTTATTCAATTAATGATCATCCATTTCATTAAATTCTAAACTCTCAAACGCACTCTAAAACTCAAATAAAGTAGACAATGGAGATTGTAACCTTATTATATCTTAATTCAACAAAACCTCTGAAGAGTCTAGGGCTATCTTAAAATTGGAATCTATTAGTCATCATTGTAAGCAATGATTTAAAAACCAGACCAAATCATACAGTCAAATTGTCAACTGGAGTTGGTAACAGCTCAGTTTGGGCCAAAAAAACCATTTTCATGATTGTGCTGAATTGAGTCGGAGTTGAGCTACTATTGAATCGAAAATTGGAGTTGAATCAGGAGCTGAAGCAATTTTCAAAAAACCAGATAATTTTAAATATAATATTAAGAGAAACCTTTAAAAATTAAAAAAAAAACTAGAAACATTCAAACATTAGATCCTATTAAAATTTAATTTTATTTTTAGACAATTCACATGTATAAAATATGATGCTATACTATTTTTTTTTATAAAATGTTGACAATTATAGATATAAATATAGATATTTTTTGAGTCTATTTATACCTAATTTGAACAAAATCCACCTATATTTAATAAGTTATAAAATTATAATTCATAATATTATTAATTTATAGTCATGTTATGTCATTGTATTATCATATTATAAATTATTTTGTTGTATTTATTTTATATATACATTTAATATTTTTTATTTAATTGTTACTTTACCGATTGGATTATTGATCCAACTCAATTGACTATGTACACGTGAATCACTGGCTTTTCTAATTTAATATCCCACATGACTCTGAAAACATGGATTGTAAGGCTTGCTTCGCTAAATTATCCGCCACTATGTTTGCTTCCATAGGCCTATATGGGAATTTCAATTGCCAATCCTATTGCACCACCAGTCACTTACTCGCCTCCACGGCCTCCATTTAATATTCCATATATACATGTGAATATGTATTTATAGTTTTCACATCATCATATGATACCTCGTAGCTGTATCACAATCCATATCAAATCTATATGCTATGATATACTTGCCATTATATATTCTAATCATGTAGTCTATTTAGTATGAAGCTAGAGGCCAATTAAGATACAATCATAAGAAAAATAAATTAGAATAAAAGGATGCTCTGTTTAACTCTGTTTTTAAGACTCAAAACAAAGATAGATAATGTATGAAACTAAATGTAATTTATATATTGTAATGAAAAAGTATGATTGGAATACTCTCTTTCAAATTCAAATTCTTCATCTTCAATTCCATTTCCTAACTATGATTCTATGATTATGAACAAGTGTTGCAACTTTAAAAAAAAAATCATTACTAATATCAAGGCCAATATGGCGTTGCTTTGTTAATAAAACAATATAACAAAAATCATCTTCTTTTCCTTCTATACTTTACAGAGATGAAGGTTTAGCCTATGACGAATAATTAATTATGGGCACAAGCATTTAATCCATCGCAAGATTCACCTCGACTGCTTAGTTTTTAATCTTAAAGGTTTGAAAATGGGAACGTGGCAGGAACCAATTGATCCTTTAACACAAGAACACGATGTCCATAGAGGTTATAACCATAGCCCATCATAGTTTTTTATTTTTATCCATCATAACAGGTTGTAGGCTCATGCACTCAAGAACAAAAAGAAAGGTTGTATTATGGTTGTAGGCAACCTATTAGTTCCACTTTTAGACAGATCCACAAGCAATGTTCAATTCAATAGGAGATCTTCGACATAGTGTATAACAAGCGAAAATGAAAAGGTGTTTGCATCCTAGATGGTTTTCAACAAAAATGAATGCAACAATGGTCCATAGAAACCAAAGAAAAGGGTAGACTAAATCTGATGTTGGAGGCCATTTGTTATGCTCTCTTCTTTATCAAGCCCCAATGTTGAATTGAAAATCCTATGTCTATCCCACTACTCCTTACTATATGTACCACCTATTGGATGATTTTTCAATTGTATCAGTAGTTGATTGCTAGTTTTTTCTTTTATGAAATTGCATAATTACCAAAGAAAAAAAGAAAATAGGGACTTGATTATTTATTTAATGCACGAGGGAAGTAGTGATGAAGTTGGTGCATGGTTTTGCTTACTATTGCAGGTTTGAAGCAAGTTCCAAATAACACTTATTACTATAGGGGATTGAATGGGGTTTTGGATTTTTTTTTATTTGAATGTGGCCATGCAAGATACTCATGAGAGAAAGGAATGCTAGTATTGGGAGAAGTAGTTTAAGGTCACTATGGCAGAGGCATATAAATGACTAATGGTCGAGTAGAGATGTGGAAAACAATGGTTGGTGAAAGTTTCTTCTAAATTTAGATTCATGGACAATGCAGAATTGGATGATGTCATGATTTAATGACAGGTTATCATTTTTTGAAAGAAAAGGACTAACAGCTATAATAGAGGTAATTTCAAAGATTCAATTAAAAGAAAACAAATTATAAGGTTCTGATTAAAAATTACGTGAACTATAAGAAGTGGAAAATTAATTTTCCTTTTTTATATATCATTAGCTTATATAGAGTACCACATAAGCTTCTACATGTCTTTTCTTAATATGCATGATAGCTTCTGTTAATAAAATGACTAAAAAATAATGATAGGCAATCTATGACAAAAAATAAAAAAAAAATAAAAGATTAGGGAAGTTAATTTTAAACATTTATAAGTGAAAAAAGTTTTGTACAACTGTCTCAAAATTTAAGAAAGTTTTATATATTTAATTTATTTTTTTTAATATTATTTATTTATTTTTTATGTTTACAAATAAATAAAAATATTTTAATTTGTTTTTTCCTACACTTATAAAAAACGCACAAAGATAGACAAAACAATCAACATTGGATTTTTTTTTTAAGTAAATATTGAAAGCTTCATTCAATTAGGAAAAAAATATACAAATAAAGAATGAAAAACAAAAAATAGGAAATAACCTACTAAAAGGCCTCTTTCATCATATTCCAACTTTTAAGAAAGATGGTATATGATCAAAGATACAAAAATCATCTAATAAATTAAGATGGTATATGATCAAAGATACAAAAATCATCTAATAAATTATGCCCATGCCTAGTTAATCTATTAGCAAAAACATTATAGTCTCAACATAAGGTTTATAGTTACATGCCAATCCTGACTAAGCATATCAATAGTATACTTAATGATATCCTTGAAAGGGTGATATCTATTTTGAAATCTAGTAAAGAGGTTATGGCCTCCATGCAATCACAATAGACCTCAATATCTCTCGATCCATTGAACTAGCATAATTCTAAGCCTTTAGGATGCCCATAACTTTAGCAATAACAGGATGTAAAGGTCCCAATTTAACACTAAAATTAAAAAACCCAATCGCCATTAGAGCTTCTAAGATACCCTATATAGAGCTTTCCCATTATTAAGAGTGGAGCCATCCACTTCTAGTCAAAATTTGCCAGGACTCGATTGAACCCTTCCCTAGTTGTTCGAAACATTGTATCTCTAATGAATGCTACTCTTTAAATATCTGTTATTATTTGAAGTTTTCACAATGCATTTAGAATCTCTAATATCATGTATCACTTCCTCCATATCAAAAAGACATTTGCACCATTATTTCCATAGTTCCCAACAAACATAAGCAAAAATGCTAGGCCATAGAACCTTACTGTAGCAAAGTTTCATAGCTAAATTTTATAATTCCATTTTAACCAATCAATGCCTTCACAACCATTGAAACTAGCCTAGAATTCATAATTCATAATTCACAATCTTGGACAACATATGCGTACTAGACTATAGAATATTAGCTGCCAAAAGGGTATAAGTCAGAATCCAACAGACTTCTCAATAATGGATGTTGTAAATAGCAAAGTTTTAAAGATCAAACCAAGGCAACTAGTCATCACTGTATCCTAAAAAAACAAAAAAGCCCACAAGCTGCCTTTCATGAACAACTCCTCACACCTCTTGATTGTTTTTACTGCTTATATAAACAGTAACAACACATACCTTAATAATGTCTCTCATCTAGCTCCTTTGGTTCTAGAGCTCAATCTTGAGCTAATATTATGGTTATGAAAGATTTGTAAAATTATTGATAGATGATAGTAATGTTATTAGAATTAATGTGATGGGAGATACAAATGTAGCCTCCTGATCATTGATCTAATGTTATCATTACTTTAATAAAGAATAATACAAATATAAGATATTGTATATTTTCATAATGCTTTGTTCTTAGTTTAATATATAGTACTATTAATGTGAGATAGTTTTATATTGGAATTAAGAATGGAAACAAAAAATATTATCATTGAAGGTAACAAAGGAGACAAATTAAATGAGGATACCTGGGACATACGGCACCATATAGTGTCATACTTTTTGAAAGAGTAGGATGCTATCAAGTTACTAACCATTATTATGGCTGAGCCTGAGATTGGTAACTCAACTCAACATATGAGAGATCAAGAGTTATATATAGTATGGAAAAGAAAGAATAATATAGCACAATAACCATTTTGAGTGCTATAAATGATGAATTGATGTGTAAACATGAAAAGCATACCACAAACTAGGAAATCTAGACCGCGTCAAAAGAGAAGTTTAAGGGTACTTCAACTACCAAACTTAGAGGGCTAAAGATTAAGTTTGATACTTATAAGATGAAGTCAAATACTCTTATATGGTAGCACCTTAAGGAGATGGCCAACATAATCTAAGAGCTTAAGAAAGCTAAGCATGACTTGTTTGATGAGTAAAAAGTATAAGTAATATTCAGATCACTCCTAACTAGTTGGGAGCACATGAAAGTTAACCTAATCTAAAAACAAAAATATCATTACTTGTAATGATGTGGAGCTAAAGGATAAGCATCTGGAGGCTTACAAGTCATCTAGATAGGCTTACTCATCAAGGAAGGTGGTCCTTCAAATGTTAAGCCTAAAATGGGCAAGAAGCAATAGAAAAAAGGTAGCAAGAGTCACCCTAAGGTAAAGGACAAATAACCCTTTAAGAAGAAGGGAAAGAGAAGGTGACAAAAAGAGAATTGACATAAAAAACGGTTAAATGCTTTACTTGTAAAAAGATAGGCCATTTTGAAAAAGAGTGTTCTAAACAAAATGGACACAATCAGGTTCTTGTGAATTATGTGAATTCACATTTTTCGTATATTTCTAGTAATTTTTAGCTAACGAAAACTATTTCTTCTTGAATTGTAAATTTAGGCTCCACAAACTATGTAAGTAGGGATTGTAAATCCTTTATAGAGTATTATGGGTTGTCGAACTAAAGCAAGTATAAAGGATTGTGAATCCTTTACGCTAGCAACAATGTGAAGATTGAGGTAAAAGGAATTAGAACATATAATTTAACTTTGCGTGGTGTCAAATTCTTAATTCTAGCCCCATGATGTTTTACATGCATCGAACATTCGACAGAACTTGATTTTAATTGCTTGCCTTTTAGATTATTGGACTTTGTTTTGGTTAATTTTTATAATAAGATTGTTGAAATTATGTACAATTCAACCTTTTATAATTATATTTTTCTTTTTAAGGAGTTTTTTTTATAATGGACATTGTTGGTAATGTTTATTCTTATAATTGCTTTACCACCTCTTCTATTAATGTTAATATGAGTATCTAGCATGCTAGACTTGGACATATTAATAAAAAATAAAATGATTAAACCAACTAAAGAAGGAATGCTAGGTCTAGTTACAAATATAAAAATATCTTTTTGTAAAAATTGTCTCGCTGATAAAGTAACTAAAAAAGCCTTTGGTAAAGGTATTAGTGTTGAAAATTCATTACAATTAATCCATTTTGATATATGTGATCCTATGTGTAATACCCTTTAAAAAAAAAATACACACACGCTCCAAATACAATCCTATACACATAAATCACATAGGATTATATAAGTAAATAAGTATAGTATAATGTGATAAAATATATGTGTAAGTAGTAATAATAATAAAATAAATAGATATATAAAGAATAAATATATGATTCCTCTAAGAATTTTGAAAGATTTATTTATTTTCTTATATTTTGCAAAATTTTGACCAAAATACTAATTATTTAATTTTCAAATTAAAAAAAAAAGAAAGAAAGGGGTGGATGTCACAAGAAAAATAAAAACAAGGGAAACAAAAACAAAGGGACCAAAAAAGGGTGTGATGTGACAAATTTGATAAGATATGAAAAAAAAAAGTGAAGGATGATAGCTAGACATTTTTGATGAAGTAAGCTAAAAAGAAATAAGAGTATAGGATGATGTAACTTTAACAAGTCCATTCATTCTGAGCTTGATTATCACTCTTATTTTTGCCTGTAAATAGCAACCTATGAGGAGGGGAGAAGAAAATGAGAGAGTGGAAGATCTGGGAAGAAAAAAAAAGAAAAGAAAGAAAAGAAAGGAGAAAAGAGAAAATACAGTAAGATCATTCCTCAAATATCATTTCTATCTTCTAACTATATTAAAATAATATGTTTATCTTTAGCTAATACTATTGTTTAGTTTATATTAAAATTCTTTTAGATATTTGTTACTAATTATCCTGGTGTTCTTATATGTATTTTAGTCATACAATCACACATATCTTTAGACTATAATAATATATATATAGATATATATAATTTGATTTCTGCTCTCTGTTGCGTACTGAAATTCCATACTAAATGAGTGAAAAGAAAATGACATGAAAGTAAAGAGAAAATTACACATAAGTACCTTACTCATATTTTAAGGGCTCTAACTAAATGTAATTTATGCTTCTTATAATATATATATATATATATATGAGCTTGCGATAAAGCAGAAGGAATAAGAAAAAGGAAGAAATTACACATAGTGAGCACACTCACATGCTAGGGATTTTAAGTATAGTTTATGCTTCTTAGAACATACATACATATAGTTAGTTTGTATTCCTTTTTATAAAACATAATTATTTATTTACCATATAGTTATTTATTTAAAATTACTTGTACTTATAGTTTTAGTTTTAAGTAATAATTATTTATTTGCTCATTTAGTATAATAAGTCATAATTAGTTATTTCTATAATTGTTGCATTATTATAATTACTTATTTATCATTCTATATATCATACATGAACTGCTTAAATTTATTTATATCAATTACTTCCTTAGATAAATAATTAGTATTTATTTTATGTGCACATGTTAATATATTTTAGCAGTAGCAATAGTTATTTAAATCATATATTGACTTCTTGAATTTATCTTAGTTACTCAATTAATGTTTATTTCTTCTTATAATTATTAAATATATATATATATATATATATTCATTGTTATTCATTATTATTAATGTTTAGTTTAATGATAATTGTTAATTATTGTGCCAATGTTTTTTTAGGTATTATGACTATTAGGAATAAAATTTTTATTTTAATATATATATATATATATATTTTCAAGGGAATTCCTTTTATGGAAGAAAATCTGAGATAAACCCAATGAAATTCTTAATTAGGAAGAAGATCCAAGTATAAGAAACTATTTCTTAGATTCACTCTAAGGGATGTCCTAGTACAATTTCTTATGATAAAATATGGTTGATTTGGAATTGTTTATTTTTAGTTATTCGATAATTGTTTTAGTATTGTTGGCTAATGTAATTAATTATTCGTGCTATGCTCTGATTATTTTAAAAAAAATTTGCATTCAAGGCAATTAAACCATTATTAGTTCTTAAGTAAAGATCTTACTGAGAATCTAAATTCTCATTTGATTATCTTTGTAATGTGTCTAGATGCCAACAGAGAGATTTGTCATGAAGATTGACTGGATAGCAATCATAATGCCAAATCATGGACCGATCCAAGTGATAGTAGACACTCGCATCCTCTTTAAGACCATATAAGGTTTCCTGCTGCCACTTACTCCAAACTAGATAGTACTACTCTCATGCTCCCATTCATCACACCTTTCACTTTCCCCACTACCATTAGTACCTTCACTAGTATTGACTTTAGCCACCCCTTCACTTGCCATGTCATCGCTGTCGCCACCACTCTTTGTACCACTACCTTCACCGTTTATGCAAACACCACTTTTTATGTAGATGCCACCTTTATTTATGTCTCTGCCATCACTACCTTTTTATATGTAGCCTGTCCCAATGCAGATGATGCCTCCGAACATGCCCAATAGGCATAATAAGATATTTTAGGAATGTATATATGGGATTTTTTTTAATGTATTATAGTAGGGAATACTCTAGTATATTTTTTTGGTGTAATTACAAAATCTCCTTCTCTCACACTTGTTAGAAATGCCTAGAAAACCACAAATTAACCCAATATAACTTGACTATATGTAAACAAATATATGCATATATCTATACGATCTTACCTTAATATGTGCAAGAATAGTTCTTCATAACTTAATTTATAGTTTAATTTTTATTCCTTTAAATATGGTATAAAAAATTGTGTACTATATCTTCAACTCTTAGATAAATTTAATTGATAATAATAATGTCAAAACTACTAAAAAAAATTCCAACCTAATAACCAATCAAACCATCCTGAGGGGGAGGGGAGTTATACTATGGGTGTAAGGGAGAAATAAAGAGCTTGTTATTTTATTACCTTTATTGATGGCTTTTCATGTTTTAATCATGTCTATTTGACAAAAATCTAAAGTTTATGAATGCTTTAGATGATACATTAATAAGGTTAAACATCAAATGGACAATAAAACTAAAGTATTGCAAATTGATCAAGGTCGTGAATAATTGTCCAATTAATTTAAATAACTTTGAAGAAAATGAGATAACTAGATAGCTAATTATTTCTAGCACTTCACAATAAAATGAAGTTGTTGAAAGAAAAAATAGAACTCTTATAGACATGATTAGGTTCATGATGTCACAAGTGAATCTTCCAATCTTGTATTAGGGAGATGATTTGCTAATTATAGCCTTCATACTTAAAGTTAGTCACTGTCACACCCTATAATTTATGAATAAAACATAAACTAAATTTAAATATCTTGAGACCATGGGAGTTAGCTGCATATGTCTATGATGATTTCCAGAAATACAAAACATTAGGTCCATGAGGGAAGAAATGTATCTTTATAATATACTTCGAGAAATCAAAGAGTTATGTTTTCATTAGTGAAAATACATATGGAATAGTAACTAAATTTGAATCTTGGAGTGCCACATTTTTAGAAAATGAGTTTCCTAACAAGGGAGAAATTGACCAGACTATATCTCATTGTGAGACATGAGAGCAAAATAATACAAAACATTGAAAGGCTATGAAGAGGATCTTAATGAATGCACTTGAAGGATATTGTTGATTATGCATTGTATTACTAAAGGAGTAATCTATGCTTGATAGGATACTTTGATGTAAATTTGGGTTAAGATGAAAATGAATGAATGTTAACTTCAAACTATACTTTCTTGCTAAACAATAGGCCTATTTGATGGAGCAATAAGAAATAGACATGCATTTCCCTACAGTCCATAAAAGTTGAGTTTTGTAGCGTGTATTGTAGTAATACATAAGGCTATATAGTTAAAGAGATTTTTGAAACATCTTGGGTTTAGAAAAGAATGTACGAATCTAATGTTAATTTATGTGACAACATTACAACCATAGTCTATACCAAAGATCTCAAGTAACAAAACCAAACATATCAAGTGCAACTTTGTAAGTAATTATATAGCATAAAAAGTTGTCACTGTATAATGCATATATACAAAATGCATTATAGCATAGCCAAGGAGACATTTGAGGGACATGTAAGAGCCCTTGGCATGTCTAGATTGTGAAGAGAAAAAATTAATGTAATATTTTGGTTATATTAATGAAATATTATTCAATTTTTCATTACTTCCATGTATGCGTGTTAGAATATACAATATTTAGTATGTCATACAAGTTAATAAGGTTGGCTCTCTCACATAAGCAACTGCCTTGACAGAAGAGTAAGAGTGATGATATGGTAAAGAAAAAATAGAAATTATATGTTGTCTCAATAGAAGAACAAGTTAAGACGAGATCTATAAGTATACATGAATTGAATTATGGATCCCCATATTCATGTTACCTATAGCCAAACAACAAATTCTTCTAAATTGATATCATATGATATTGACATAGTTGAAGAATTTAGGTTTAGGTATGGTAAGAATCTGAACTTAAGTTTGTACAATGTTAATAATAAAAGAAAATGATGTATGTTGTTACAAGAATAACATCATAACATATATTTCATACCGCAAATGATAAAGAACTACAATTGAGAAGCAAGTGAATAAATCTATGTTTCATTGCTGTGAAAATCCTAGAAAGGAAAAATCCTTTCAATAATGTCCTTTGATTTTGACATTATCATGAAGATATGTTATAGTGTTTGCTACTTTAATATATATCCTATTGTAATGATAGATATGATCTAAAGGTATTATGTTAGGAAAGCAACTATTTCCTATCAAAGTAATATATGGGTGAAAAGAAGATTACCTAATATATATCTATGCTAGTGTCTAAGACAAGTCCTTTGTGAAGTAATGTGTTGATTTCATAAGTATAGATACTATGCATACAAAAGAGACTATCTGAGTCTTATACTAACTTGAGAGAGATTATATCATTTAAGATAAAAGTGTGTATTAGTAAATCTAAGACATTAAATGCTCAAATTTAATTAAGAATAAAATAAACTATAGGGTTATTTATGTCAGTCTTTAATTTCTAGTGCAAACATTGAAATAGAGATGTCAAGCCTATGTATTCAAAATACCTTGTATGAAAGGAGAAAGAGAAAGGGAGACCTATGGTATCTTATCCATCAAATATGAGTGGGAGATATTAGGTTATCTTCCCTTGGTGTATTAGGCCTGATATAAGTCCATGAGTCTTTATCATAATATAGAGAAGCCTAGGATTGAAAGTGTAATATGTTCTAGGCCTTTGTGCACAAATATTCCCATTCCAATTTGAACTTATAGGGGGAATAGTTTTGCATCTCCTCCATACACATATGAGAAGTGTATGTAATTAAGCCAATAGTTTAGTGATATGATTCACACACTCTTGGCTCTTTACATGACAGACTCTTATTTTTCTTTCCTTTGGATTCTCTCTTTTGGATGTGTATTTGTTATGTTCCCAAACCAAGTCCAAGTCTGTGGCTTCATTCTGGCATAGTGATAATTCTTTTGGTGCATCAACTCAAGTATGTTTCCTCCTCCTAAACTCACAAATACACTGTAATTAGAATGGCGTCAAATTATAGCAGTTTCTAATGAAAATTGAACAATACAACAATATAACAACAGGATCAAATGATATCGACACCAAACAAGGCTTCAATATAATCTCGTCCTATTGGTGTATAGTAGAACTTTTACAAGAACTTGTTTTGTTGTCTAATGTCATAAATTAAAATCCAACATATATTGAAGCCAGCAGCATAGAATAGAGCGTTCTAACAAGTAATAATAAAGTAATAAGGAATAGTGGCATAAATGATGAAACCATCTTAGCATACACTTGTTTATTTGGGCAGTCTAATAAAGATGAAAAGAATACTGAAAATTAATAATGCAAATAAATGTAGAAGTTATCATCCAATCCAAATAAATATTTATCTTATTAGAGCACCTACCCCATCTGATATTAATAATCAGAAAACTAAAGGTAGTGTATAACAAGTTGTTCATATTCATGCATTTGAGTGTCTATAATTTGCATATGAGGACATGTTTGCTAATGCATGCACAATAAATAAACATTTTTATGTCCTTATTATCTCTCTCTTTTTTTAATCATAGGCTAAGCCAAACATATATTACATTACCATCTTACTAGTACAAAATACAAAAATGAATAAAAAAAATCAGTCTTTTTTCTTTTGGATTGAACAAATATTTCATTGATACCAAACAAAACTTAGGTGAAACAACAACCAGAGGCAAAGGCATCAATTCAACTAACAAAAGATATACCTCAATAAAAGCAAATACATCATCTTATTACCCCTAGAGGATTTCTACAAATAGCTCTATTGCCTAGTTGAACAATCTAGGAAAGGCAAAGAAGTGTTGAGAGGAAGGCAAATAACTAACATAAGCCTAGGGATGGAAATAATCTAGCTCAGGCCAAGCTTTGGTTGAATAAACTTGGGCTTATAATGAACACTTAAAACCTAAATCTAAACTTACAAGTTTTATATTAAATTCAAGCCTAACCTACATAAAACCTAGCCTAACTTGAAGCCTATTTTGTCCTTTTCTATTTTTGAGTTTCTTCTTAAATATTTTCTAATCAAGTAATGGTCAAATTTAATTTTTGTTAACAATAAAGGTTAAATTGCATCATTTTTAAAAGTTAGGGAACAAGTTGCATAATAAATGAGTTTAGGGTTTATGGTGTTGCTTAACCTAAAGTTTAGAAGGTAATGTGTTCATTTACCCTAGATGAAATGAAAAATTAACCTAGGATAATTATGATAAACATATAATTTAAATTAAAAATAAAAATTAAATAAGTTAAATGTGTGTGTGTGTGTGATATATATATATATATATATAGGCCAAACCTAATCTTATAGGCCATGTCTTGAAAAAGTAGATCTAGCCTAATCATGATTTATTTATCATGTCGTACACCGCCTAAAAGGGTCCCAGTCTATTTTCACCATTAAACAACATGGTTTAAGTCAACCTTCTGGCTTTTAAATTTAAATTTTTGGAAGTCCATTGAAAATCCTATTTTAACACCACAGTAGTTTGGATTTAGAAGCCTTTCATGATTATATTTTAAAAAGTACATCTTAAACATTTTAAAAGTCCATTCCATAAATATTTAAGAATATGCCCTTTAACATTTGAAGGTAGAAGTTGAGGCATTAATGAGGGACTTAAAACATTTAATTTAATTACCTTCTATTTTCTCATATTACCACTCTCAACATAATAAAAAATATTCCATTGAAGATTAAACTATAGATTATATTATATAGTATTATAAATATAATTTTAGATTTGATTTTGATCTTGTTTTAGTGAATCAATTGCTTGAGCGTTATTTGCCTCACTTTTCTGTTTGTATTCCCATTAAGAACATTGGAAATGGAGGTCTTGGTCACTAAAAAAGGATGCTTGAAGTTTTGGGTTGACGAAGATGATCTAGGCAATGTGCAATTTGAGCTATGGACAACAACACGCCATTCTATCATGCTGGAACTCAACTCCAAGTGAAATGGATAGTTTCACTTAGTCATTGGGCCAGACGCCATTTAGGCTTTGGTTATTGGGCTTGCTGGTTTTCTTTGCCTTTCATCCTTCTTTGTTTGAGTCTTGCAATTTTAAATTAAGAAATTGACTTTTGTTTATTCTGTGTTACTTTTTTAGTTTTTAGGCTAAGAAATTTTGATTTTTAAAAATTAGTTGTTTGGAATTTTTTTTTAAATTCTAGGAATCATTTTGAGTTGAATAAAATTTTTGAGCGACCTCTAGCTTTTAAATTTAATTTATTTGGTCCATTTTGGTTTAATTCCATAAATTGCTTTAAGCTAAATAATTTATGTTTAAATTTTGCTTTTCTCTTGTATAACTATTTGGCATTCTGTTTTTATAGATGAGAATATATTGTATGCACCAATTTTTCAATACAAATTTTATGCACCAATTCAATTGTTTAATATTCTAGGAAATTAATTTTGGCGATGTTAAGATATTGAAAAATTTTGCAAAATTTATTTTGTGTCTTATTTAATTGTCTAGAAATTTGAAAATTTTGTTTTAAGCATTATATGAATGTTTGGATTTTGTAAAATTATATTTGAATTATGATTTACTCAAATTAATTATTTGGTGCATAAATAGGAGAATTTTTCTAATTATTTAATCACAAGGTTATTAGTTGATTAAATTTAATTTTCTAATTATTTAGTTGATTTGGTTGATTAAATTCTCATTAAGATTAATCATATATATAAGGTATAAAGCATAGCAAAGAAATGATTAGTCAAAATAGAAAGATCAACTATCGGAATGGCCACACACACAATCTAAAACACCCCACGTCCTGCAATCCAAATGATCGAGTACGTATCTCAGGAATGCCTTCCATTTGCATTGCAATTTGAGCAAAATGAAAATCCATGTTTGTTCGTAATCAATATTCTAGTTCCTAGGAATGTGTATTGTTAGCCATGGTGATCGTATTACTTTGATACTAGTCACAAGATCCCAATTGGCCCAGTCTTATCTTGATTATATCGAGATGAGTCTCATCCTAACCCAAAAACAATTGAAATGAAGCTTTATAGGACAGGATATAAAAGGAATTTAGGACAGAATATGAAATTATTATCATAATATCTCGTCCCATCCTAAATACTATATATATATATATATATATTTTGTTTTTATTTTAAAAATATACAATAAATATATTAAATATATTAACATAATTTATATTTATATTAATTATATCAATTATAATTTTAATTTTATAATATAGTCTGTTACACGGCTACCCCCGTATATGATATATGCATGGGACTACAAACGAACTGTAGTCATGTGGTCATTTCACCCAAAGGTGGTCCCCAGTACAAAAATGACATAAACAAAATGGGGAGTTTTATTCTATTAGCCATCAACAAGGGATATTTCCATGGATAGAGGGTCATTTGGCGAAGAAAGGTCCAGCAAGGTGATAGTGGTTAGGGAAAGCAACGTTTTGAAGTGGTATCTTTTCTTTGGTTAGTTTTTTTCCCCCCTTGGATTGGCCCCTGTTTTTTCGTAATAATTTTTTTGGTTCTACAAGCTTTGTTATTGGGTTCAGGTTTTCTATTTGATTTGTTGTTTTTTTAGAGAGTGACAAATAAGGACCTTATAAGAATATTAATGTCAAATTAAAAATTTAGTACTGAAATATGGTAGAAGGAGTACTGAAATTTGGGAACATCATTATTGAAAAGTCTTAATTTGACATTAATGCTCTTACAAGGTCCTTATTTGTCATTCTTTCTTTTTTTATTTTAGGATTCTTTTAATTTTTTTTTTTATTATAGGTGTTTTTCCTTTGTCTTTTTTCTCTCTCTATTTGCAGTTTGGGTCTACATAGCCCAAAGAGGTTTTGGTTTTTGCCACCACTTTTTTGGACCAAAACTCTACTCCCCTTGCCACTTCTGTAGCCCAAAAAACTTTTTCCTCCACTCTCAATTGTGGCTTCATTTCATGCCTACCCTTCCCTCATTTCGTTGTTATGCTAATCTATATAAAATGATTTTTGTCAATTTATAATACTTTTTAGTGTGATGTGTTTCATTTGTTAACAAAGCACATTTCTCTTACTCATGGGAGATTAGTCAAGGAGCAGTAGTCCCGCATCTAAGTACACCAACGCAAATGTGTAATGCGGGATTGAAGACATAAACAATCATGTGAGTGTCCTGCTATTGTTCTTTATTTTATTTTGCATAGCTTCCTTAATTGAGTATTTTTGTTATCTTTTTAATATTTTCATTTGTATTTTAATGTCTGATGTCTAATGTATATTTATTGAACTTTTTTCAGTTTTTTTTTTCAAATTCTTTGATTCTCTCTCCTTTTAGATTCTTTGATCTTTTCTTACCTTCACATTATTCTCCCTCTTTTACATTCCTGAATCTTCATTGATCTTGTGATACTTTGTTTTTTTTTTTAATTGTTTGGCCTTTGTTCTTCCTATTCTTCTCAACTTGACATTATTTTTAAAATTGTTTGAATTGATGTAAGTTTATTCAATTTATTTTAAATTATTTAACCTTTTTTTATTGTTTTTTTACCATAACATTATTCTTTATCTTTTTTGGATGCATAGAGTCTATTGTGTCCGTAGAGTCATAAAGAGTGGTATCAAAATCAATTTCAACCCAGGAAACAATTATTTCATACCAACCATAATCATATATAATTTTTCTTCTCACTAGCAATACATTTTTTCAATAATTATTATATATTTTTCAAAACATATATTTTTAAATAACAATTATTTTCACAAAAAACCACATACAACTAAGTAATTGTTACCTTTTCTTCTTGATAGCAAATTCCCCTTAACAAGAATGCCCTTACTTCTAACAAGGCCAACACTGTAATGCTCTTTCAGACATTACAATTCTCACACACAATCACTTATGTTTATTATTGAAAATCATAAAAAGTTTGAAAACCATAGAAGGATTGGGATCCCAATTTAAATCATTAGAAAATCATTTTAAAATATGTTGAAATTCATATTTGAAAACCATATGCCATAGCATAAAACACATGTATTGTGACATGTGGTACAGAGCTGAAAGTTCTGGCTTTGTGACATGCACCGTGGCACACATACCATAATATGCTATTAATATAGCAGTTTTGATAAAAACTTCAATCATGCATTGTCTCTGCATCTGATATCCAATTAGGGTGATTCAAGTGCCCACATGAAAATAGGTTCAGTTCTCAAAACTAAATCTATTGAAAACTCAACTTTTCTTTTAAGAGGTAGTCTAAACATATCCTCAAAAAATAACTCCAGAAATTCACTTACTATCTCAATCTTCTCAATACCCCCACTATAGACACTACTTGCCACAAAAACAACCATATAAGCACCACACCCTTACTTGATCAACTTCTCAACTTACACAACTAACAAGAACTTGGTTTGTTCTAAAGAACTAGCCCCTACAGATAGCACTAACAAGGAAACTAACTTCCTGGCACACTCTAGCATCGCATTGTTAACTATTAGCCAATCCATACCAACAATTACATCTATTCCTTTCATAGGAATATAAATCAAATCTATCATAAAAACTCAATTTTCAAAATCAATCTTTACTTTTTGGCAGGCTCGACTTGTAATACTCAAGGATGTCGAAGGTATAGACACTTTAATCAGTACTAGAAATTCTTTCGTAACTAAACCCAATCTATCTACACATTCTTCTAAAACAAAAGAATGTGTAGCTCTAGAATCAAATAAAGCTTCTATCTTATTACCAAAGATAGAAATTATACCTTTAATTAGATTTGGGGATGCTCTAGCCTCATCCTGCATCACAACAAAGACTCATCCCAGAATAATCGACCATTGCTATGTCCTTCTAGACAATATCTAGTAATGTGGCCTAGTTTGCCATACTTAAAACAGGACCAGCAATTGCCTACATAGAATCTGCTACATATATTACACTGAGGCAATCTTCCAATACTCAAGGTAGGAGATGGTACATTAAAGGCTTGCCTCAAAGGTTCTAAAGGCTTAATTCTCACTCTGGTACTTTGCTGCACTGAAGCTCCAGAACTACTTGAGTTACAATCAGGCTTCTTCAAAACACTGCCCGTTTGACCCAAAGAAAATTTTCCCATATTGTCTCTCTTCTTTGCCTTAGTCTACCTACCTCTCCTAGCAACCACCCCAACTTGTGACACATTTCTTCATAGCCAGTAACATCAAGTAAAGTAATTTATTTATTGATACTCTAGATATATCTTCTCTAACAATCTTTATGTCTTCTACCTTATGTCATTATGGTGCTATAGATAAGTAGAATAAGTAGATAAATTATTAAACTTTCTAATAAAATTCTCCTCATCCAAATCTCCTTGTCCAAAAGAGTGAAATTCCTCCTCTTTCTCAGTACAAAAGAAGACCAAAAAGTAGCAGTCAAAGAATATTTTCTTGAATTCTTCCTATGATAATCTCACACTATTAGATGGCCTCATTGCTTTTTACTTTGACGTGCAGGTCACCACTTTGAATATAGTCTCAAGGCGCTCTATCCATTACTTAGCCTCACCCTTCTTCATACTTTGGTCAAAAGTCAGTAGATTCAACAGCACAAATGTCTTCCAAGCCTAATCTATCGATGGATCCACATCAATGCCAATTGCCTATCTACTACCTGAACCTTAAGATGGTTTAAGTTTACTGTCACTTACCTCTTATACTGGTCTATCTTGACCTTCCACTTTGTCTCCCTAACCTTTGCCCCTTACCTTAGCAACACATTATGGTCTTAAACCGTCATCCTTATATCTACAACCATGTCCTTCAACTCCTCTAACAACTTGTCTCTTCTATCTCACAATCGTTGCTCATTTGGTTGAACCTTTAGTATAGGTTCATCAATCACTGATAAGAGTCTCAAAGTTTGAGCACCTCTTCTCATTTTCTCCCCTCTTAAGGATGGAAAAGAAAAGAAAGGTGAGTAAAAAGGGAAAGAGTAGTGTAATGAAAAGATATAAGTTGTCATTGACTAAGATGAATATAATAAACAATCATGAGAACCAAATCTCAAAACTTAAGAAACTGATACCAATAATATAATGCCCTTTCAAACATATACAGTTTTCACACACAATCATTTATGTTTATTATTAAAAACTATAAAAAGTTTGAAACCATAGAAAGATTGGGCTCCTAATTTAAATCATTTGAAAACTATTTCAAACATCTTGAAATTCATATTTAATCATAATAGAAGCAATGAAATCATCATTTTAAAATAAGGAAAGAAACAGAGCCGAAATGATAGTTTTAAGCTGACTTGGACTATATGTCATAGCATAAGATACATGTGCCACGACATTTGGTATGGAGTCGAGAGTTCTGGCTTTGTGACATGTGCCGTGGCATGTCATCTTGTGTTGTGGCACACACACCAAAATCTATTGTCAGTACAACAGTTTTGATATGAATTTCAATTATGCACCTTTTTCACATTTGATGTTCAATTGGGGTGATTCAAGCGTCCACATGAAGCTTATTATAAAATCTAACCAATGACTGTGGCTTCATTTAAAGTTAATATTTTATTTAAAAATTAGACAACTTAGTGCAATTTAACCATTTTAAGCTAAATTCCTCTACTCATGCATCTTAATTCTAAATCATATGTTATTGGCCATTCTTAGGGCCTTGATCATGTATAATGGGACAATTAACACTTGATTGACCAATTATATATACCAACTCACACATACACATAAATTTGGCCTTTTAATAGCCCTTTTTCACATATTTGGGCATACCTTACATTTATAGGCATATAAGTACACTTGGCCAAACTTAACAATCACACTTTAGATATGTGAGAAAGAGAATAGAAGACAAAGAGATTCATTATAGATTGGAATGCTAATGATTGATTCCCTTTTGGTCTTACACATAAATGAAAGAAAGACAAGACTGAGGAAGCTAGAATCGCTCCTCATAGGTTATGAGATGCTATCGAGGATGTTGCTAATGCTCTTTCTTTACCTTTTTCTTATCAAAGGTGAGATGAATGATATTGCAATGTCCCATGAGAAAGGTTGAGCGTTAATGATGTAGAGTTTACAAACTCTTTAAGAAGAGTCGACAAATGAAGAGTAAGTTAGAGAAGTAGAGTTGATAGACTCTGGGTTTATAGGGCTGAGTGTAATGAAAAACATATCAGCAGAAAGGAAGGGGTTAAGGGTATCAAAAGTAAAAGCTCTATTATCATCAAAAACTCTGCAACTGATCTCTTTAAGAAGTGAATGAGTCTTGGGTATGTATAGGTCATGAATAGAAGAAGTTTCACCCTCTTTCAAAGTCTTAGGTAGCTATAAAGGAGAGAAAGTCAACATACATTTTTTGATTAAATAAAAGGTGCCTATTGCTTTGATGGTTATCCACTTTTAAAAGGTAACTAGGAAGAAAGACTCGATATAGAACTTTATTTCTTGGGTTTGTAGGGAGAGCCTTATGTCATGGGCCCTTACCTAGTAGACTAATGAACTATTAAATCATGAGTAATCCAGTCAAAGTGGAGAAGAATTGGCATCAACTATGACTATATCACATATGCATGTTTAATGCTATACCTCGGCCCTTAACTATACAACTACCATGTATATCATAAAATATCACATAGAGGGCTAGTTATAAAATTGCACACATCTTTGTAGTCACAAAATTATGCACATTTATATACTCCTATGAAAACTTAGATGCCAATTTACAATCTACATCATATGTATTCATTACACTAACCCTTTAATGGGCTAGAAAGAGAAATCATCTAATATTTACCTATATCTTGCCCTTTTACTGTATAATGTCTGAGCTTGTAAAAATATAAATAACCACACGAGATAATAATCTCAATAATCAAATAGCTCATTCAATGTTCATTAACAGGAATAACCATATATCAATAAATAAAACTATTGTAATAATTATAGTACTCAATATACATCTAATTTTTTCCTTTATTGAATACTTTTACAAAATCACATACATTAGCATGACCATTTATCCACCAAACCTCTAAACTCCCCGACTGAAACCATAAACTCTAATGGATCAATCACATATAGACTCGAAGCACACTTTTAGTGGTAGAAACACTCAGCCAAAAGTATTCTATCCCACTTTCAGACTATAATTTTCCCTTCACACACACATATGGTAGGGGTGTCGTCACTCCTAATCTCACCCTTACTGGCATTAGGGAGTTGTCAGTTTACTCGGATATCTCATGATATAGTCCCAATATGTTACTGTATTGGATGTCTATAGTGCCAACCCAACCATATGGATTTTCACACATATACATCTCTACACATACACTCACAAATACACAAGGTAAACTCCCACCTCCTAACATGATCATGCTCTTATCACGTACACATCACCACTTTCACACATGTAACACACACACACACACATATCAATTTCACTTAAAAGCCATTAATAATCAAATAAGCATTTTCAAAACACATTTAATGCCAAAACCATGCACATTGTAAAACATCTAACTCAGAAATCCTGTAGGCATCAAAATCATATTTTCACATTTACTTATATGCAGTTATACTAATTAATAAACATAATAAACTATATGGTTACTTCAATCCTTCTGTTCTCAAGAAAGGTTACCCTTAGTACAACTCCGCACTCCTTTTGCCTAATTCACATATTAATGATGATAACCTACACAAATTAGCATCTAGAGTCAATTATCAAAATTGACTAAAAGTATCAATTATAATAGTCAAACATCTAAACACTCTTGACCATCCTTCTTAAGTCCATTTCACCCTTTATAAAACACTTTCAACACTCTTAATAGCTTTACCATACTTCCTATCAACTTTTACCCCTTTTTCTCTTACTCACTTTTACTAATTTAAGCTTACTACTTTAGATTTTTATCATTAACTTCTAAACTAGTTGTAAAGTCTCAGCTTAACTCTGAAGAGTCTTTTCATTACTATAAGGTAAGAAAACAACCCCTTAAAACTTCCTAATTTAATTTTTCTATAACTTAAATTAAGAGAAAATAGTATAAAATCAGAGGTTAAAGTGGTATAAAACTTATCTGTACGGGACAGGTTGGAAATATCCCTTAAGCTCTCAAAATCTCTTACCTTAATAAAGAATCTCCTTCTCTTCCTCTCCTTTGTCTCTTTCTCTCCTTTCTCTTCTCTGAGACACATGCTGATCACGCACATATTAATCAATTTTCTATGCCATATGCCACGGCACATGTTGTGTATGCCACAACGTGTGGCACGATAAAGGAAACTCTTATCGCGCTTGCACATTTTGCTCTACAATGCCGTTATTCCAATCTAATATGCTCATTCATCATCCTAAGGAGTCAAAGCACCATTTCAACACCCAAAATCCTAATCACACATTAATCTACTGCTTTACACCTAATCAATAACTAACTCCAGAATTATGAAATCGGAATGTTATAAATACCATAATCTACAAACAATATAATACTTATTATCATAAACATAATGCTAATTATAGCTAATAAAACACTTAAACACTAATCACACTCTACTCCTAGAGTTAGGCTAATTAATTTTATAGCCTTTATACAAGCCAAACACTTTCATCAACAATCTTAGCCACTCTTGTCCTCATTACACCTATTAAACAAAATTTTAACCTTTAAATACTCTAATTATCACTAATCATCATCCACTTAGGTTAGGGTTTTCAAATTAAACCATTTCCATTACCATAATTATTATCAAAAATACCTAAACAACACTTATACAACCTCAAAACACTTATTAGACTCGGACCTAAGGGCTATATATCATAAAAAAATGAAACCCTCATATTAATCATTATTTAAACTAACTAAAAGAGTAGATTAAAAGGTAGAGAAGGGATTAAACAAAGTTTACCTTAGTGATTAGGAGCCGTAAAATTTGCGCACCACTAATGTTTTACCTACTAAACTAAATGTTTTGATGATAACAAAATTAAGAGAAAGGAATTTGTTATTTGTGCATATCATAATATCATAAGACAAGTGAAAAAAAAAACAAGTGAAAGTGAGCATGGAGAAACAAATAATATGAATCAACCATAAACATGCCACACTAAAACAGAATGAAGAATTAAGAGAAATAAGAGAAGCTTTTATAAATTATATTTATTTCACTCTTAGAAAAATTTTGAAAACTAATATGAGAGCTAAATACATGGTTGAAAATTATAAGTTTGCATCATATATAAAGTCATAGGCTTGTAAGTTCTTAAGGTTAAAGAGTATTATCCATGCAAGGATAAGAAATGTCCATACGTGATTGACACATATATACATGCAATTATGATTCACATTGCATCATTCACACTTAAACTGTAAGTATCCCATGCTTGATCATCTTTTGTGCACATAAGACATAGAGGATCTCATTCAAGGTTGAACCATAATGAGACCTTGCTTGAATAAGATAACCAGAATTGAAGACATAGCACTATATGATGGTTCATACTTGGAAATCCTTGTGTCCACACTTGAGTGGCAAGACAGCATGGAGAAACATTTAATTAACCTTCTGTGATCTGATTCAAGCTTGGATGTTAATTTTACCATGCTTGATTGATCTTAAGTGTAAATTGAAGTATGCCTAAGAAGCAATCCATGCTTAGATTTTGTAAAATCCATACTTGAATGGGATGAATCTCTTGTAACCTTCAAGCTTAACTTAGAATAACCCTTAACACTGAATAAGCTATTCAAGCTTGGTTCAGAAACTACCCAAGCATGATTCACATCACAGAGAGGCAAGCTGCTTCTGATATACTCATTCATGCTTGGTACTCAATTAAGTATGTAAGATTGGACTCACAAAGCAGCTTGGTATTTCAAATACATTATAAACACTTAAAACCCTAAATGGTCCATGCTTGAACCATTGAAGTGATTGGTGAGTTAAAGTGAAGATAGCTCTTCCACTTGGATCACTCTTGTCCATACCTGAATGAGAAGTCTAATAGCATTAATACACTATAGGAAAAGTGCATTCTCTATCATAGATTATTTCTACACATGCATAATAGTTTCTAGTAATCTTAAACTATGAAAATTTATAAATAGAACCTCATTTGAGTTAGTAGGTAATGCTCACACAGATTAAACACATACTTGTTGCATTAAACCTTTAGTTTTTCATTGTGTTCATGTAAAAAGCTCTTAAGCTAGTTCTTAGGCTTATATTATTATATCTACTCTCTAAGAGAGTTTCTGCGAGTGTGTATAAGAGATTCCTAGTTATATTTTGAGAGAGAACTTCATAGGAAAGCATAATCTCTATCATTAAAGAGATTAAGAAAAGGTTTCTTTGATATATTAAGAGAATGCTCACTGTCTTGAAGTGCGGGTTTAAGAGACTTATGATGTGTAGTGAGATACCTTGTAAATAGCTTACAAGTTCCTGTGAAAACTTATGGTTTATACTAAGGTAACAAGCACCCATTGAACCTTGTATTATAGTGAAAATCTCATGTGTGAGCTTGGGGACTAGATGTAGGCCCAAGTTGTCAGCTAAACCAGGATAAACTTACTGTGTAATATTTTTATCTCTACTCTCTATAAATTTAGCTCATTCCTTTTTTACATACTCTCTTGGTTGTTATAGCAAACCAATTTACATTCTACAAGTATTTTGTGGTATAAAATTAAAGTATTTAGATTATTTTGTGATTTATTTATGAAAATTTCAATTGCATCCTAACTAAGCTTACATTCTAAAAAATTTAAGAAAATCAGAAATTTCCAAAACTCCTAATTCAACCCCCTCTTAGTATTGTTGTCTGATCTTACTCTACCAAAACCTTAGTAGAGCCTTAGAAAATCACACTCTTAACCCTCAAAAAACACTATCAAAATTTTATGTCGTCCATCACAGTGGAAGTATCATGCACTGCAGTGCATGATGAAAATGCAACATCTATCTTAGCCCATAATGTTGGGCCAAATTCCTCCAATATCCAGTTTGAATCTTAATTAATCCTAAACATGATCTTAAGGCCATTTTCCATAATTAAATGCCTAAAATAACTCATTATCATCCGTAAAACTCAAATAACCTCAATCATAAATTAATTTTTCAATTGAACCTCGAAATAATAATAATAATTCTAATTTAAATCCTCAATATCCACCATTAAATTCCTAATTTAAAATTAAGATATTACAACTCTTCCTTCTTTTTAAAAATTTTGCCCCCAAGATTTAAAATCAATAAGCTTTGAAATTATGTACCTATACAAAAAATGTGGATAGTCTTGCCTCATGTCCTCTTTAGTTTCCCAAGTGGCATCACCTAGAGCTACACTCTTTTAAATCACCTTTACTAATCATATAATCTTATTGCATAATTGCTTTTTTTATAGTCCTCAATCGTTCCAATGTGGATTTGAAGGTCAAATTTTCTCTCAATTCCAACTCTTCAGATTCTATGACATGAAAAGATTTGAGTTGTAATTTTCAACTAAGACATATGGAACATATTATGGATACTCATAATCTATGGTGTCAATGCAACTTTATAGGCAACTAAGATCTCAAATGGACCTATAAACCTAAGTGTCAACTTCTTTGCTTTAATGGCTTTGCTAATAAATATCATCAAAGAAACCCTTAAAAAACATGTGATCACCCATTTCAAATTCTAATAGCCTTTTCCTCTTATTGACATAACTATTTTATCAACTTTGAGTTGTGAATGACTTTTGCTTAATCATAGAAATCTTCTAAGTTGTCTGGTCAGCAATGTCAAGATCAATGATACTGTGCTCGCTTAATTCCATCTAACACAAGGGATATACACTTTCTCCTATACAAAGCCTTGTAAGGCACCATTTAAATACTTAAATAGTAACTATTATTGTGGGTAAAGGGAGATGACTGTCCTAACTGCCTCACAATTCAATGGCACATGCCCTTAATATGTCCTTTAAAAATCTATATAGTCCTCTTAGTTTACCTATCTGTTTTGGGTTGATCAAGTGTACTGAACCTCAATCTAATCCTTACGACTTCCTAGGAAGACTCCCAAAAGTTTAATGTGAACCTTGGGTCATGATCAGAGGTAATACTATGATGTATCACATATGGCCTTACTACCTCCTTCACATACAACTCTACTAATTTCTCTAATGGATAGAAAATCTTGATTTTCAAAATATAAGTTGATTTAGTGAGTTGATTTTCAAAATAACTCTTTCTACCTCCTTCATATATCAAAATTCGTGCAATGTGCTGTAGCGCATGGCACAGAGAAGACAAGCCGTAACACACATACTGTAAGTCGCTATCATTTTCTATATAAAAATCTATTTTTGAGAAGTATAATGGAAAGAATTGAATAGAGAATAGATGAGCATGATGAAATTTTAAAGAAAAGACCAGAAGAGACAAGCAAGACCATAGAAAGAGTTGGCGGTCATGGTGAAGTGAGATCGAGAGGGAAATACTTGACCAATAAGAGGAGGATTACTACGAGGAAAGTAGACCGAGGAGGCCTAAACCAGTGAGGCCTAGAGGAAGAGAGCAAGAGAGCTCTATTGATTTAGCCTTGAAGAAGTTTATAAGATTGAATCCTCTGTCATTTGAGGGTTTCATGGAAAATAGAGCAGCTAAGAAGTGGATAGATCAGTTGGAGATGATCTTTTCATTATGACCTGTACGTCTGAGCAACAGGTATTACTTACTACATTCCTACTTGAGGATGCTGCCAAGCAATGGTGGGAGAGTGTAAGACTGGCGAATGGGTCTCAGTTGACATGGAGTGAGTTCAAGAGGAGGTTCTTCTCCTACTATTTTCCTGCCTCCTTCAGAGCTAAGAAAGAGATTGAGTTCTATTTGCTGCAGCAAGAAAATATAAACGAAGAAGAATTTATAACTAAGTTCAATAAGTTGTCCAAATACTTGACATACTTAAGGACTTATGATGATGAGTATTGGAAGGCCGAGCAGTTACTTGAGAAGATGCGGCCTAATTACAGACAGTAATTGGTACCCTTTGACATTGTCTCATATAGTGACATGTGTAGTAAGTTGAGAGTAGTAGCTAGACATAGTCGTGAGGTTGAGGACAGCCAGAGGAGAGATGGTAGGGGTCATTTCTCTATATATACGAGTCATACTAAAGGTGTTAGCAAGAAAGCTAGATATAGCTTTAGACCATCTGAATTGGGCAGTAACGGTAGTAAGAAGAAAATCTTCCAGAAGGGTTCATATTCTAGAGGTTCCTAGATGAGGAGTAACACCCTCAGGAGTATGGGTAGGCAGAGTCAAGCTTTGAGACAAGATTCTACTCTTACGATAGCTTGACTAATTAGAGCCCCACAATGTAGTAAGTGTGGGAGACACCATACTAGAGAGTGCTGGTGTCGCGCCTGAATGTGATCTCCCCAAAAAGGAAGGTCGATAAATGTAGGAGTCGCCACCAAAATTTAAAAGTATAATTTTGAAAACCTTTTAAAAGATAAAATGATCTATAATAATTAGAATAGGGTTCAGGAATCGGTTATACATAGGGAAGGTTTTAGGCACCCCACGACACCCATTCATAAGAATGGTTATCCTTGTGTAAAATTAATTGGCCTTTTAATAATATCTTAGTTATCATTTATTGCACATGAAAAATAAAGATAAAAAAAGAAAAATAAATTATTTATTTACATGGAAGGACTTGAACTAGGATCAAAGCCTAGGGCCTACATACCTTGTGATGAGGATCAAAGTTCACGTGGTTCGAAATATTATTATTTAGGTTTTATTTTAATTTTTATTAATTTATTTTATGAAGAGAAGATTATTTTGTGTTATATAATTATATTTATTTTTAAATAAAAAAATGACATAAGGATGTACCTTTCAATAAAAGGAAAATAGCCAGTATTAAAAGTTGCGATGATTTAGTATTACTCACAGTTCACTGGTTGACACTCTAAGTGCACACGATGATTTAATATCGCTCATGGAAAACCCTAAAGAAACTTTCAAAGTGAATTCGCTATAAAATAAATTAATTTGAAACTTTAAATATAAAATTAGATACTTGCGATGATTTAGTGTCATTCATGATATCTCATTTGATACTTTTAGGAATCCACGGTGATTTGGTATCACTCATAGGATAACCTAAAATATGCTAAAATTTTCATTATTTTATTATTTTATTAATAACGCATAAGAAGGGAAATTTAACAAATATTAGAACCTGTGATGATTTAATATCACTCGTAGTCCACTAGTTGATGCTTCTATGTGTACACGATAATTTAGTATTACTCATGACAAACTTTAAAGAATTTTCAAAGTGAATTTTTTATAGAATAATTTAATTTTAAAATTTTAAATATAAAATTTGATACCTACGATGACTTAGTGTTATTCATGGTATCTTATTTAAGGCTTTTAAGTATCCACGGTAACTCATTATCACTCATGACATAACCTAAAATGTGTCTATAAATTTTACTATTTTTTAAAATAATATACAAAGAGAATTTTTTTAATTAATAACTATGGTGATTTAATATCACTCAAGCATATCAATCAATTGAAATTCAAAATCAATAGTAAGTATGAAAAACCAAAATCCCATGGCCAAGTAACATTAACAACGTTGATTGAGATTATCTACTAATCACACACCTTTTGGAACAAATATCATGTTACACATAAAGGAAAAAAATTAATGTAAATGCAGTCACAACAAATAAATAAATAAATGAGGGTGCGGACAAGGAAGCACGATTTTGGATTGATATCCTTGATATAATAATCCAACTATTATAAGGATGATTTCTGAAGATGGGATCACAAATTCTCGACCATATTCTTGGGACGTTACACAAGACGGAGAAAAAAAACAAGAAAGAGGATTACAATAGGTAGATCACATACAAATGATCTGAATCCCCTTCTTAATCACTTAATTAGACTTAACCATTGTAAGAGTAAAATAAAGAATAGCAGAAAAGTTCTCTACCTTTGCACCTTCAAAATATTGTTTTCGCCTGACTTTCTATCCTTCTAAATTTTTCTGTGATTTGTCACCTCCTCCTCCCTTCTCCTTTGCAATTATCCCTTTTATAGGTGTTAACTAGGGTTCTCTCACTTAATGATAGAATCAAAACAAAAAGGCAATTTTTATTTTGACTCTTTTTTCATTATTTTAGGTTTCTGATTTTCCTTAATTAATTAAAAGCAAATCTCAATCAAGGCATAATTTCCTCAAATCAGATTTCAAATATTCTAAATTTCTTTTTAAAAGAAGTCAACTTTAATGGGAACATAATTAAGGGGATTTGGGGTAAAAAAGTATTATTGTTATTATTATCACAAAGCCCCCCTTTTTTTATTCCTTTATTTTATTTATTGTGTTGTTATTAATTTTTAATTTACATTTGAAAGCTTGGGCAAAATACAGTATTTACAGTTAGACATGTTTCAAGTGCCACAAGGTTGGGCACATCGCTCAGTATTGCCTCAAGAATACCCCTCACACCAATCAGAGGTCTGCTATTCTTGGTTGTGTGTTTGCTATGATGAGAGAGGAGGCTGAAGCTTCCACAAAGCTTATCCGAGGTACAATTTCTTTAAGTAATCAATAAATTTTTGCTTTATTTGACTCTGGTGCTACTCACTTATTTGTTTCTAATGAGTATGCAAAAAGAAGGAGGGTTGTGTTAGGCCATCAACAGCCAATGTAAAACTTTATTGAATCTATCATGAACATGGACAATAGACGTTATAATGTTAATGCTAGGCCATTGCCCATAAGTAACGTGCTGCATGGCTCGAGTACAGTGATAAGTGAGTTAGAGCCGTTACATCAGCGCCCGGATGTAGTGTTAAATGAGCAAGGGCTACCGCATCATTTTACACGTGCGCGACTAAAGAGGTTAGTCCATGAGAGCAAAATTAAATTTGGTACTTAGAATGTTGGGTCATTAAATTGTAAATCTGTAGAGGTTGTAGGGGTTATGATTCAAAGGAAAATCAATAGGGAGAATGACAGTTAAGGACCCCCAAAGGATATTAATTTCAATTAGGGATCCTAAAAAATAGAAATCCCAAGTAAGGACCGTGGTCTTTAATGGGGATAAAAAAACATTGAATTGTCGAAAATGCCCCTGAGCTTAAAATAAAGGTACCGCGCATGAGAGAGCCCTATTCCTGCTCTGTTTTGGTGTCTTCCTCGGTTACCCCTTCTCGTCGTCTTCCTCTATTTTAGCTTAGCCGGCTGCTTAGTCGGTGATCGAGTTCTCTGTATCAAGTCCAGGGGTGTGCAATCATTGGTGGGACCTCTATTGTTGCTCTCATTTTTAGTCCGGTGTGCGTGCTCTGTGTCCGGTGTACCCTCTCCTCTTCTTCCAGGTTCGGTGCCTCTCTCTGCCTCTCTCTCTCTCCTTCCATCCCTCGGTCTGTTCTTCGGTGGGGGCGAAATGATTTTGTGTTTGTTGTTGATTATGCATTTTTTTCCTAGTGTCATTCCAGTAAGGTATTTGCAAAAGAGAAGAAACTGCAGTAATATTGATTTGTGATCCGAAAATGGTTCCATATTTGTTTATATTTATGCGATATTCAGACCTGATATTTTGCTCTATTCTATGATTTTGCCATGAATTTGGGAAGAAAGAGTGAGAAGCCTTTTGTTCGTTTAGTATTTTTATGTTGTAAGATGAATTTATTTTGTTCTGTTCTTTTGCTAGTCGAGCACATATACTGGCAATGAACTGGAAATTTTGTAACATTTGGTTATGTGTCTTTCAAGAAGCAATGAAAATCGACCCAGAGCTGGCTGTTTTAAAACATAGGGCCGTTACAAAAGGGAGAAAGGCACTGCTTAACAAGGACTTTGGACTCTTCCTTGTTTCCTTCCATGTGTTGCACCGAAACCTAGGTTCTATATTGGCATGTTTGGTGTTTGGTCTCTGGATTTGGAAAAGCTTTCCTTTTCATAATAGAAGGAAAACATAAATATAGATTGTAGCAGAAAGGTTGATAAGATATTATAGACTAATAAAATAGTTAAAAATAAGGGAGAATGACAAATAAAGAGCTTGTAATAACATTAATGCCAAATAAGGAATTTTAGTATTGAAACATGGTTGAAGGAGTACTGAAATTTAGAAACATCAATGTTAAAAAGTCTTAATTTGACATTAAAGCTCTTATAATGTCCTCATAAAATAAAAGTTTGGCAAGGTTCTTCCGACTTGAAAATTTGCTTGTGTAAAAGACGAATGCAATCTTGACCAAAAAATTAGCGAAGTTAGGGAGGCTGTGACTATGACTTTCCCTGACCCTCGCATGTTCTATGGAGAAAATTCAGATTTCATGTTTGGTAAATCTAATAGTATTATTTTGTATATTCATTGGTGATATTAGATACATTCGATAGTAGTTTGTTTTTTACCCTAATTGTTAATGTGCAGGATAATGGCTAAAACAAAAGGAAATCCTTTAAGGCAAAAAAGTTGTTCTGGTTTAAGCAAATTCAAAGAGGCATATCGTGGCAAGTATACAACCCAGGGAAATGATTTGAAAAAACTCAACGCAGAAGCAGTTGCAGTATGGAAAAAGTTGACATCAGAAGAACAAGATCACTATAAGTGTCTGGCTAAGGAGGAAAACACTGGTATAAAAGCTTACAAGGTATGTTGTTTTTGACTTCAAGCATGAAAAATGTGATGAATTCAAGTAATGGTGCTGACTTGTTTTACTTGGACAGATTCCATTTAAGACAAGGTGTTCTCCGACAAAGATGAAGGAAGTTTTTGATTATATAAAAAAGCGAAAATCTTTGAGGGATAGGGTTAATAGAATAGGATTTGGTAAGCTTTTAAATATTAAATGTCACAAGTTGCCTAGAGATTTATGTGATGAAGTGATGAAGGCATTTAATCCTCCTACATCATCCCTTTTCATTAGAGGTCAAAGGAAAGTCATCAATGGCAAAGCAGTTCATGCCTTACTTGGCTTGCCTAATGATGGGGAGATAGTTGATATGAATGGGGATAAGAATAAATTAAAGTTATTAAACAAGGAGTTTAAAAAAGTATCCTATAATGTAATTAAGGACAGGATACTCTCGGGGAAAGAAAATGATAAATTTGAGTTTCTCTTCATTTTCTATTGCTTAGGGAATTTTCTTTATCCAAGTTCGAGTTCCAAAATAAGTGATAAACTATTAAAAGTCATGTCCGGGTTAGATTTGGGAACTGTACATTATGATTGGTCATCTTTTATACTATCTGAGCTTGGAAAGGAGGTAGCTGAATATAAAGCATGGGAGAAGAAGGATGGGCACAAAAAAACTGTTGGAGGATGCTTATTTCTTCTTGCGGTATGTGGGTAAATTAAGATATAATTTGTTATAAGTTAATTATTTTGCAAAATTCTGTGGGTTATATAATATAGATGTAAATATACAATTTTCTACTTTCAAATGTTTCCATTGGAGCCAATTGAGGTGTCATCGCAAGAAGATGCTTTGGAACATTGGACAGAGGAGAGAGTGACTGCACGAGTTCAACTTGAGAAGGCAAGTGATCATGGCATTTTGTATCACCCTTCTCGAGGACATGACAGCTTCTCAATAGAGCTTCCAGAAATGACTTCCTTTTATGATCCGGTAAGGGAAAAATGATGGTTGTTAATTAGCAAAGTTATTTTTTTATATAATTTTAAACATATGACATTTTATATGGTGCAGGACATAAAAGAGGTATACAGAGATATTGTGACCTTTACACGTGGAATTGCACAAAGACTCCTCAAGCTCCAAGATAAAAGAAGAGGAGAGGAAGTTATTGAACAGCATGATGGTGAAGAGGAAGAGGAGAAAGAGTTGGAACATGATGACAAAGAAGAGGAAGGAGAAGAGACAGGAGATGAAAATGAAAAGGAGGGAGAATTCGAAGAAGATGAGAAGGAGGAAGAGGAAGGACAAGTAGAAGGAGATGAAAATAAAGAGGAAGGGGGATCCAGAGAAGATTAAAAAGAAGAAGAGGAAGGACAATTAGAAGGAGATAAAAATGAAAAGTAGGGAGAATCAGGTGTACAAGAAGAAGTAGAAAAGCTAATTAGAAAAAAAGACTCTAAGGGTGAAAGGACACTAAGACGGTCACAACGACAAATAGTCAGCACTATTCGTTCACCCTTTTTGGATGATAGAGGAAAGGAAAAAAGAGGACATGAAGAAATAGGACAATGTACAGAGAAAGAAGTTTACCAATACTATACAAAGTCTATTCCACCCAATGAGGGACATGAGTATGATATTCAACCTTACTAGTTCATGCATTCATAATCGATTGGTTGATATAATTTTGTTTTCTGTAACAGGAAAATTGTGGAGATTGAGCAGTATTTTGTGACAAGATATAAATGCAAGTGCCTAGGTCCTAGACAATGGATCAATAGTTCGGTGAGCAAGTGTGCTAGTTACAATAGATCAAGTTATAGTAAAATTTTAATGTAACTATAATTTTGTTATGTAGGTTGTTACATTAATTGGAAGACTTTTGGTCAATGAGCAAAAGGAAAAGGATCAACTTGTGCGGCGACACATTTTTGATCCAGATTTTACGGTTTGTCTTACAGTTTAATTGCTTTTTTTTATTAGGTGCTTACAAGTTACAAGTGTTACATTTTTTCATTTCAGAGAACCATAATCCACCAACAAAAAAGATGGGACTTAGATAGCCATTTGAAGGACTTCATGCCAACTACCATCGGGTATAACATAGGAGATTGCAATTTTATTTTTTTCCCTATAGTGTTTGCATTGCATTAATTTTGCTATGTTGTGGAGCCGAAAACAACCACAATGTATGTGCTGGACTCGATGCTACCATCTGGTAAAGAATCAAAGAAGAAAAAGAAGAATATAAAGAAAGCGAAGGAAGCGATGTTGCCGAAAGAGAAGGAAAAAATGGCATATTTTATAGTATGCCTTTTCCCATATAATGATATATAAAATTTTGTTGGTAGAAGCTTCTCATTCACTTTGTTCTTATTCTCAGAAAAGCAGGTTTGTAGAAATATTAATGAAACTGAAACCTAAACTTGTTGATGACAATTATGACCTTGAGTTGAAAGTGGTGCCTATGGAACAGCAACCGATGACGTGAGTAAAAAAGTTGAAATTATGTACATGTAATTAAGTATATATTTCCCAACTACGTGCTGACAGATTTCATATTTTTTGTAGATCTGATTGTGGAATGTATGTCATCTTTTGCCTTAGAGTGGAATAATACTGCACGAGAGGAATGGGGTGGCCTTACTATGCCTCCTCTAACAATGGTAGGAACAAATGTTAAAGCTAAGATATAATTTGTTATGTGTGACAGTTTTCTATCTTATGAGTTGACTTTATGTGATTATGTAGGAACAATTGAGTGAAATGAGGAGTGAGGTATTGTATTGGTTGGTGACTCATCCACATAACAGAGTGAGCTCTCAAGTCATGACATCCATTTCGAATGCTGGGCATGCACGATCCAAAAGATTGAAATCATAGTGTAGACATTTATGATATGTAAATTAAACCTTTATGTAATTAAGTTTTTTTCCGTGGCTTCTTGTATATGATACAGCAATTAATTTTAAAAAAACTTTGACTACATGTTCAACAAATTTGACAAACTGTTATTGATTTTCATTGACTCACGTTACTTTCAAAACTGACGTTCGGTTTTTCACAATATATGTTACGGAATTTTCAAGTGAGGTTGGTGGAACACAAATTGTGCCTAGCAGCTTATCCTTACATAATGAAGTCCCAATTCACGTTAGGCTCTTTCAAAACATACATGCAGCTTTTTTCCAAGTTAGGTTAAGACATTCGTAAGAGACTTTGCTGAAACCCAACTTGTGCCACGTCGATTTTCATCAAATAAAAAATTTCCAAGTCACATTAGGAACTTTGACAACATATGTTAGTTACTTTTCCAACTTAAGTTACCAAATTCTCATGTGAGGTTGCTGGAACAAAACTTGTGCCAAATGGCTTATCCTTACGCAATCAATTCTCAAGTCACATTAGGCTCTTTCAAAACATGCGTTTAACTTTTTCCCAATTTAGGTTAGGCCATTCCTAATTGACTTTATTGGAACCCAACTTGTGGCAATACTTATCCTTTAACAATGAATTCCCAAGTCACTTTAGGCACGTTCACAACATACGTTAGTTATGTTTCCAAGGTAGGTTAGGGAATTTCCAACTGCGGTTTTTGAAACCCAATCTGTGGCAAGACTTACAAAAAAAAGAGTTCCCAAGTCATGTTAGGACATTTCACATTATACGTTAGCTACTTTTCTAACTCAGGTTAGGGAATTCTCAGGTAAGGTTACCGGATCCCGATTTCTGACAGGTATCTTTTGATAAACAATGACACCTAAGTGGGGTTATTCATTTCACAACTTATGGTAGGAATTTTTCTTGCTTTGGATATGAAATTGCCAACCAACGTTATTGATTCCTATTATCTGACAAGTCTCTTAATTGTCTGAAATACTGTAGAAAATTTTAATCCCAAGTAAGGTTCTATGTTGTCAGAAGTTACATTAGCAATATCCCTTACTACGTTAGTGAATTCAACAGTCTTATGCCATGACAGCATTTTTACTCGGACAAATTTAGACCTAAAATTTTCATCAGCTTTATATTACACTGATTACAATACATGTACACCATATTTGCATCCCTTTTTACCCAAAAAATATCCCAGCTACCTAAATGGTACCTATGCAGTCCTTATCAAAAAAAAACATAGACTGCAATCCCATTTACATAACCTATCACCTCCACAAGTATAAAAAACATATGAGGTGGCTGCCTGTACAAAAGGTCATTTAACAGTAAAATGCACAAAATAAATAAAAACCATATGCATTTCAATTTTAAACTAACTAATATGCCTATGGTTTTCACCCCCTTTCAATCCCTACATTGGATTGGGATTCCTACATCTATTCTTGGTATGTCCAGCTTGATTACATCTTGAGCAATGATACACTTTTTTATTCTGAAACTGTGACTCTCTTCGCTTGGTAGGTGGTTGCCTTGGGGGACGTGTAGTTTGTGGTGGTTCCAAAAAGGTATTCTTTTCATAATCTTCATAATGTAGCTCGGTCAACTAGGCATGTCAATGGTTTCCACCCGAATCATTGTGGAGCTGTAAATTTTTTCTTGTGCACGAATAGTGTAGCATTCTTCAACATATGTATACACATTACCCTAAACTAATTTTATTGCTGCACATGCATGTGCACAAGGAATTCCTACCATTTGCCATTCTTGACAAGAGCATTCTCGCAATGTTAGATTCACTCTCAAGTCATTGTTTCCTACCTTCACTAGTATCATATTCACACTATAATGTTCAGCCACCATAACTTCAGCTCTCAATACATTCTCCCTCAATTTTGCCTCAACACGTGGTCCAACTCCATTTGACCAATTCACCATTTCTATTTTGCTATTTTATAGCTTCCTCACTAATTTTGCTCGGTGCTCATTTATCAACGCACATATATGATGTTTTCTCTCTTTCACTAACCAAGTATTGAAAGATTCAGCATGGTTTGATGTTATATTGTCCCATCTTTTGTATGGAAATCTTGCTAACGCCCAACGATTTATGTCCCCATTTATTTCTAACCATCTTGCCAACTGTAGGGAGAAAACCATCAAATGACCCATAGCAACATGAAATTTTGTTTCCAACCTTGCATATGCAATATTATCTAACAACTTAAGTGCATCTTCCTTAGTCATCCCATCAATCCTTCGCATGCCTCTATTAATTTTTGTAAATTCTGAGCTGTAATTTTCTTTGACATGACGATAACAAAAAGCATGTCGATTGCCATCAAATATTGCACGCACTGCACCAACAATAGCATTATGTCTGTCTAACACTATGGTCAATTGAACTTAGTGTGTGATCTCTCTCACATTTTCAAGAAACCAAGCCCAATTATCATATGTTTCTCCACCCACTATTGCATAAGCCAAAGGAAATAAGTCATTATTTGCATCAATTGCAGAAGCTGCTAGCAAAGTCCCCTTATATAGACCGCTTAAATGACTTCCATCGATAAACAAAATTAGACGAGCACCTTAGAGAAACCCTTTGATGCAGTATCCATATGCAATAAAAAGTCTATCAAATCTATAATTTGTCGAGGCAACCCACTTTGCAATTGTGTCTGGGTCCGTCTCCTTCAATTTCTCACAAAGCCATGGAATCAACATGTATGACTGCTGTGGAAGCCCATATATTTCCTTCAATGCTCTATCTTTTCCCTCAAAGCTTGTCATATGTGAGATTTAACCCATACTCTTTGTAGAGGTCTTGTCTAATCTCATTTGACGTTTTCTCCACATTCCCCCTCACAGCATCAATGATAATTGATGATGTCAATCTTGAGTTAGCCTTTTGCTTTAATAGGAGGTTGTCTTAAGCAGAGTGCATGTGTTCATTATGGAATTTTTTCACACACAATATAGAGGTTGTCTTCCCAAGAGCATAAGCTGATATCTTCCATTTACAACCATCAATATTGCATTTCACAATCATCTTCTTAGGGCTGTTTCTCACAAATATGTAACCAAACCTATGAGCAAGGCTGTATTTATATAATGCTTTTCTGAATACAATTGCATCATTAAATGTCTGGCTAACACCCATAAATAAATCCTTCCATTTTACCGAATTAACCTCAGGCAGTGGTGCAAGAGCATTTTGTGTTGAACATGGCAAAGAGGGTGATATACTTTCAAGCTCTTGCCTACAGGGAGATCCTGGCAGTGACCATGTTAAAAAATTCTCCATCCTACATTTACAATTACTTACAGGTCAATATAAATGGTTATTAAACTAATTAAACACACAAATAACTAAGAATAACAACTTACTCCATCAAGTTATCCATTGCTCCATTTATTTCATTATCATTTGTCACAACATACATATGTGCTGACTCATCATTATACTTTATCAAATGTTGTACTCCCTCATCGTCTAACAAATCTATGTATGTGTCTTCACTAAACTTCACTGAAATTTTAAGTCAGATGCACCACTTTCAACTCCTGTCACTGATGACACCATCCTTAATAGCTCTTCAAGATTTATGCCTTCTCTAATCAATTTAGAAATTAATCTCCCACCTTCATAGGTCATCTTTCCTTGTAAATCTTTTACAAAATGTCCATCAACATGAAGATAACAAAATACTTCTTTTGCTGAAGTACTTGCTATATGGGAAATAAACCTGGAACAACTACAAGCAACATACAAATTTAGTACTTCACAACTGTCCATTCCATAATCCCAACCTTGACTATATAAATTTAGCATCCATGTTACATTTTTCAATATTCACGCACTTTTCAACACAGATTACAAAAATTTAGCATCCATGTTACATTTTCCTTGTTTTTCACTCCTCAACTTTTTCAACTATGTCGTTCTCAGAAATCATTTCTTTCGCATGTCTATATATAAAGTCTAGTAATCATTAAGAAGACTACTTTTTTTTCTAGGTATAAAACAAAGAGAAATGGTGCAAGATAGCATTTGCAAAGATTAAAACATTCTTTCTGTGCGTGCTTGACAGAGGACATGTGTAAAAAAAAATAGAGCAATGGAAAAGAAATGGAAGAAGAAGATGCAGACTTCTCTTTCACGCATGGCAGAGGACGAAATGTAAAAGAAACAATGCATACAATTACCTATTAGAAGACAATTATGCTCCACTAATTTTTCCCTAACATTTTCAACGCACGAGAGCACACTCCATCAGTATTTTTCTCGCTGAAAAACAAGAAAACAGAGCACACAAGATGAGCTTCTTTCCTGTTACCTTTCAATGTTTAGTGAAGGGGCAGTTTTATAAACTCAAGTTTATTTTTTATCCCACTTAAAGACCATGGTCTTTAATTGGGATTTCTATTTTTCAGGATCTCTAACTGAAATTAATATCCTTAGAGGGTCTTCAATCGTCATTCTCCTAAATCAATATCCTTTGCCTGCAAGAAATAAAATGGCGTGGAGAAGAAGCTAAGGATATTCAAGGTTTCAAACTTTGGTATACAGGAAAAGTAAGCACACGCAATGGAGTAGGCATCATTATGGATAAGGAGTGAAAGAAGAACGTTGTAGAAGTTAGCAAAATTGGAGACAGAATTATTTCCTTAAAAATGATAATTGGACGTGAGACTGTTAATATTGTTAGCGCTTATGCACCGCAAGTCGGGACAGAAGCCAGTTTTAAGGAATTATTTTGGGAGGATCTGGAGGGGTTGATTCGACACATACCACAGAGTGAAAAGATTTTTATTGGAGGAGACTTTAATGGGCATGTCGGGAGAGAAGCTGGTCAGTATGCGAGGATGCATGGTGGTTTTGGTTTTGGAGAGCGAAATAATAAAGGACAAACTCTTCTTGATTTCTCATTGACATGTGATTTTAAGATTGCCAACACTTATTTCAAGAAGAGAGATGAGCATCTCATCACTTACAAAAGTAGAGCCTCAAAGTCACAAATTGATTTTCTTTTGGTTAGGAACACAGATAGAAGACTTTGTAAAAATTGTAAGGTGATCCCCAGAGATGCTGTAACGACACAACATAGGGTCCTAGTCTTTGATGTGTGTGTTATGAGTAAAATTCAAAAACATCGACAAGTAGTAGCACCAAGGATTAGGTGGTGGCAATTAAAAGGTGAGAAGCAAGATATTTTTAAGCAAAATCTTTTGGACAAAGGAATTTGGGAATCTAAGGGAAGTGCTAACATCATGTGGGAGGATATGGCTAAAAAGATACGGGAGGTTGCAAAAGTAGTTTTGGGAGAATCAAAAGGTTCTGGTCCGAGAGATAAGGAGACTTAGTGGTGGAATAATAGTGTATAGGACAAAATCAAGTATAAGAAGAACTGTTTTAAAGCCATACATTTATGTAACAACGAGAAAAATTGGGAGAGGTACCGTATGGCTAAGAAGGAAACTAAGAGAGCTGTGGGTGAAGCTCGTTCTAAAGCTTTTAAAGAATTTTATAAGAGCCTTGAGACGAAGGAAGGAGAACGAAATATTTATAAAATTGCTAAGAGCAGGGAAAGAAAATCAAGAGATCTAGAACAGGTAAGGTGTATTAAGGATGAAGAGGGAAGAATTTTAGTTACAGATGATGAAATTAAAAATAGATGAAAGACTTACTTTTCTAAACTTTTCAATGATGGAGAGGGTTCATCTAGTAACTTGGAGGATTTAGTAACTGGTGAAGGAGAACAAAATTTGTCATTCTATCGAATAATACGTGATAAGGAAGTAAGGGAAGCTCTTAAGAAAATGACAAATGGTAGAGCCAACGGACCTAATTGTATATCTATCGAAGCGTGGAAATGTTTAGGTGAAGAAGAGGTGAGATGGTTAACTAAGTTATTTAATATGATTTTACGGTCCAAGAAAATGCCTGATGAGTGGAGGAGAAGTACATTAATTCCTATTTATAAAAATAAAGGAGATATTCAGAATTGTACTAACTATAGTGGGATTAAACTCATAAGCCACACCATGAAATTGTGGGAGAAAGTAATTGAGCACAGGTTGAGATTGGAGACAAGTATTTCTGAGAATCAGTTTGGTTTTATGCCAGGTAGATCAACTACAGAAGCAATTTATCTATTAAGGGGATTAATGGAAAGTATCGTTGTAAAAATAAAGATTTACATATGGTTTTTATTGATTTGGAAAAAGCTTATGACCGTATACCAAGAGAAGTGCTTTGGAAAGTGTTGGAAAAAAAGGGAGTACGGATTGCTTATATTAAAGCCGTACAAGATATGTATGAAGGGGTAAAAACTAGTATAAGAACGCCTAGTGGTCAAATAAAGGATTTTCCTATAAAGATTGGACTTCATCAGGGATCATCTCTGAGTCCTTATCTGTTCAACTTGATCCTACATGTTTTAACAGAACATATTCAAGGAGAAATTCCCAAATGTATGCTCTTTGCAGATGATATAGTTCTTATAGCAAAGACAAGAGAACAGGTTAATTGCAAACTTGAGTTATGGAGGAGGACATTGGAGTCGAAAGGTTTCCGTCTAAGTAGGAGTAAGACAGAATATTTATATTGTAAATTTGGTGAGAGACTATTTGACAATAATTTGGAAGTGAAATTAGGAGATCAAATTATATCTCAAGTGAAAAAGTTTAGATATTTGGGAGCCATTATTCAAAATGATGGCGAAATCAGTGGAGATATTTCACATAGGATTCAAGCTGGGTGGTTTAATTGGGGAAAAGCTAAAGGAGTTATTTGCGACCGTAAGGTGCCTAATAAACTTAAAGGAAAGTTTTATCGCACTGCTATCAAACCGGTAATGTTATATAGTAGTGAATGCTGGGCTCTAACGGGACAACAAGAGCATAAAGTTGGAGTAGCAGAGACGAGAATGTTACGATGGATGTGCGAACATACACGTAAAGATAAAATTCAAAATGAGCACATACGCGAAAAAGTGAGGGTAGCACCTATTGAGGAAAAAATGGTAGAAAATCGGTTGAGATGGTTTGGGCATATACAAAGAAAACCAAGGGAGGCACCAATAAGAAGAGTGGAACATATAACTTTGAGTCCGATTAAGAGGGGTAGAGGAAGGCCTAAGAGAACACTCTTAGAAGTTGTTGAACATGATCTCTTAATTAATAATATTCCTAAAAGCTTGATAAATGATAGAGCACAATGACATCTTGCAATCCATGTAGCCGACCCCACCTAGTGGGATAAAGGCTTGTTGTTGTTGTTATTATTGTTGTTGAGTATGCAAAAAGACTAAGTTTGCATGTTGTTGAAATGCCTTTCATGAGGAATGTGTCTACACTGGCTGGTGCTTTAGTGAGAACCAGTCGGGCTTGCTTGAAAGTAGAGTTAGTACGATTGCATAGGGTACCAAAAGAGAGTATGTCAGATCATGATCTGAGGTTCACATCAAACTTTTGGAGAGCTTTACACTAGGCTATGGGTACTAAGTTGAAATTTAGTACGGCCTATCACCCCTTGACTAATGATTAGACTGAAAGGACAATTCAAACTCTCAAGAATATGTTGCGAGCGTGTGCTATTGAGTTTAGTAAAAGTCGAGATAAACACTTACCACTCACGGAGTTTGCCTATAACAACATCTTTCATGAAAGTATTCAAATGGCTCCATATGAAGCTTTGTATGTTCAGAAATATTGATCACCTCTTTACTAGACTGAGTTAAGTAAGAGGAGTATTTTGGGTTTAAATTTGGTGGATCAGACCACAGAGAAGATAGAGGTAATTTGATAAAAGTTGTTGATTGCCTAAAGTCAGTAGAAGAGTTATGCAGATAAGAGAAGGAGACTGCTAGAGTTTATGGTTGGAGACCATGTATTTTTGAAGGTATCACCTATGACTGGTATTGGGAGGTCTATTCGAGCCAAGAAGTTAACTCCCAGATATATTGGTCTGTTTGAGATTCTAGAGAGAATTGGGCCTTTCATGTATCAGATTACATTATCCCCATATCTATCAGGTGTACATGACGTGTTTTATGTCTCACAACTCAAAAAGTACTAACTCGATTTGTCTCACATTATCGAACTAGGAGAAGTGGAACTACGAGAGAATTTGACCTACCAGACTAAGCCAAAAAGGATAGCGATATGAAAGATAAGCAACTAAGAAACAAAATTATCCGCTTAGTAAAAGTAATCTGGAAGGGAATGACACCCAAAGATGCTACTTGGGAAATGAAGGAGAAAATGAGACGATAGTATAGCCATCTTTTTCAGTGAGGTAAGATTTACATGATTTATCAAATTTTAAGGACTAAATTCTTAAAAGGAGGGGAAAGTTGTAACATTCGGGAAAATTTAATCCTAATTTATTAACCTAATAAGCGTGATTAGTAAGTTAATGAGGTTGTGGCCAAAGAGGCTTAACTTGGTGTAATTGTTATGATTTTAGCCCTGAAAGTGAGTTCGAATCTATAGCAAGCCACCCGAGCAAGGAAAGAGGAAGAAAAAGTGAATAATTGTCCTTTGTGCCACATGCCGTAGCGTATGGTCAGTCTACCACAGCCCACAAAGACAAATTTGAAGGTAATGGGCTCTTCTGTGCCTTGTGCCACGGCAGAAGGCAGCGTGCATCTAGCACACGGGCAAAATTTGGATAAATTAGGTCGTGTCTGTATGAGAAAACGTAAGAGAGAAGAGGAAGAAAATGAAGAGAACGTTGGATTTCTGCTAGGGCATGCTTATTCGCTCCCATTGTTGATGTTTTGAAGCTCCCTAACACCTAAGGTAGGTAATCCAAGCCTTCTTCTTCCTTTCTCTCCCTTATTTATGATGATTTATGGTTGGGTTTGAGTTGGAAGATGGATTTTCGGTCTATAGGAGTATTGGTTCAATTTCATTGGTTAAAATGAGTATAATGAGAGTTGTTTAAGGTATTGGAATACACATTGACGATTTTGGAAATGGTTGGTCTATGGGAGCATTTAATATCTAAAAATTAACATAAACATGGTAGTTGGGAGAGATTTATGTCATTAATGATGGTTTGAGGTATTGTTAATGATAATGTATATTAATAGAACTTAATGAGTTCATTGGATATGAATGGGTGTGACTATGAGTTGATAAAATAGAGTATATGGAGTTATATGTTGATAAATTTTTAAGATTGAGACAATGATGATACTCTTGTGGTATGGATATAGTGAGGTTCATTTTTGGCACCATTCAAGCTTGTTGAAGCTTTAGGAAGTTGCTATAGTGAGGGGTAAATCTTTGATCTCTTAAAGGTTTGAGGTGACTGGGGGAAACTTAATCTTTATAGTTAAATATTAATTATATTTGGAAAATGTGAATTATAATTTAAATTAATGATGCATGTTAGCAAAATGTTTGATTTGCGAAATGGTTTTTAGAAAGAAAACCTTGATTATGCCACCCTTTAGGTTTTATGAAATTGATTGTGATTTATTACTATGGGTGGAGAATTGTGATGTATTATGTGTTGAGTTTGTAGAATATTTGAGTTTATGTAAATTCATGTACTATGAATTGATTGTTAAAATGCATATTATATGAGAAATGTGCATAGCATGATCATTGATGGCAGTTCGCCTAAGGAGAAGAGTAGATTGGTTGAAATTTACGTGGTATTAGCAGTGACCATTAGAATTGAAAACTAGCCTTGGCATCAACCGTTGGAATTGGGAGGTAACCCTTATCCCATGATTGGTTTAGGATTGTCCCGTTTGTTCTATGAGGGACTCGAACCTAACTAGTTTCCATCGGTTTATGAGTAGGCTAGATTAGGGGTACGACACCCTATAGTTGTTAGTATTGGGAAAAATTAAATAACATAAGTGAGTAAGTTAACCCTAGTATGGTAACTCCTCACAAGTAGAAAGCTGGATTAGTTCGTGAAGGATGTAGTCACGTGATAGTCACCAGTTTTGTATCGGAGGTAACAGAAGGATATAAAATTAGCATATGATCGTGCATATAAGTCCGACCATATGGTTGTTAGTTTTGTGGTCTGGCATGCATTGAGGGCGCATGTTTGTTATTTTTGTGACCTTGTGTTATGTTTTGTTAATTAACATGATAAGTGTATTATGGCAAGCCTGGTCACATGGTTGTCAGTTTTTTGATCCGTGGCCAAGTGTTATATGTGATATTTGTGTTTTTGCCTAATTGCATATATTTACAATTCGTATGCAACTGTATATGTTAAGTGAAACTTGAGTTACTGAGTGGTTGTGCTCACCCCTCAATTCTCAATATTTTTAAGACCTAGCTCATCGAATCCGAGTCTGGGAAAACATACAGGCGCCTAGGATTATGGAATAATCCTCTATACGCCTCTCTCTTATTACTCTCATGTGTATTTGTTAATGTAATTGCCAACTAAGATCATTTATCATGATTTATGTACTACTTGCATGATTTTGTGTATAACTAGTATATTTTGTATCCTGGGTTAGAGAGTTTTGGTTGTAAACCCGTGGATAGGCTCAAAATACTTGTGCAAGTAGAAACATATGTATTTTGAGAGATTGGGAATGAAATTAATGATTTTGTGTAACATTTCCTACCCTTTATATTTTGTGAAAATCAGGGTTGAGTAGTGATTTTGTGATATAAGTATGTTTGATTGTATGTGGTGTGTTGCATGAGTCCACAAGAGTCCATTGAGTGTGGTCAAATGGTTGGTGTAAGCTATTAGCACGTGTGATTGAGTTGGGATACCCCATTTGAGAAATTTTGTAAAAGTGATTAATATGGGTTTTGATGTTTAACTTTTTATAGTAAATGAGTTTGAGTGAAAAACTGGTACCATTAGCTAGAGCTAGAAGAAAGCACTATGTAAACATTAAAATCACCTCAATCGGATGTCGAATGGAGATTTGGGACACATCAGAAGTTCGCTCCTTGTGCTGTCAAATGACAGCACTAATGCTGTCAAAATTCGTGCAATGCATCACGGCGCATGGCACAGAGAAGACAAGCCGTAGCACATATGCCATAAGCTGCAGCACACATGTCATTTTTTGTATAAAAATCTATTTTTGAGTTTTAAAACTCATTATTTTAGGTCTTAATTGATTTTTCAGCTTCTGCTTTACTTTCAAAATTCTGATATGTACTTATTAAATAATGTTTGAGATTTGAATTATTGAAATTGGGACTTTTGAAAGAATTTGATAATTTCCTTTATAAAACCTTACAATTTGGCAATCGTTTGAGGGTTAAACCCTAGATTGCCATGATTTGAAGTTGAACATGGTTTAGTGAGGGAGACTTTACGGTTTAGTCTTATGCTTACATGCCATAACATGTGCATGCTGCTCTGCGATGCATGGCACATTTTTAGACTTAATAAGTCATAATTCATGGAAAAATTGAAAGAGAAACATAAGGGAAACTGAGAGCATAAGTAATAAAAAGAATAGGTATGCTATGGCATCAACATTTAAGTGCTTGAGAGTTGATTTCACTCTTCAACTTGTAAGTAAGCTTCCTATACCTCTCTTTCATATGCTCATCTTGGTTTTAAGAAATCTAGAGTGAGGAAAAATGTTAATATGAGTTGGAGAAGTTAAAAATCCAAGTGTCAAGAAATCTAAAGTGAGAATTTTTTTTCTACATGCAATCAATATTTTTAACTTTATATCGATGTAATGTCATTCCAAAAGTTTAAAAAATGATGTAATATCACTTAATAAATAATGTTTGACCAATGTTCATTGTTAATTGAATAATTTTGACCAAGTTTAATGACAATTATGTCCTAAAAGTTTTTCTCAAGAAGCAAATGGTATCTTAAACTTCCCATTAACACAATATTTTTGAGTATTAATGTTCAAATTAAAAGAAGAATCCAACAAACCTTTGTCAATATTAAAAAAATGGTTCATATTCCTAAATTACAATTAGAGGTCTTTGCTTGAGGCTTCAAAGTAAAATAAATTCTACTTGAGTACTCCGTAGACATTTAGACTTTCCCTTGAGCAAAGCTTGGACGTGCCCTTTTTTGTACATGAGTAAGTCCACACATGTATCCATAAACGAGTTTGGCTTTGCATAGGCTTAACCACAAACAAATATTGGCATGCTCAAATCTACCCTTGGGCAACATAGACTAGCCCAGTTTCCTATTTAAGTTATTTGCGAATAATCCTACTAGTTGGAAGTTTATGACATAATGGCTCCTTCAAATAAGTTTCTTAGACAAAATTTCTCTTTTAACTTCGAAAATTGTTTAATTAACTGTCAATGTTAGTCAAACGTTACCATAAGGAGATATTATACTATTTTTGAAACTTTTAACGTAACACTGTACTAATTGAAAGTTATTGATGTCAATTGGGCCAATCGATCTATGCCAGTTAACTGCCTATTAATGGTTTGTCAATATCAACTAATGACTGATTAATGGCCACCGTAATTAAGATCAATCAAAAGAGAATGAGTTTTATGGGGCATATCTATCATTTCACAGTGAAAATTAATTATAACTAAATTACAAGGGACTTAAAAGCATTTTAGTAACGGAAGTAAATACTTGCACAAATTGGCCAATATGCAACGCACTTTAGTCTGATCACCAACAACGCATTTGTGATGGAACCACCATCTGAATGTTTAGCCATCATTAGTGATAATCTTAGATTTAAGGAAGAATTATATTAAAGTCTCATATAAAAAAATTAATTATTGTAAGGTTCATTGATAACTGAATTAAATTGTATTAAAATATTTTCAATGTAGTTTAGTTCAGTTATTAATAGACCTTACATTGTGAATACAGTTTAATTTAGTTGTTAATAGATCTTGCAGTAATTAATTTTTGTATATGAGACTTAATTGTAATTCTTTCTAAATTCAATTCCAGGCATATGGGTTAATTATCTATTTGTTGTTTTTTCAATTTTCAAACTTCTTGCATCTGTTCGTAATTAAAGAAAAAATAAAAAGCAGTTTACTAAACTTGACCAATTTGTTTAAATTCAGAGTTTGAGACTATTCGCAATGTTTTTTTTTTTTTTTTAAACTATAAGCGACAAAGGTAAAGGTCCGGAACAACGAGACTCAGGGAAGAGAACCCCTTCATCCCTTCTTCCAATATGTCAGAGAGAAAAACTGCCCAAGACCTCGCGACAACGATAAACTGAGAAGAACTCACTGTCTTCGTTTTTACTTTCTTGTTCTACTTTTTCCATCCTCGTCTTTGTCTTCTCCACCATTTCCTCCATGGATCCCAGTAAAACTGAGGACGATCTCTTTCTGAATCATCATCCCCATGATCTGGATCCTTCTTCCTCTATTCTTTCTCACCAAAACCACATTCACCCTTCCGACGACCCTTCTTTTTCTCTTCCTGAAATCGTTCTCTTTCGCTCATCTTGCTCTGAGTCTCCGAGTCATTCCTCCCCTGACTCTCCCACTCACTCACCGAGTCGTGTTCCGGGCTCTTCTTCTCCTAAAAACCCATCTCACCAACCCCTCTTTATCAGTCCAGAACCCCATATCTCCTCCCAATTTTACACCTTCAATCCTGAGTCACATGCCCTTATGATCCGCTGTATCCTCGAGCACCGGCTCGCCACTCCCGCGGAGATCCGTAGTGCCACCCCTCGAGCCGTCCTCAAGTCATGGCGTGCCGTGTGGAAGGATCGAAATGAGGAGACGGCGTACTTGACGGCTTGGAAGCGCATTCAAGACAAGCTCACGGCTCATGTTGATGAGAACGGTAATGAATTTCTATGTTTCAAGAACAATTCTCAGCAATTCGTTTCACACATTAATCAATGGCAAGACATAGTTATGAGTTTTCATGGCGATACCGATTTAAAACACTTGGGACTTAAGGAAACCATAGAGAGAATTAAGCAAGTTTGGACCGTAGGTGCCAAATTTTATGGAATTCCTGAAAGTTACATTAGGGTTTGTGTTGCTGCATGCCCGGTGTGTTCTGCAGCTTCATCTGGATCTGGAGCGAGAAGTAAGCGAAGGAGGTTTGAGTATACTGAATCTTTTGATGTGCCCGCTAAAGAGGTTCCTGATAAACTTCAACAGTTGGCTGTGAAGCATAAGGTGGTGCTTTGCATACGGCAGAAGTATATTAGGTATAAGCCTTTCATGGCTGAGGTAAAGGATTACGCTTGTCATAGAGCAGGAGAGCCAGCTGCCAAGAAATCAAAGCTTCTGAAAAGGGAACCATATGCTTCAAAGCGCTGTGGGTGTGGGTTTCGTATAAGGGCTATCGTGCCCATTGCAAATTATAATGAGAAAGATAAGACTTTTGTGTATCAAGAAGAGGGGAAGGCAGTGTTTAAGCTGTATGCAGTGCATTCTGGGCATGAGCCAGGGCCATTGGATGGTAATGCCAGGATTATGCATCGGGTTGTTGGCCATAAAGGAGGCTATCATATGGATCAAGAGACAGTATTTGGGGTGAGAGATGACATGGAAAATGATGCTTTTGGGTTGATAGGGAAGGATAAAGGAGATTTGCGTTATTCTGTTTTGCAGCAGGTGCAGGAATTGAAAGCTGAAGTTGGGATGTTGGAAGGGAAAGTTTCGAAAGTCCCACATGAGTTATTGGGTTTGGTCTCTCAAGAATTGTTTGATGTTGTGAACAGAATTAGAAATCTAGGTGTGGGTTTGAAGCCAATTGGATTGCTTTCTGACAAAGAACATACAGATGATGTTTTGGTTGGCGATAATGATTTGACAAATTGGAATCATCATCATCATGAAAGGATTTATGGGGATGGCAAAGATACAGAATTGATTGAGGATGATGAAGACAGTTTTGGCCGCACTCTAGGAGAAGTTATATCTTGGGACCAGATGAGGACAGATTGTAGAAGTCAGAAAGATCTAATGAGTGAACCTTGTAAGCCTGAAAAGTGGTTGAAATGCAGTGATTTTGATGAAAAGAGCATGCTTGATTGTGAGGAAACTAAACTAACCAAGCCTGTCCAACATGATGAGGCTATTGTGTCTGATGTTGGTCTTGGCTGTATACAGGTTGATAGTTTCTACCCAGAACATTCTAAGTGGTATGATTCTCCATGTAGTTTGGATCCTGGTGCAGATTGTGGGGATAGTGGATTCCGTCATGAGGAGATTTTGTAGAGCCTTCAACATCTGAAGTTCATCCACTCTAACTTAGTAATCAATTTATGTTGTGCCTATTTCCCCTTCAAACAGATGAAAGTGGGATTGTACATTTATGTATACGGAAGGTTGGAGCTGTATGCCTGGAAGTTTAGGTGTATTTACTGCCTGTGGTCCTGTAAAGTATAACCAACCATGCTTCTCTTGCATATATCTTCATTATGACTAAATTTGTTAACCAAGATCTTGGTCTTCAGAGTTTCTAGCCTGGTCCTTTGTATAATGAACATCAGTGTTTTCTGTAATTCATTTTGAAACTCAGAGATTCTTGTATGTATTAATGAGCAGCCATTGGCTTTTTATCCCTACATTCATGTATTGCATGAATGTCTTATGTGGCGTGTATCTAGGATCCTCACTATTCATTTGGAATACGTATTTCAACTTTTTATTATATGTACAGAGATGTTTTGAGTAATTTTTTTTTTCTTTGTTTGGCTTTGGAAATTGCAATTATAATGTCTAAGGGCAAGATGAAGCCCCATAACATTACGGGGCTGTTTCACATCTTGAGTTTATCTTGATGCATTTGTCCACAATATGCTTATGCTAAATGGCTGATTGCAGGCTGTTCTTGACCTTCAGGTCCACTCAGGCCTGCATCCCTTTTAAAGGAATGTGATCCTCAAGGATTTTGGTATTTGATCATCATTTTCTTCCAGTTATTTTATTACTATGAATATAAGTGGTCTGCACTCTACAATATGCCATCTTCCAGTTATTCGATCATCAATTTGCTGTATCTGTAGTAACATGCGTAGCTGCTTGTAGTTGTTCATGCTGACAATTGCTCTTGTATTGATTTGTATATACTTGATTAGAATTTTCTGGCTTAGGATATGTCTTTTAATGGATTTTGGTGAACTTTTATGCTGAAAACAAGATGGAGCGTTTGTTATAGTTTGGAAGACTCTTTGTTGTTCTTCAACTCGTTTGCTGTGATGTGTTTATACCAAAGAGATCTTGAACTGAACTTTAATATCTTCTCTAGATGAAACTGATAATGGCAAAGGTATATTTGCAGTTTATGTTTGAAGGCCAGTTGACAGCTTTTTCTAGTGGTATATTTCATTCATATGTTAAGTAGCACTTATATTTTGTTAACTGCATGTTATGACTTGCAAGGATATCTTCCATTTCTTTTCAGCTAGCTCAGCTTTGCAATTTTTGTTTATTTGACCATTTTCAGGTTTAGTGTGAGAGTGTATACAAACAGAATTTCAGAATTAAGAGAAAAGGAAAACTCAGCTCTAATCTTATACAGGCATTTGAAGCATTGGTGCAGAATTTTGATATAGGATTGACTTTCTCTGGATCTAAAGCTTCCCTATGGATTTCTTCCTTGATTGAAGGCTGGAAAGCATTTTTATCTTCTAAGATAATTGCTTTTAATTTGTATATTGCTGTGTTTTTGGTCTAATGTTGTTAAAGGCACAGAACAGCCTCATCACCTCTTGTGTGAAGAGCTGATGGGTTCACTTAGGTGCATTTCTCAAGTAAAAGGCGCGTGCCTTTTGGCGCCTGGTTGCAATATCCCATAGAAAAGTAGGGAAGGTGCCAATTTCTAACTTTTGAGGTTGATGTAGAGAAAGGATTTGGCCAATGAAGCTTCTGTCAACATGTCGATGTGTGAATTTGTCAAAGTGGACTCTAGGTATTGAAGAAGATGATCAACTTTGGCTATTGAAGAAGAGGATTGATTTGCTTCCTTTTTATATTAGAGAACCCATTAAAATATGATATAAAACATGGAATATGACATTAAAAAAACTTAGGAAAGATTTAAATTTAGAACACGAGAGGAAAATTACATAAAAGGAGAGATTTAAATTTAAAACAAAAGAACATTGATCATTAGAGCAATTTATACTGCTTTGTAATGGCTTGTGATTTAGATGATTGCTACTTTTATCCATGTTTTCTTCATATTTTCTTCATATGACACAATTTTTCAGAATATTTATATGAAGGTTAAGTAAATATAAATTTATCATTTTATCTATGATTTGTTGTCTATACATTATTTTCAGAGTATTTCTAGTGCCATGTGCCTAAGGTGTTTTACCAGCCTTGCACCTTGAGTGTGAATTTTGCCTTTAACAATACTGTTTTTGGTCATGGCATTTGTGTTATGTAGGACTTGTTACAAGTTGTTAGGAATTCTATTTTTCTGTTAGGAAGGATTCTAGTAGATATAGTTAGATGACTTTCACTCATATAAGCATATAAATTAGTAGTATAATGGTGTAATGACTTTCACTCATATAATATAATTAGAAGAGTAAGATGAAACTTAGTTACCGAGCATGGTGGTGTTATTCCTTTGAGTGAGTCTCCTACTGATGCTTATAAGTGATATTTATTGTATGGGTTGTCATATATGGAGATTCCTTCGTTATTTCTCTTCTCTTTCCTCTGTTCCATCTGGTGCACCGTGCATTACTTTGCCATAGAATAGCATACATTTTTAGACGGTTCATTTTCCCCAATTATATCAACAAATTCAATGTACTCATATTTTGACTTTATAGACTGATGGGTTCTCAATAAATTTACCAAATAGCTTCTAATTTTTGCATGCCTTGCCTGCTGATTAGTTGAAGATTTTCTTTTGGTTCCCTTTCTATTTGGCAGTTTCGGACTAAATTAGCTTTTTATTTGTTGATGCTAATTACCTCATTAAAATTTCACTCTTGTATATATTTTCTTGGATATTAGGCAGATGTAGGAAATTTCAAGCACAAAAAAAGCAGTGTTGTAGCCCCCCCCCCAAAAAAAAAAAAACAAGCCATGGTGCTGTTTGATAGAGTTGAGTTTAAATTATCGGATGGTGGGTTTGTACTTCTTTAAACCTAAAGTGCGTTCCACAGTCACCATTCTTTTGGCTATATGTATTTGAATATGTATGATATAGTGATGTATCTATACTAAAGTACTGAAAATCAAACCGGCCATTAAACCTGTTAAGATATGGTTCAATGGTTAATGGTCAAAATTGTAGTCAAACTGTGATTAAACCAATCATAAATAAAGCTTTTTTTAAACTGGTTAAGATATTGGTTTGATGATTTACCAGTTTGATCAGATGGGTTGAACTGAATTTTCATGCTATGATTTTGACTTGTCATAGTTACTTATATTCCCTGATGATATTCATTGTGTCTAATACATTTGAAATTGCATGGATCTTGATAGAATGATTATATCTGGAATATTGAGTAACACATTGTGTCTGCTTGATGTTAGCAGGTGGCCTGCCGGTCGCTGACTTGTTCATCGTGAAGAGACGAAGTTACGATCACAAAATACAAAAATGGTAACAAGATACATGTGACCTGTGTGGAAGCTGTCTGAATAATTTACCCTTTTACTCGTTTTCTTTATGTGTGTGTGTGTGGCTGTGTTAAGAGTTGTGCATTGTTTTCTATCTGACCTGCATTAGTTAACCATTTGGTGATTGGTTGTTCATGAAGACTATTTCTCTGCCTGAACCATACCTATATAGAGCCTGTGGCAGTTATGATTCAAAGAAGATTTATACCTTTTTTTTTTTATGAACCCAGTGGAAAAATTTGAGAAATTATGCTCCACCAGTACTTCATATATGAAACTTGCATACTTTCAGAGGTGAAGACTTTGATAGAATGTGACTGAAGTGGGTCACTTCTTCTGCAGAACTAGACTGCACTAATGCAAGATCCTCTTTGGCGTGGCCAAAAAAATATTTATGAAATTCTGAATTAAGAAAAACATGAAGCACATTCTTGGTTTATATGTTCACAAACATCGAATTTTCTATGAAATTTTATATGATATCCCATGTAAACAATAAGGGAAAATGATAGGACTAAAATATTGAATTGATAATATTTTTTTTTAAAAAAAGAGAGTTGTAAATGTCAATATAAATAATTACAAATAAAAATATGTTACAATTTGAGTATTGTATTTGAAACTTAAATGTCATAAATACAATTAAAATTCTTGTACTTGTAATTGTTTAAATCAATATTTTTAACTTATTTTTTTTATAAAATTTTGTGAGAAGCTTGTCTGTCATTCTTCCAAAAAAATAATGAATATATAATCACCTTCATTTATGAGTAATAAAACATTAATTTCATTTAAGAACCAATCAATATGATTACTTTCACTATGTAAATATTTATTTTATAATTTTTTCAGTACAAGGCCACGGTAAAAATCATGTAAGGTAAAATAAATCAAGTTATGTTAGAATATAAAAGATTTTTGTACCCTCAAGATGGAATATAAAAAATCTTAATATTTAAATTATCATTAGAAGTTGATGCGTCAATCAATTAATGCATTTATTTGAATCTTTAAATACATGATTAAAAGTGATTGTTCAGTCTCTTATAATGAGTTCCCTACTTCTTTTAATAATTTGAGCAAAAGGATAGTTCTTAAAGAAGTCATGTTGAATGAGTGTGAGAGCTTCTAGAGAGCTAGAATAAATTGATTGATTTTGGTAAATTTGTTATTCCACCATATATGTTTAAGCCTTCTAGAATATCCATAGTTTTTGCTGCGTATTTTGTGAATCCCTTAATTTTCCTTGATCATCTCTAATGAATTCACCACAAGCAGCACACCACTGTTGTTGACTGATTCATCAATATCAAGTCTAATCCAACCTACTTTTGGGGGGTACCATTTGGCTTTTGATCTTACTTACACCTTGCAAAGAGAGACAATCAAGTCTTGATTAGAGATTGAAATCATTGATAATTTTTTTGGTACTTGAAAAAGAGATATCTCTAGCATAGATGTCATCTTTAGAATTGATCCTTCTGCATTTTTCTTTCTATATGTTATAGCAAACATGTGCAAAGAGTATTTGCCAAGATGTTTTTCCTGTACTTGGACCCCTCACATTGTTCTTTGCATTCTATAGTATCCACTCTTGTAATGAAAGATGAAAGAAAAATGTTTAGTTTTGAATAATTAAGCAATTTCATCCAAACCTCTCTAGATCTCCTATAGTCACATAAAATATGAATAGTGGGGTTAGGAGAGTGATAACCAATGGGGCAAGTCCTTTGGTAAGGATTAGTATCACTCGAATAGGTAAAATTGTTTTGAAGATGATCACAAGCTGCTTTCTTGAGAAAAGATTTAATCTTTTCATAAGTAGATAATTTTCAAATCTTGAACCAAATCTCAAAGTTGGTATTGTCTCCTTGATTTTCAATAGCTCTGTAAACAAATTTAATAGAGAAGCTACTATCAATAGAAGGCCTCTAACAAAGAACATCATCATCTCCAAAGGGATTTGGAGGTTTAACGAGGGAGATGAGACTAATGACAACCAATCGAAGGTATCTATGTAATTGAGCTATTTTCCATCCAACATTAGTAGAACAAAATTTGAAACTCTTGTATGAAGAACAGAATCTACATCAGAAGAGGCATACTTAACCAAAGGTTTTGGAAGACAAACCACCTATCATATCAAAAGGATATTTGATTTCCTTTTCCAACCTTCCAACAAATATGTGACATAAATTTATTTCAAACTCTAAAAAATACTAGTCCAAGTGTAAGAAGAGGATTTGGTTTTACAAACCATGGGAATCACGAGTTTGTTGCATTTATACTTATCACGTAAGACTTGAACCTGTAAACAATTAGGCTTCATAAGGATAGCTCAGCAGAGCTTCATAATGTAGTCAATATTTTGACTTTCAAGTTTTCTAAAGCCATGTCCTCCACATCTTTTGTCCTGAGGATGCAATCTCAAGATATAAGGTGAGGTTTTTGGTCCTATCGGAGAGTCCCAAAGAAAAATATGAGAGCTTTGTTCAAATTTGGCTAGGACATTGTTTAGTAAGAGTATAGTTTGCATAATATAGTTAGGAAGAGATGAAAGAACAAATCTAAATAGAACAAATTTTCTAGTAGTGTTGAGATAGTGATTCTTCCAAATATTTAGACACATTTGTTTTATCCATTAGTGGGGCAATAGTGAGCTTGGAGGCTCTTTCATAAAAGATGGAAACCCCAAGATATTTGTCAAGGTTTTCTGTAAAGGAATTCCTAATTCTTTATTGATTTGCATGGCTCTATTAATGTTTACATTTCTAGAATAAGAGTTTGAATTTTGCAATATTGACTTTTATCTTGAAGCCTTGCAAAAATTAGAGAGACATTGTTGGATAATCTTAGCTTGATCGAGAGAAACATTTGCATAGAGTAACAGATCATCAGTAAAAACAACTTTTAACTTCTAAATTTTCCATTTAAATTTCTATATTTCAAACTAAAAAAAATCCTAATTTTACATTAATTTTATTTCATGATATTGAATTATCATTTTCCCTTTTAATATATTTTTTGAGCAAGAAACAAGCATAATACTCCCTTTGATTCAAATTGTAAGAATTTTTTTAGCTAAGCTTTGTTCAAAATGCAGGACTTTTGGTACTTTTTGAAATTAATTTTTCAAATTGATCCTTGTATTAGTTAATGTGGGCATAAAAAATATAGCACTTGTCTGGTTTTTGTTCTCATTTTTTTTATAGTTTTCAGAATTGTTTTTTCAAAAAAAATGAAATGAAAATATGTTTAGTTATATTAATTTGAAAATAATTTTAAAATTAAAAAATATGCTAATAGTAATAGTTGCAGGGAGTTAGATGTTCATAAAAATTAAGCTAACTATATTTTTTAATAATTAAATGTAGTGTGTTTTGAAAATAAGAAAAATAAAATAAAAAACAACTTTCAAATGTTTTCATTTCTGTTTTAAAACAATTATCCAAATGAGTTTTTTAATTTTTTTTGTTTTTAAAGACATAAAGTAGTTTTTAAAAATGGAAACTAATTAGGCTCCTAATCTTACTAAACACTTCTCACTCTTCATGATAAAAGGGTTAAAGACAAAGAAAAAGACATGTAATTTTTTCCATAAAAATAAGAAAATAAGTAGTTTTTTAACAAGTGAAATATGGTTAGAAGTGTTTTATAATTCAAACCAAAAGGAGTATTAATTAAACAAGATATTTTTTTTCTTGTTTTTTGACCTCAAAATTAAGAGATTGGAATTATAAAAATAGAAAAAGTCTTTCTAACAGTCACAAAATTATTGTATTAAATGAAATATACACACACCCTATATAATCCTATAACGGCAACAAAATTAATAAACATAAAAACATTTATCCCTTCCATTCTTTTTCCCCCTTTTGGGTCAAAGGACACTGCTATTAAACGAATAAAGAAACAAAGTTGTAGGCTACACTAAAGCACAACAGCAAAATAAACAAACAACCGAAAGCAGAAACAAAAGGCAGAAAAGATAAAAGCAGCATCCCATGCCTGAGCTGCAACCTGAATCAGTAGTATCTATAACAGAAATCACAACTTTCTTAGCATTAGAGATCATCAGAAGATTACACAAAGAAAGTGATGGCTCAAAAACCCACCCTATTGGACTCACTTCCTTTCAAGCATTAGCTGCAAGGAGACCAGATACACGATTACCCTTCTTATGAGTGAAAGAAATAGAAAAACCAAACCCCGGATGCAAAGACTTCAATGATTTCTTGAAATATACTGCAGGATCTCCAATCAAGCAGATCTGATTTTTTTTTTTTTTGAAGCACAACTAGTTGACAATCAGTTTCCCTAGATCAATAGCCAAAAGCAACAGTCTTCAAGGTGCAAGAGCATCTATCATAAAAGCAAACATAGATTGACAGATTACATGAAATGAAAATGGTATGATAATTGAAAAGTAGGGCAATTCTCACCGTGAATTTCATTTAAGGGTTAGAAAGAGAGAGGTATGTATGTTTTTTTTTAAAAAAAAAACTTCTCATTTACAAAGCACACAATTAGTTTATTAAAAAATTTTATAATTTAGTTATCAAAAGAAATATATAAAGACAAAAATTTATAAATATATTTATTATCAATCTAGATAATACATATTTAATCTGATGATCTAATTTAATATTAATTTTTTTATAAATTTTATAATTTTTTATTTTAATAAATAAAATATTAAAAAAAAATAGATAAAATAAATGACAATTTTCAAAAAAATATTTTATTATAAATTAAAAATTTAAATATGAACCATTCAGAGAAAATAAGATAATCAATCTAAAAAATTATTAAAAATTTAATATTAAATTTAGACTATCCAAATTAAATATGAATGTCCAAATCAATGAGCAAATTCTTTAAAAAAATTTTTACTTTTATAAATCAAACGTGATTGTGTAACATCCTGATTTTTATATAAAGAATTGTGGAATTTAGGTTTAGAAAAAAATGATAATAATAGGATATATTATTTGAGGTTATTTAGAAATAATATTATGATTAGGTATTTAATTATGAATTTAAAAATTTAAATTTAAAACCACATAAGCAATATTTAGTTAAGATATAATACATAAATAATTTTGTTTTATGTGTGTGTTAAAAAAAAAAAGAGAAGGTAGAAGGAACAAAAAAAGGGGGGTGGAAGGTTGTTGTTTCTAAGTCCCACATTGGTTAGATGAGGGAGAGAAGAGGTGCCTTCATGTATAAAAAGGAGGGGGTGTGTGCATTAGGAAGCATGAGAGGCTAAGATGCAATTTAGAGAAAATTACAACTTTGGGCCCAAAGGTTTGAATAATTAAATTCAAACCTATAGTTTTTTTTTAATATAATTTTGGGACTCACAATCCCATTTTTATATTATTTTTCTCTCTTCCTCTCACGTTGCTCGGCGTTTTCTCGCAAGGGGGGATTATTTTCTTTTTTCTTCAGGTATGTTCTAACTTTCCTGTTTAGATTAGCATTTAAAAATTTATTTAATTACAAAATTAATTTTATAGTTATTTTCTAAATAATATTAGCTTTCTAGTGATATGATTTTTTGTAGGATAGAGTAAATATTTTGATTAGGATTTTTCTATAGGATAGTTAATCTGATGATATGATGGATTAAAAATATAGGTTAAAATTCTTAGGGATATAGTAAATATTATAGAATATTTTTTTAAGGTTGAAACTCATGTTTAAGAATTTGAGTTAAAATCTAGATCTATATGGTTGAATTTATGTGGAATCTGAGATGTAGGGATAAATCTATGATTATTAAATATTTATTTAAGTATGAATAGGTATTTTTGAGGTTATAGAAAGGTGATTTGAGGCTTCAGGATAATTCTAAAATTTTTAATTTATTTTTGGATGAATTTTTTTAGAATGTAGAAGGATGAAATTGTGATACTAGAAGTGAATTGAGGATAAAAAAAAATAGTTCATTAGGGTACGAGAATTTTAGAAAGAATTTGGGAAGTTAAATAAGGCATAAATCTTAAATTAGTGTTAATATGGACTATAGATTTAAGACTTTCTAACTCTTTAAATTAGAGTTATTTATTTTAATGTAAAATTAATATATAGTATTGTGAAATAATTATGTAGATTATATTGACAAAGATAGTGGTGAAAAAGGAGTTGTGAAGGGGAACTTGTTATTCAAGACACAAGGTAACCATTATTAATGTGTTGTGATGAGTGTGTTTGTGAATGGTTATGTGTTGTTTTGTTGTTTGGAAAAATTATGAATTATTGAAAATAAATACTGTATATACTTGTTTGAAATTATTGCCAAGTGGGTTAAAAATTTATTTTTTATTTATCATGATGAGATATTATTGTTCGGATATATTCTTGTTTGGATATTTGAATGATGCATGACTTGTCAGGGTATTTTAATGTATGGTGTTAATGGGAATTTCTGTTCGGTTAATTATTACCACGTGGTAAGCCCTCATTGGACCCAATGAGTGGCGTGTCGCTTGGTCCAACTCACCTTTGGCCGGGTGATTTGGCGTCCGAGCATGGTGAAAGGAGGAGATAAGGTGCAGTCATGCAATTAAATACTTGTTCGGTTTGTTTGAAAATATTGTTTGGTTAAATGTTTTGTGTGCCCACTTAGCAATCGCATGATTAGTTACATCCGCATGCATCATTACATATTAATTTTTAGTTACTGGGACTTTTAAGTCTCATTCCCCGTGGTTAATATTTTTACAGGAGCGAATCCGGCCGAGAAAGTACTAGAGGTGTAATTATGGTGTATGAGACACCATCTTTTACGTTGCCTCTTATTTTGGATTATACAATGTATCTTGTGCCAACTTAGGACATATCTTGTCTATGGAGCATGTAAACTCTAATCCTTTTTATTAAATGCATTTATATGTCCAAGAGGATTATGTCTGTCCCTTTTGATTCATGACCTAATTTAAATAACATGCTATGAGGATCATGTCTGTCCCTCATGGTTCTAATTGCTTTTTGCGATATTTTAAGACCTGTGGTATATTGTCTTGGATGTATCATGGTAGAAATTTTTCTACCATGATAAGGGTATGATAAGGGTTCAATGAAAAAAAAATGATTTCTTGAATTAATAATTTGCGAAAAATCGGTTTGTAAATTTGAGGGTGTTACATATTGGTATCAGAGCATATAGTCGGTTGGCAATATACATTATTATGGTGCTTCTCATTGTATGGCCATGATATAGCTAGGCTAATTTTATTATTTATATCTTGTATCCTTTAGGAGGGGAGAGAAAATGCCTGTTACTCGTGGTAACTCAGGATTCCAACATGAGCACCTGCCACCGCCACTGCCAAATGAGGAGCCTGACTTGGCGGAATTAAGAATGCTTGTAAAAACATTAACAGACAAGGTTCAAGGATACGAACAAGAGTTGACGGAGCTAAAGAGGCAAAAGGTAACTGAAAATGGAGATAGGGCTCATGTTGAGAGTCATGTGGGGGAAGGCAGTTCCTCACATCCTGCCACTCTGAGAGATCATGAGTCTAGAAGGAAAGAAATTAGGCAGGAGGAACAGAGAGCCCCACCGACCATTACTGATGTGTGGGAAACTGTTAGGAAGTTTAACCCTCCTACGTTTGATGGTAACCTTAAACCATCCGTGGTAGAGGAATGGGTGAAGAGACTCGAATCCATCTTTCGAGTAGTCACATGCACCAGCAATCAAAAAGTACAAGTAGCATTAGTGCTCCTAGTGAAAGGAGCAAGAGATTGGTGGGAGACAGCAGGGCCCAGGGATGATTCTACACTCACCTGGGAGGAATTCAAGGAAAAATTATTCAGGCATTACTTTCCATCAGAGTTAAGGTCTGAGAAGGAAGCGGAATTCCATGCCTTTAAGCAAGGGAACCTCGATGAGGACACATTCATTGCTAAGTTTCAGGAGTTATCTAGATACTCCACGTACCTGCAGTATAGGGATGATTCCGAATGGAAGGCTAAGCGCTTATTGGAGAAGGCTAGACCAGAATTGAGGGAACAATTGGCTCATCTAGATATCCGAGATTATGATGAAATGTGCATAAAACTACAAGTAGTAGCTCGCAGTAAGAAGGAGGTTGAGAGAGAGAAGAGGGGTTATTCATATAGTAGACCCCCAACCTACCCTCGACCCACCGGAGGCATTATGAAGAGAAAAACCATCAGGGTTCGAGTAGCTCATGGAACCAAGGAAGGCAGAAGGGTCCATTTCAAAGGGGCCAAGGACAGAGGAGCTATCATAGTAGTTATTACGGGTCACAGAGGAGCCCAACAGTATCTACCCCTGCCCCGAGTACAGCGAGCTCTCAACAGTGCACTAAATGCGGGCGTCGTCATTTCGGACAGTGCTGGATCTGTTACATTTGTGGGAAACCCGGTCACATTGCAAAGTTTTGTGGGGACAACCAGGGCTCAAATATGAAGAACCCTTCCCAACATCCTACTGTCTCTGGTCGTGTGTTTGCTCTTACTCAGGACACCATGAACTCCCCAGATGCCATTAGAGGTAACATCAAAATCCTTCATCATGATATTGTTGCACTATTTGATTCGGGTGCTACACACTCTTTTATTTCTGAAACTTGTGTAAAGAACCTTGATTTGCCTGTGTGTATTTTACCTTTTGATATGAATGTGTCTACTCCTGCGGGAGAATCTGTGAGGACCGCTAAGGCATGCCTTAACCTAGTAGTCGAGTTTAAAAATAGGAAAACAACTATGGACTTAATTATCCTACCACTGAGAGGTATGGATGTAATTGTGGGAATGAATTGGATGGCTGCAAATGGTGCTATCCTAGATTGTAGAGAGAGGAGTGTGTCTTTATCTTCTTTGTCGGTGACCCCAGTCGAGACTCAAGATCATGTTTTCTTGTCGGCGGCGCAAGTTGATAGATGTATGAAGAAGGGTTGCCAGGCCTACATGGTTTTCTTCTCTATCCAAGCTGAGATTGATGAAGGCGTGAAGAATATCCCAATTGTCAAAGAATTTGCGGATGTATTTCCAGACGAAGTCTCCGGTTTACCCCCAAAGCGCGAGGTAGAGTTCTCAATTGAATTGGTACCCGGTACAGGGCCAATTTCTAAGGCTCCTTATCGGATGTCCCCTTCAGAGTTAGCAGAACTGAAAAAGCAAATCGAAGAGCTACTTGAGAAGGGTTTCATCAGACCGAGTGTTTCACCTTGGGGATCTCCAGTCCTTTTTGTAAAGAAGAAGGACGGAAGCCTCCGATTGTGCATTGATTATAGACAATTGAACAAAGTAACCATCAAGAACAAATATCCACTTCCGAGAATCATGATTTGCTGGATCAGCTTGTGGGATCCGCAGTTTTCTCAAAGATTGACTTAAGGTCAGGGTACCACCAATTGAGAGTGAGAGCAGAGGATATACCTAAGACAGCATTTCGGACGAGATATGGGCATTATGAATTCATGGTGATGCCGTTTGGACTTACGAATGCTCCTGCGGTATTCATGGATTACATGAATAGGATCTTTCGACCCTATTTAGATAAGTTTGTAGTAGTGTTTATTGATGACATTCTTATTTATTCAAAGGATGAGGAGGCTCATGGTGAACATTTAAGAATCGTCTTGCAAGTTTTGAGGGAACATAAGCTTTATGCCAAATTAAGCAAGTGTGAATTTTGGCTCCAAGAAGTAAAGTTTTTGGGCCATGTTGTGTCCAGAGATGGAGTTGCGGTGGATCCTAGCAAGATTGATGCAGTGATGAAGTGGGAACAGCCAAAATCTGTTACAGAGATACGAAGCTTTTTAGGTTAGCAGGTTATTATCGTCGCTTTATTAAGGGATTTTCGCAAATTGCGATGCCCTTAACTAAGCTAACTAAGAAGGATGCCCCATTTATTTGGACTGACAAATGTGAAGCTGCTTTCCAAGAATTGAAAAAGAGGTTAACCACTACTCCAGTATTGACTATTCCTGACCCTGTGGTGCCGTACACTCTGTACACTGATGCTTCTTTAAAGGGTTTAGGATGTGTTTTGATGCAAAATGACCGAGTGGTTGCCTATTCCTCCAGACAGTTGAGACCACACGAGGAAAATTACCCTACTCATGATTTGGAGTTAGCTGCAGTTGTGTTTGCTCTAAAGATATGGAGACACTACTTGTATGGATCTAAGTTTCAAATCTTCAGTGACCATAAGAGCCTGAAGTATTTATTTGATCAAAAAGAGCTTAATATGAGGCAGCGACGATGGATGGAATTTCTAAAGGATTATGACTTTGAATTACATTACCATCCGGGTAAGGCTAACGTGGTAGCTGATGCCTTAAGTAGAAAGACTATTCATGCTGCACATTTGATGGTTCATGAATATCATTTATGGAACAGTTTTCATGATGTTCCAGTAGATGTGATTGAACATCAAATGGCCGCACTCCAGGTAGCAGACTTTGAGAGCAAATTCTGGGAAGATCTCAGAGTCTCACAGCAAGTGATGACTACTTAAGGAATATAAGGAAGGAGATAGTGGTAGGTAAGGCCCAAATTTTACCATCTCTGAGGACACAGTGATGAAGTATAAAGGTAGAGTTTGTGTACCTAATGATCCAAGATTGAGGAATATCCTTTTAGAAGAAGCTCATAGGAGCAAATATACAATTCATCCCGGTATAACTAAAATGTACCATGATTTGAAGCGAGGTTGGTGGTGGCCAGGAATGAAGAAAGATGTAACTGAATTTGTTTCTAGATGTTTAACGTGTCAGAAGATAAAGATAGAACATCAGAAGCCAGCTGGAACACTGCAACCGTTAGATATTCCAAAGTGGAAATGGGATGATATTTCTATGGATTTCATCACTGGACTGCCAAGAACACCCTCGAGTAAGGATGCTATTTGGGTGATAGTAGACCGACTCACCAAATCAGCTCACTTTTTGGCGATCAAGTTTACCTCTACATTAGAGAAATTTGCTGAGATATACATTAAGGAGATAGTTAGACTTCATGGTATACCCTCTAGAATTGTGTCAGATCGTGACCCAAGGTTCACTTCAAACTTTTGGGGTGCGCTACAGAAGGCTATGGGTACCAGACTGAGTTTTAGCACCGCATACCACCCCCAAACAGATGGACAAACAGAGAGGACGATCCAGACTTTGGAGGACATGTTGAGAGCTTGTGCCATTGAACTACCAGGTAGTTGGGATAATCATTTGCCATTAGCTGAATTTGCTTATAATAACAGCTATCATTCTAGTATTGGGATGGCGCCTTATGAGGCCTTGTATGGAAGGAAGTGTAGATCGCCTTTATGTTGGACAGAATTAAGTGAGAGGAGTATCATTGGTCCAGAAATTGTAGAGCAAACCACCCAGAAGATTGCAATGATTAAGCAAAAATTGCTAACCGCTCAGAGCCGACAGAAGAGCTATGCTGATAAGAGGAGACGGCCGTTAGAGTTTGAAGTAGGAGATCATGTATTTTTGAAGGTTTCTCCAGTGACAGGCATTGGTAGATCCATTAAGGCAAAGAAATTGACACCTAGATTTATGGGCCCGTATGAGATCTTGGAGCGAATTGGATCTACTGCATATAGAGTTGCATTACCTCCACAGATTGCAGGTATCCATAATGTGTTCCACGTATCACAGTTGAAGAAGTACAACCCGGATCCCTCCCATGTTATTGAACCTGAAGAAGTAGAATTGAGGGAGAATTTGACCTTTAGATCCGAACCGGAGCGAATTGAGGACTTTAAGGACAAACAACTACGCAATAAGACCATCCGACTCGTGAAGGTGATTTGGAAGGGTGGAGCCCTAGGTGATGCTACTTGGGAGACCGAGGAGAGTATGAGGCGAGATTATCCACATTTATTTGCTTAGGTACATAGTTTCTAAGCTTATCTATTAAATTTTGAGGACAAAATTTCTAAAAGGAGGGGAGAATTGTAACATCCTGATTTTTATATAATAAAGAAATTGTGGAATTTAGGTTTTGAGGAAAAAAATGATAATAATAGGAATTTATATTATTTGAGGTTATTTAGAAATAATATTATGATTAGGTATTTAATTATGAATTTAAAAATTTAAATTTAAAACCACATAAGCAATATTTAGTTAAGATATAATACATAAATAATTTTTTTTTATGTGTGTGTTAAAAAAAAAAAGAGAAGGTAGAAGGAACAAAAAAAAGGGGGGGGGAAGGTTGTTGTTTCTAAGTCCCACATTGGTTAGATGAGGGAAGAGAAGAGGTGCCTTCATGTATAAAAAGGAGGGGGTGTGTGCATTAGGAAGCATGAGAGGCTAAGATGCAATTTAGAGAAAATTGCAACTTTGGGCCCAAAGGTTTGAATAATTAAATTCAAACCTATAGTTTTTTTTTTAATATAATTTTGGGACTCACAATCCCATTTTTATATTATTTTTCTCTCTTCCTCTCACGTTGCTCGGCGTTTTCTCGCAAGGGGGGATTATTTTCTTTTTTCTTCAGGTATGTTCTAACTTTCCTGTTTAGATTAGCATTTAAAAATTTATTTAATTACAAAATTAATTTTATAGTTATTTTCTAAATAATATTAGCTTTCTAGTGATATGATTATTTTGTAGGATAGAGTAAATATTTTGATTAGGATTTTTCTATAGGATAGTTAATCTGATGATATGATGGATTAAAAATATAGGTTAAAATTCTTAGGGATATAGTAAATATTATAGAATATTTTTTAAGGTTGAAACTCATGTTTAAGAATTTGAGTTAAAATCTAGATCTATATGGTTGAATTTATGTGGAATCTGAGATGTAGGGATAAATCTATGATTATTAAATATTTATTTAAGTATGAATAGGTATTTTTGAGGTTATAGAAAGGTGATTTGAGGCTTCAGGATAATTCTAAAATTTTTAATTTATTTTTGGATGAATTTTTAGAATGTAGAAGGATGAAATTGTGATACTAGAAGTGAATTGAGGATAAAAAAAAATAGTTCATTAGGGTACGAGAATTTTAGAAAAGAATTTGGGAAGTTAAATAAGGCATAAATCTTAAATTAGTGTTAATATGGACTATAGATTTAAGACTTTCTAACTCTTTAAATTAGAGTTATTTATTTTAATGTAAAATTAATATATAGTATTGTGAAATAATTATGTAGATTATATTGACAAAGATAGTGGTGAAAAAGGAGTTGTGAAGGGGAACTTGTTATTCAAGACACAAGGTAACCATTATTAATGTGTTGTGATGAGTGTGTTTGTGAATGGTTATGTGTTGTTTTGTTGTTTGGAAAAATTATGAATTATTGAAAATAAATACTGTATATACTTGTTTGAAATTATTGCCAAGTGGGTTAAAAATTTATTTTTTTTTATCATGATGAGATATTATTGTTCGGATATATTCTTGTTTGGATATTTGAATGATGCATGACTTGTCAGGGTATTTTAATGTATGGTGTTAATGGGAATTTCTGTTCGGTTAATTATTACCACGTGGTAAGCCCTCATTGGACCCAATGAGTGGCGTGTCGCTTGGTCCAACTCACCTTTGGCCGGGTGATTTGGCGTCCGAGCATGGTGAAAGGAGGAGATAAGGTGCAGTCATGCAATTAAATACTTGTTCGGTTTGTTTGAAAATATTGTTTGGTTAAATGTTTTGTGTGCCCACTTAGCAATCGCATGATTAGTTACATCCGCATACATCATTACATATTAATTTTTAGTTACTGGGACTTTTAAGTCTCATTCCCCGTGGTTAATATTTTTACAGGAGCGAATCCGGCCGAGAAAGTACTAGAGGTGTAATTATGGTGTATGAGACACCATCTTTTACGTTGCCTCTTATTTTGGATTATACAATGTATCTTGTGCCAACTTAGGACATATCTTGTCTATGGAGCATGTAAACTCTAATCCTTTTTATTAAATGTATTTATATGTCCAAGAGGATTATGTCTGTCCCTTTTGATTCATGACCTAATTTAAATAACATGCTATGAGGATCATGTCTGTCCCTCATGGTTCTAATTGCTTTTTGCGATATTTTAAGACCTGTGGTATATTGTCTTGGATGTATCATGGTAGAAATTTTTCTACCATGATAAGGGTATGATAAGGGTTCAATGAAAAAAAAATGATTTCTTGAATTAATAATTTGCGAAAAATCGGTTTGTAAATTTGAGGGTGTTACAGATTGACTGCTTTACATATGAGAAATCTTTTTTATGCACATCTTTCTTTCTAGTCATTAGATAAAATGCATGGTGAGGATAACTCTACTTCCCAGCCGGTGCACCATTTTCACCATATATAATTCGTATCTGATATAGATTTAACTTTATTAATAAATCCCCATAACAAAGAGCCCATAGAGTCACGGCAGGCTACTCCAACACAAGCATTCTCAAACTTTGCCAGAATAAGAGCCATCACAATTTCTTTTAATATAGTCCGTGGGAGCTAGTTTCCAATGATGGACAGAGTTCACAATTAGGAAGAACAATGACTTCACAAGGATTAGTCATGACATGGTTAAAATGGACATCATTCCTGTGTTTCCAGATAGCCAGTGATGGATCCAGAAAAATTAGATAGTAGAGGCAAATTTGTTACACAATATAAATGTTAATTATTTTTTAAAAGATTTAAAATTAAAGAAGTTTACTTTTTAAATTATTTCTCCCTCAATCTATTTAAGATTATAAAATATAGATAAAATTCGAGTTAAATAATTTTTTTAGGGGATTAGAGAGGCCTTCTTTGGGGAAAAGTGAAGTTTTCCTTTTAGAATAGGGAGCAATTGAAAAATTTTGGGTTATTATGTGCAATTTTTTTTAATCTTGTGGTGGCAATTTTCCCTATCAGCCATCACGTAGATACATCCCTGCAGATAGCCCATAAGATACAGCAAATGAAGGCTATATCGTACTCAGAAATACTACCTTTCGAATGCCAAAGACTTATTCACCATGCATAACTCAAAGCTTGTGACATTATAACATTCAAACTTCATTCCAGGGTTGCACCCGAACCAAACACGCCGTACCCAGGGACACAAGAAAAACAAGCATTCTACAATTTCTGCTTCAGATTCATATATGAGGCATGACCGCTTGCCCTAATGCTTTCTTGTACAAAATGCATTAGGCCTTTCAAGAGAATTTATCACAAATCTTATGAAAATATGTATATGTTGTTGTTAAAAGTGGAGCATTAACTTGTAACTTTTGTTCAAGGTTTTTTTTTCTTTTTTAAATTTAACAAGTTAAGTTTCAGCTTTTGACAATAACATATACATATTTTCATAAAACAATATCTTATGTAAGACTTGTAAGCTCTTCTCGCGATAAATTCCATTGAAAGGATTTTAAATATCATTCTCCTTTTAGTAAATGTGACTGATAAAATGTTGTATGCATTATAGCTTTATTAAGATCACTAGCTGTATGCATTATACTCGCCATCATTGGCTGCTGCCCACATGAACTTATCCTTCAGAGTAGTCTTGAGAATGGAATTTTAAGAATTGCCAAGAGCATATCTCCACCATTTTTAATTATAAGAAAATTTTAGGGATAAAAATATTTTCTTAAAATGCCCATAACCAATGAAAAGAGAAAACTTAGCCCACATTGATAAGCCTTAATTAAGGGGAAAAGCGGGAAGATGGGGGAAAAAATGAAGTATATATCAAGTGGGACCAAGGCAAGCTAACACAAGGCTTGGCTCATATAAATTAGGTTATTTTGTATTATTAAAAAAAAAAAAAGGATGAAGTTTATGCCAAGTGGGATCAAGGCAAGCTAACACAATGCTTGGCATTCAACCTAGACCGTTGCACATCCCTGAGCGATCTCCATCCCCCACCCTTTTGGTCTTCTTTTTAATTGTTTTAAAAAATTAGAAAAATAAAAATTAAAAGAAATTTTTATGATACAATTAAAGAGACCACAGGTTATAACTGATGAATATTTCTTTTCTATTTTTAATTTCTCACCATGGATTACAATCTTTAATCTTGTGTTTTAATCTTTTTCTGTAATATAATCCTTTCTTTTCCCTACAAAAAATAAATAGTAAAAATAAAGACAACAAGTGGTATTCCACCAAGTAAGATTGAATGTATAAACAATACTATTATCTTCTATCAACAATTAAATCTTTAAATACAATTAAAAAGAGAAAAAGAAAAGATTAAAAATCGCACCTGAAATTAGTAGCAGTGGCCTTGGCATGAATAAATACAAGAGCGAGAATGACAAATAAAGATCTCATATGAAAATTAATGTCAAATTAGGATCTTTTTATAACTTTCTAAATTCAGTACTCTTTCTCCTATGTTTTAATACTAAACAAATATTGATTTGGCATTGATCTTCAATCTTTACTTGTCATTCCCTTAATACAACAATACAATCTTGTCAGTTATGCATCTAGATAGCTCAAAGTGGAATATCTTTTAAGTGAAGAAGCGTCAATAAGATGAGAACACAAGTCCAGAACTTTTCATAAACAAGAGTTCTTCTTCCTCCTCCTCGGGGCCCCATTTATACTCGCCTCTCTGACAGCAAAATCTCTTAAAACAAGCTTCACTTCTTCCACCACCCCAAGTTTTCGGAACCACCGAGCCAGTATTTCCGAAGCTTCTTTTTGAACCACAATACCATCTCTCTCCAATTCTATCAGAAACTCTAACGCTTCATCAAGTTTGTTTTCCTTTTCATACGCAACCAACACTAAAGCTATGCATTTATCTGAAGATTCAATACCTGCTCTCCTCATATTCTCAAATGAGATTCGAGCTTTTCCACTTTGCCCCGCCATTCCATAGGCATTGATAACAAGCCCACACATCTTATCATCAGGGGAGATACCGGCCAACTGGATTGCATTGAAAATCCTTTCGGCTCCTTCAGTATCGCCGGCCATAGAGTAGGATCTAAGTAATGCTTTGTAAACCTCACTGCCTGCGTGAATCTCTTGTACATACATTTCTGTAAGTAAAAATTCCCCTTGTTGAGGCATGCCAGCTCTGATATACGCCATTATCATTGAGCCATATGATCTTTGATCTAAAGGTTCACCAAGCAATCTGATCTCTTCAAAATATTCCTTGGCCTTCTCAAGATGATCTACCTTACTGTACATGTGAACCATGGTAGTCAAAATCACTTGATCACAGATGAAGCCCCTTTGCTTCATAGCTGTAAGAAGATTTTCAGCATCTCGAAGTCGATTCTGTTTGCCATAATAATGGATTATCTTTGTATAATCACGAGCATTGGCTTCAAATGATTCTTCAAGAAGAGCATGTTCCGCCACCTATGCCACAGTAAGTTTCAGTTCAGGCTACAAGGAACAATAAAGTTTTATTCAAATGCAAGCACATGCGTGAAGTTTTTTCCAAGAGTCAAATTTGGATGGCAACAATCAAAAGGAATACTACTATTACATGACGTGAATGTGAAATTCAAATTTGTATTCAACAGACAACATGGGGCTAAAGGAATCCTCCACCAAATATATTTGTAGGAAATAATTAGTTCCCTACGACAGCAGAAACTTGTGTGACATTATATATCACAGAAGAGACTCCAAGGCAGAGAAGTCTAGGAAGCGCGGATATGCTGATTTTGGAGGATACGCACTGGACATGAACACTCACTACATGCAAGTACGTCCATGTCCGACACGTTTTTTCTTTTTTTTTTTTTTTGGCAACACGGCAGCACATGGCTTTGACACAGCTGACATGGCTTCGACGCGAGACACTGCATTTTGTGTAAAAAAATTACCTAAAGCCCTAATTTGCAAAGCATCCAGCAGATTGAACAATTTTTAGATCCTCCATTCTCTCCCAACTCTCAATCGTCCGTCGCTCTCTTCTTATTGAGTCCCAACTCCCAAATTGCACCGTCGTGCTCCTCCACCGACACTTGGAACACACCACCATGCCTTCTTGTTTGCACCATCATGAACCCATTCTTGGTTGCTCAACTAAGTTGCACAGATACAAGTATGAGTATTGTATATGATACGGCATGATACGACAAATTTTAAAAATTTTAGGATATGGGTATGGGGATATAAATTTTTTTATATAAATGTAAGCAACACTTCAACTATTAAAAGTGCAAAGCAATTCAACAAAATACAAAGCATTACCAAATACATTACATTTCATCATCCTCATTTTCCATTATGTTACTAGGCTCTCGTATAATTTCTTGCTCTAAAATGGGTTCATCAAGTGACAAGCTTGCCATCTCAAGGCTATTGACAGCATCAGATGGCTACACAGTGTCTCCACCAATATCCAACATTCTGCTCTATCTAATGTGATACTTTTCACTCTTCCTTGATGAGACAAAGAGTAGTTACACACATAAACTAAGTTTTCAGCTCTTTTAGGAGTGATTTTGTTCCTCTTCAATGAGTGAACAAAGGAGTAAGTACTCCAATTTCTTTCACAACAAGAGGAAGAGCATGGTTGACCTAAAAGTTTTAATGCAAGCCTTTGAAGAATAGGGGTGAAAGAACCATAATTTAACCACCACTCTTTAGGTTCTAAATTCCACCTATTTTGCAAGCAATCAAATGACGAATAAAAGTCTAAATTTTCAGCAAATTTTAAAAACTCTTAGAAGACCATCTTTCTCTCCTCAAGATCAGTAAAGTCCCTATGAAGGCACTTTACTCTCTCAGATGATATTTCATTATCTAAATGAGGAGGAACTCTATTGAGAGTACCTTCAAGCCATGAAGGTGTATAATACCTATAACATTTGCAAATATATATATATATATAGATATTAAGAACAAAACTAAATAATTAATGAATGATAAACATTGCAATAGTACTATTACTAAATTAGAATTCAATGAATGTGCAAGACAATGCAAGGGAGCGCAACTCTTTGTCCATCAATCAATAATGATTCTATAAACAACATCATAAAAACCTGAATACTTAGAAAACTTGTTATTCTCATGCTAGTAAATGGACTCCTTCACTTGCTTTATCATTGAATCCCACATTTCATAAATCAAATGAAGTATAGGCTTATTTGTATCAGCCATTCAAAGCATGTCATAAATTGGGCTAGTGAAGGAAAGTATATAACCCATCTTGTCCCACCAAGAGTCATTAAGAATCAAATTTTTTAACTATCGTTGCCTTTTTAATATCATCTTCCTTATAAGCATTCCATACTTCACTTATCACCATTGAGCGAAAGGAAGTTTTAATGTGCTTGAGTCTTTTGAGGATAACAATTGTGGATGTAAATCGGGTGTCAACTATGGCAAGTAATTTTAATGGCACAAATCCACTAAAAATTGCCAATCGTAAAAGAATGACACATGCTAAATGTTCTAATAAAAAAAGCATCATCCTTAACCTCCACCATCCAATGACATTCGTCACACACAATTTCATTTGCCTCTGTGTTCTTTGCCGCACATATATTTTTTAACGCAAGATTGAGTGTATGCACAACACATGACGTTCAAAAAATGGTGGGACACTCGACCTCTACAACTCTTCCTGCTAATTTGCAAACAAATGCATTATCAATGATTATTTGAACCACAATCTGAGGCTTGAGCTCTTCAATCACTTGACGCATCAAGTCAGCCATAAAATGTCTGTCTTTATGGATTCACATTCATAAAATCAATCAATTGCCTTCAAAAACATGGGATCCCTGTCAAATATAGCCATAAAATTAATCAAATGCCTCCTTTGAGCATCTGTCCAACCATCTATGACTATACTCACTCCTTTCAAACTCCAAGTCCCTTTAATTGGCTCAAGTAACTTTCCTGTGTGAGCTCTTTCTCGTTGCAACAATGAGCCCCATAATGCATTATAACCAGGAGGTTTGTATCAAGGAATGATATTATTGGCAGCATATTGATTTGAACTGATAAAATATGAACGGACGACAAAACCTGGAATGGACGCAAACAAGCTAAGCAACTAGGAAGCACGGATACACACCAAACACGGGCACTCACTCTATGCAAGTAAGTCTGTGTCCAACACCTTTTTTTTTTTTGGGACGACACGACTTCAATGCGAGACGCTGCATTTTGCATAAAAAAAATTGCCCAAAGCCCTAAATTGCAAAACATCCGACAGATTGAACCATTTTCAAATCCTCTATTCTCTCCCAACTCTCAATCGTCCGTCACTCCCTTTTCACTGAGTCCCAACTCCCAAATTGTGCCGTCGTGCTCCTCTACAGACCCTTGGAACACGCCGTCATGCCTTCTTGTTTGCACCACCATAAACCCATTCTTGGTTGCTCAGCTCATCGACGTCCATTGCAGGTTCTGTCACCCATGACCTTCACTTCATTGGTCTTCTCTCTCTTGTGTCTCATGTTGAAACTGAAAGCTGAAATGAACTTATCATTCTATGTTGCTCGATGCTCACTGGTCTTCATTTCAGCTCACTGCTCACTTGTTTATTACTTATTATTTTATTATGTTGCTCAATGCTTACTGCTCAGCTGACATGTTCTGTTCCTCTTGACAATTTGATTATTATTATTAATTTAATATGTTGCATTCCATTTTCCATATGCATAGAACCTATGCCCACTTGCTTTCTATTTTTTTTTTATTATCATATTATGTTGCTCAATTTGCATTTCAATGGTTCTAGTCCTATTTGATTTTAGTTTATTTCAATTTTTTTCCTTTTTTTAATTAGATATGGCTACAACTAGTAGTTCTAGGGGAAGCATTAATTCAACAGCTCATTATTCTACTATAAATAAGCTACAAAAAGATGAAACTCCCTTATGGTGTTATGTCACTTTTGTGAATAAAAATAGATACACCTAGGGAAAATAGATATTTGAGGTATAATTATTGTAACAAAGAATTTAATGGCTCTTACAATAGAGTTAAAGTTGCACTTGTTAAAAACTTCCGACAAAAGAATTGTTATATGCCCGAAAGTTGATGAGTATTGTCTAGCTGAGATGAGAAAATTACAAGATGCTGATGATAAGACCAAGCCAAAGCAAGTGCCATTACCACCCCCAACTAAAGGTTCATTAACCTTAAATCCTATGATAAGTGAATTTAACCAAGGCAAGACAAGGGCAGTAAATCCATTAAAAAAAGCCTTCCAACAAAGGGCTAGAGAAAATCTACAACTGAAATTGCAAGAATGTTACATACAGGTTGTTTATTTTTTTCATTTGGCACGCAATCCATATTTTACCAGTTCGTATCAATATGCTGCCAATAATATCATTCCTTGATACAAACCTCCTGGTTATAATGCATTACGGGGCCCATTGTTGCAAAAAGAGAGATCTTACACAGAGAAGTTATTTGAGCCAATTAAAGGGACTTGGAGTTTAAAAAGAATGAGCATAGTCACAGATAGTTGCACAGATGCTCGAAGGAGGCCTTTGATTAATCTTATAGCTGTATCTGACAGGGATCCCATGTTTTTTAAGGCAATTGATGAATCCAAAGAACATAAAGACAAACATTTTATGGTTGACCTGATGCATCAAGTGATTGAAGAGTTCAAGCCTTAAAATGCAGTTCAAATAATCACTGATAACGCATCTGTTTGCAAATTAGCAGATAAACTTATAGAGGCCGAGTATTCCACCATTTTCTGGATGCAATGTGTTATGCATACGCTCAATCTTACATTAAAGAATATATGTGCAACAGAGAACACAGAGGCAAATGAAATTGTGTATGACGAATGTCATTGGATAGAGGAGGTTAAGGATGATGTTATTTTTATTAGAACATTTATCATGTGTCATTCTATTTGATTGGCAATTTTTAATGAATTTGTGCCATTAAAATTACTTGCCATAGCTGACACTCAATTTACATCCACAATTGTCATGCTCAAAAGACTCAAGCTCTTTAAAACTTCCCTTCGCACAGCGATAATAAGTGAAACGTGGAATGCTTATAAGGAAGATGATGTTGGAAAGGTAGCCATAGTTAAAAATTTGATTCTTAATAACTCTTGGTGGAACAAAGTGGATTATATACTTTCCTTCACTAGACAAATTTATGACATGCTTCGGATGGCTAATACAAATAAGTCTATACTTCATTTGATTTATGAAATGCAAGATTCAATGATAGAACAAGTGAAGGAGTCCATTTACAAGCATGAGAATAAAGAGCTTTCCGAGTATTCAAGTTTCTATGATGTTGTTTATTGAATCATTATTGATCGATGGACAAAGAGTTGCACTCCCCTTCATTGGCCTGCACATTCATTGAATCCTAGGTTAGTAATAGTACTATTGCAATGTTTATCATTCATGAATTATTTAGTTTTGTTCTTAATACTTTTTTTTGGCAAATGTTATAGGTATTATACACCCCGATGGCTTGAAGGTGCTCCCAATAGAGTTCCTCCTCATTTAGATAACGAAATATCATCTGAGAGAGTAAAGTGCCTTAGGCACTTTACTGATCCCAAGGAGAGAAAGATGGTCTTCCAAGAGTTCCCAAAATTTACTGGAAGTTTAGACTTTTATTCATCATTTAATTGCTTGCAAAATAGGTAGAATTCAGAACCTAAAGAGTGGTGGTTAAATTATGGTTCTTTCACCCTATTCTTCATAGGCTTGCATTGAAACTTCTAGATCAACAATGCTCTTCCTCTTGTTGTGAAAGAAATTGGAGCATTTATACCTTTGTTCACTCATTGTAGAGGAACATAATCACTCCTAAAAGAGCAAAAGACTTAGTTTATGTACATACTAATCTTCGTCTCTTGTCAAGGAAGAGTGAAAAGTATCACATTGGGTAAAGTAGAATGTTGGATATTGGTGGAGACACTATGTAGCCATCTGATGCTGTTAATAACTTTGAGATGGCAAGCTTGTCACTTGATGAACCCATTTTAGAGCAAGAAATTATAGGAGAGCTTGGTAACATAATGGAAAATGAGGATGATGAAATGTAATGTATTTGGTACTACTTTGTATTTTGTTGAATTGGTATGCACTTTTAATAGTCGAAGTGTTGCTTACATTTATATAAAAAAATTTATAAATCCCATACCTATGTCCTAAAATTTTTAAAATTTGCCGTATTATGCCATATCATATCCGATACTCATACCCGTATCTATGCAACCTAGCAGAGCACATGTGAGACAAGAAATGCAAAGCTCTTTTTCACTAAAGGTGATAGATGGCTTGAACCTCCCTTTAAAAGGTGAAAGAAAGCTCAGGTCACCCTCACCAAATTAAGCAGATGGGACCCAAGCTATTCTTGGGTTAGTGGGGAACAACCGAACTCTTTTCTTCTCAAGTCACTATCACCAAGTTTTGGCTCATTCCATTGGTGTTACTTTAGTCCATTTGGGATCTGATGTAGAAACAAACTTGTAAGTTCAAATGTTTTACTATGACAAAAATTTGGTTCTTAACAATTTATTGGATAAACATGAGACTGGTTTACTAGTTCTATTTTAACTCTAAATGTGAATTCATATGAAAACACAGCATGATTGATGTATGCAGAAGAACTTTGATGGGCAAACTCTATTAATGATATGTCCAATGATTGGCTACATGGCTAGGTGAGTAGGCATGTTTGACAAGTAACCATGATGTGTTGAGGAAGCCACAACAGGATGCGGTCAAGCGATCAAGCTTGCATCTCCATTTGCTCATGAATGTCAACAACCAGTTAACCACCTATAGTCACTGGGTATTAAATCCTTGAGAGAGAGCTCAGCAGATTAGCCAAGTATAGTAGAATCTAAGTGAGCTAAGAATACACCTACTCTCTGCCTAGCCACAGCAGAGTCCACAGACCTAGCTTTTCTTTCCCTCAAATATATTTCATGTTGCAGCTAGAGAACACCATCAAATATATATTTCAAGCCCCCCAAAAACAAAGTACAAGTGCTTTTAAAAGTAATTGGAACTTCTATAAAAAAGAACAAAATCAAAATAGCCCACTGCAACTTTAAAAATCCAACCAACAATGAGATTAGGACATTGACTGGCAAGAAATTTCAAGTTTTGGAAAATAGTCCCTACAATTCACTAAGTAAAAGAAAGGAACAGAAAACAGGTCAATCAGATGTGGGAACCATATTCCTCAGCAAAGTTATAAATGGCTGCATAATAACATGCTATGTTTATCAGACATAGATACCAAAGATGGTATCAGACACACCATAGCCCCTTGATTGAACCAACAAAACTAATATCCAGTACATGGGGAAGGGAAAAACCAACGGAAAAATATGGAATCCCAATAAGGCAAAAATGAAAAAAACAAAACAAAACAAAACAAAAAATTGACCAAAGAATTAAGAACTAATATTGAAAATAACAATGATTTTTTTAAAAAAAATTATTTAATTAAATAATAAATAATCAACAGCAGTATAAGAATGTAGAATCTTAACATGCAGCTGGCACAAATTACATCTTATTTGAATAAAGTTCACATTTATCAAAAGCTGAAGTTTATCAATGGGATTTAACCACATATATTTTCCATTCCATATTCAGAAATTTCCATATTGTCCGAGAAATTAGATAAGGATATCAGCTCTCTGAAGAAGGAATGTTTAAACTCCTATCCTGAACATCTTACTTCCCTTTATTTCAAAACAAATTCATGAGATGCCAGAAATAACTGGAGGCGGAAGCATCATTACACGTGAGATGGAGAAGCAATGTGTCAATTTCCAAATACATTCAGCAGGTAGAAAACAAACAAAATAGACTCTTTAAATGAAATAAGATGAAAATCACCTGCTGGTAAAAGGGATGATCCATCGTCTTCAACTCTTTAAGAACAGAAAGCCAGTCAGCTCTGATAGGCATCATGATCCTCACCCAAGCTCCCAACAATTCAGATATGTTGCCTTTCTCTGGAGAAAAGCATATAATCTGTCTCATCAGGGCCTTACAACGTTTTTCCATCTTAAAAGGCAGTTGAGATATGGCCTTTTTTTGTGCTTCTGTAATGTCATGGCCTATCTCAACCCATCTAAACCCTCTCTGATTTTCTTTTTGCAACTCTGTTTTTACAGTGCCCTCCATACTGACCCTAACTATCACTGAATCAAACTGGTGTTTATGAAAATCACAATATCTGGGTTTTTGAAATAATGAATTTCCACCAATCTGATTGTGATTAAACTTGACTGTATCATTGGTTATTGAGAGACTTGAGAAGCAACAATTGGACAATAGCAGATAGGAACTGGTTCCCATCATTAAAGTAATACAGAACCTTGTGATCTCAGATATTCATCCTGAAATGGCAAGCTGGAGGAGCATAAGGAGAATCATCTAATCCATGAATCAAGAGGAGGGAGAGAGCACAATAAAGTAAAGCCACAGCCTATTGGCTAAGAAGAAAACTCAGGAGCATACCTACCTTCCTAAAATGTAGCCGATGTGCAGGAAAGAAACAAACCCCCAACAGTCGCCCTTCTCTCATCTCTTTGATCTAAAGCACTCCATTTAGTGAGACACTCAAAAATGCTTCTAAAATAAGAAAATAAATAAATATATCTACACAAAGTGAAGAAAATTGCCTATAAAATATATTTGTAACAAGAAGATTCCATGAAAACTAAATAAATCATTTTGGAGCATGTGTGTTTGTGTGCTTGTGTGTGTGTGTGTGTGTGTGTGTGTGTGGTGTGAGAGAGAGAGAGAGAGAGAGAGAGAGCATTTTATTAATGTTGAAATCAAAACTTTTGGTCAGCAATTCATAAATGACAATTTGGAGTCTCGAGGTCAAAAGAAAATGACAATTTGGAGTCCTCTCACTTTCTTTCCCTCTAGAAGTGTTATTTTAATTCTATGTAGTATATACTATAAGCAAATTTATACCAAAAGAGAGAGTGCGCAAAATACAAATCAGATCCCTTCTTTCAAAACCCATTTGGTGAAGCACCCAAAACCATTGCCCCCTCCAAACCACCAAGCCTTCTTCATGCTCATGTCGTTCTATAAACTAGTAGGGCAAGCCAATTCTAATCCAGATTTTCTGAATCAGATACTATTTTTCATCAGTTTACATGTACTTCTGTGAAGAAAAAGGGGGAAACACTTGTACAGTTCATGTTTATAAGAAGAAATTAACACCACGCATAACAAACGAATGGACGCAAGTTTTACCCAAATTTAATAGCTCACTGGTGAGATGGGCTTCACTGTAAAGTTCAGAGTTATACGATTATGTTAATAGATTTACATGTTATTTATTCTTATTTCATTTCCAAATGACCCCTCAGACCAAAGAACAAAAATAAAGTTACAGCAGTAATTGAAAAGTCTACACAGATAAGCAGAATGCAGAATATAATCTACTAGATAATGAAAGTGAACAACTTTCTTCTCTTGTCATAAAATTTCCAATACAAAGAACAAATGATCCCTCTCTTCAAGTCGGATTCCCTTTCTCCTCACAAAACTTACTCCCTCATTACTTATCACAACAGAAGCATTCTATCAAAGTTCAAATAAATTGAGCATCCAAGAACATTGGGCTTAGTAGCTTGCATATCGAATAGAGTAGACAAACCAGAGAATAAAGGGGAGGCATTGAGTGAGCTTCACGAACCAGGCAGGAACCACTAGCACGGAGCTCCACCGTGACGCCTTCACAAGCACGAACAAGAACGGCAAAGGAGATGAGAGGGTGACGACGTCTCGAGGAGGAGAAGCAGTTGTGGGTGGTTTCCAGTTCGCAGGGTAGATAGAGTGAAAGGATCCAGGGGGATCGTGAGACTGGCCAGTTCAGAGCTAGAAATGGCAGAAGATAAACAAGGAATGCATTTGAAGCAGAGATTAGGGAAAATTTATCAAAAGGACCCACTACAATGTTTGGCCAAACGGACCAAAAACATTGAAAAAGCAGCAGGTCCTTCAACGGAATTAAGTTTGAGTGAGAAATGACTAAAATTTCCTCAAAATTTAACATTGATTAAAGAAAAAAAATAGAGAGAGAATGACATATAAGTCTCAAAAGATAAATTAATTTAAAGTGAATATCAAAGTGTTAAACTTTAAAAAAATTATAAATTGAACTATCAATTTTGTAACCTTATTGTATTATATTTACAACTTATTTTTTAAAATTTTAACGTAATTGGAAAATAAATAAGTTTGTTTTTCCGTTAAAATTTAAAATTCAAATTTCAAATTTATTATAATAAAATTACAAAATTAAAAGTCAAACTTATAAATTCTTGGGGTTTAATACTTTAAAACTTATTTTGAATTAATTGATCTCCTAAGACCTATGTGTCATTCTCCCATAAAAAATGTATAATAAGTCCCACACTAGCAAATCAATCACATTGAGACACATCATCCTTACTTTTAAATATATATTCTTTCTAGTTCTATTTATAAGTCATTTCTATCAACTTTATCAATATCAATACAATAAAAATATAAGAAATAAAAGTGAGTAAAATTTTAAACATAACCCTTAAGTAAAAAGCAAAAAATAAGCTAAATATATAGTATTATTTTTTCTGTCTCTGTCTCTCTCTCTCTTAGTTTTTAAGGGTAGTTTAGGAATTTTAATTTAAAACAAAACAATCCCATCAAAAATGACTTATAAAGTGGATCAAATTATGCTTTTAAAAGGTGACTAATATTCAAGATCAAAGGAGTATTTTTTAACACATCATTCAATTATATTTTAACACATCACTTTTATGGTTTCATTTAAATATTTTTTGGAGTATATCTTCAATGGTCTTCAATGTTTCTTTCATAATCTTTCACCCTTTTTTTTTTTGTAAAGAAAGCATTGAAGACTTTTAAAAAGTAATGAAGACTCCGGAAAAAAAATACTCCTAAAAAAAATTAAAACTCTTGATGATTACTAATGAAGATTGTTTGAAGAAACGTGGAAAAAAATTGAAGCTACTTTTTAAAAAAATTAAAAAAACTCAATCATTGATCCTCATAATTTCATCAAATTTTACTTTGAGTCTCTATACTTTTTGTAATAGTTTAAATCCCTATAATTTCAATAAAATTGGGTGACATTTGTTATGCAGGTCTCTATAATTTTAGTATTTTTAATCTCTATAAAAACTGTGAAAACTATAAAGATTAAAAGCAAAATCTAACAAAACTATAGGGATTAATAATTATGTTTTTTCAAAAAAAAATTGAAGATACATCAAAGACATTTGAATATTACTGAAAATTCTTGAAGTTTATTGAAAATTTTTTAAGAAAGGTAACTTGCGAAAAAAAAATTCTGGAACCTATATGCATGTAAGCTTTTGAAGATTAATGAAAATTCTTGAAGAAATTTGAAAAATTTTGACGATTATTAAAGACTTTTGAGGTACGAAGATATAGTTAAAGCTACTCACGCAAAATTTTTCTTAAAGATACTTCAAACACTTTTGAAGATTACTTCAAACTAAATTTTGCACCGATTTGAGGGAAATAAAAGAAAGAAGCAAGAAGATTTTAATGAATTCACTATAAAATAAGAGTGACAAGTGAGATTAAAAGATTTTAATAAAGAGCATACGCAAGAGAAACTAAAATTAAAAAAAATTAACCTTACTTCTTAATTTATTTCAGTCAAATTGATTAAAATCTTCCATCCCTGTCCTTTCATTTTCCCTCAAACGAAACATGCCATAAAACCTGATAAAAATAATTTATTTTATTTTTATTCCTTGTGATGTTTATAGTGATTAGAAAATATAAATAAACATTGGATCAGAAAAGAAAATATAAATAAACAACGACTTGTTTTATTTTAAATTTTGTTACTCCATTTATCCTCAAATATAGATAACAATTTATTTCATTCTATGAATTATTATAAAACATGCAATTCATAAATTTAAAATACGTTTTGTTTTAGAATTTGTTTATTTTTCATAATATACAAACAATTTTTTTATTTTAAAACTTGTCGTCCCATCCATATAAACTGACTTTACCTAGTGATAAAATTTCTTATTGTCGTATACATAATTGATTGTACAAAATTTCAGAATTGATTTATCATTTATGTCAGGATGTTTTACCTTAAAATTGAATTGTTTTTTATTTTGAACAGAAAAATATTAGGGTAATTCTAATAATTTTTAATATATAATTATTACAAATGACATAAGTTGTGGGGGAATAATTTTGTTTAATTTGGCGCTTATTATTCTACCATACTTCAAATCATACTTTTGTTAAAAGGTTAAAAGAAGGATTAAGAGTCTTTTTAGCCCCTAAACTTTCATGTGGGGTTTGAGGGTATTCTTAAACTCAATTTTGGATTTTTTTTGTTTTTGAACTATTACGATCCAATGCCTTATTATCCACCATTCATACATTGCTTGTTGATCATTATCTACTTAGCTAGACGTGTTTTGTTGACTTTTTTTAGGCTATGTGATAGCTAAGTTGATGCATTTTAAGATATGTTTGGTTAGGTTTTTTAACGTTGAAGGAAGAAAATGACCTAAAAAATTGAATTCAAGAAACCAAGTGTTCCTAAGAGAATATTTTAAAGGCAAGGTGGTACTATTAAATTCTGATCGAACATCCATTTAGATGTCATGTAAAAAGTTAACAAAATATGTCCAATGAAACATCTTGAATGCTTAATCTAGAAACTAATTTCTAATTAAGAGTAAATTAATAAATGAATTATTTATTTGTGAATTCGGATGGTGAATTAATATTTTGGGTTGATGGACTATTGTGTGATCAAGATTGGATGGAAGTAGAGTAGGCTGAGATCATATGGGAGAGTTAGAGTGAGATATCTCATTGTGCCATGTATCATGACATGATTCAATGCATTGTGTAACATCCTAAAAATTTAACCTCCAACAATTAAGTAATTAAGCGTCATTAATAGAATTTAAGTGGTGTGTGACCATAAAAGTCTAATGATCATATTTGATTGTGTTTTAGCCTTAATTATGGGTCCGGTATCAAGTTGAGCCTCTCGGGCATCAAAATGAGAAGAAAATGAAGAGTTAGTATTACTGTGTCACATGCTACAGGGCAGATGCACTCCATACCGCGGCACACAGACACTTCAGATGCTAGAATGGGGACCTCTCTATGCCATACACCGTGGCGCATTGCGCGTTTGCCATGGCAAACAACCATTTTCTACAATTTATCAATCGCAAACTAAGACAAAAATAGAGAGGAGAGAAAGGAGAAAACAAGGAAGGCATGCCAAGCTCTACTAAGGTTTGTTCTTAGACAACATTAGGAGTGTTTTGAAAGCCACGAACACCCAAGGTAAGTATCATGCCTTTTAGGCTATGTTTGGTTTGTAAGGAAGGGAGGGTTTTTAAGATACCTTATTTGGTTTGATTAGAGGGGAGAAGTTTTTAATGATTTTTTGTTTGGTTTAAAAAGGAAGGGAAGGGGAGGAGAGGTAATAATTAAATTACCATTATACCCTTATACAAAAATATTTTTATTTTTTAACCTTTTATCACACACATCAATTTTACATATAAACTCAAATTGTATAATTTTTTCTTAAAAATTACCCTAATCTTATCAATTTTTTTACTTCTTCACCCCAAATAAGTAAATTAAATAATACTATTAAATAATCTTATTAGTAAATTAATCTAGATATTAAACATTACTTTGAAAAAAATTAATGAAACTAATAATTTTATACCCCTAATAATTGCACGAGACAATGCTAGTCTTTAATAACAATTAAGCAATAATTGTCATCATTAATAACAAAATATATTAGGCAAGAGCATCTAACATATTGATCATTTTTAAGAACCACATTTTGAGCATTTAGCTAACAAAATATACAAAAATTATTAATAAAAGTCATCATCTAACTAGAACTATAAAACATCCTCATTATCACTTTCTTTCGTACTGGTGCTGGATATTGAGTTACTGCTCTAAGTCTATCATTATCAACCATAAGAAACTAATATATGTCAAGTAGTCTTACAGTATCAATCGCACACTCTTCAAGCATTTTCCAAATTTCTTCACTTAACAATTGTGGCATCTTCTTGAAACTTTGTCCTATCATCACATTTCCTTGTTGAATTGCCTCAACCACAGCTAACACTGCTCCTGTCAACTTATTTAAACTAGCATCCTTCTCCTTAGACACCCTCTTTGTCTTCTTGCTACATGCACTATTAATAGTGGGTAAGTGTTCTTGGTCAGGTGAGTTTTCTTGTCCATCAAACTCAACATTAATTGTGGCTTTATTTTGTGAGACAATATTGTTAATGTCATTGACAGTTTCAATGACTTCTTCCTAAGAACGACGTCACTTTCTCCACTCACGTGCTGTCTCACCCTCATCTCTATTAGCTCTATCTACTTCATATAACATCATCATTTTTTCATAGTTTGAAAAAAGAGTAGTTCTCCACAATGTTGCTTTAGGTTTAGCATGAAACAAGTGAAATTACAAAAGCAATTCAATTGCAAATGCACACTTTTCCATTTTCAAAGATCATTAAACAAGTATAGCTATGAATATGTAGGAAATTACAAAAGAATAATATAATCAATACATATGTAAGAAATTTACCTCAATTAATGCATCCCAAACTTCAAGCTCAGCATCTCATACTTGACTTATTGAATTTCAAGTGAACCTACTCAAACTTTTAAAAATGTCATAAACATCTGAAAAGTTTCTCTTTAAAGTCTTCCATCAATTTTTCACCTTTTTCTTGTCAATTTGTTTACCAAACAAAGCACTCAAATATTTACATATGTTATCATAAACTGTAGTGGTAAAAGTGCCATTAACTTTATGACCCTCATTATATTCATTCATGAAAGCATCAATGAGGGCATCATCCATTAATCTTGTCTAGTTCAATGTCTCCTTATTATTGTTTAGTGACATCCTATCACATAACAACATAATCACATAATACCAATCTCAATATGAGAAACTAATTAAATTTCAATGTCAAACTAAACAAATAATACAAAGCAAATAAAAGTCAATAAAACAACAAATTTCAATGTCTGATCAAACATCAATTAAACTTAATTAAACTCAATATAAGTCAATGTAATAATACAACATATTTCAATGTCTATAATAATACAACATATTCTAACTTATTGAGAAAATAAAATTTCAATCATTAAGTTCATCCTCAAGAGCATCTAGATGTTCCTGATAATCTGCCCATATTTGATTGGCTATATTTTCTCTAATAAGTTCACCTTAAGTAGCCTTATTATTATTCCCTCTTTGAGCACGGCTATTATCATTTGAATAGTTTTCTCTTGTAAGAACAGCATCAACTTCCTCTAAAAGATTTTTAATAGGGTCCATACTCACAAGGAAGTTATGAAGAATGCAACATATATATATTATTATTATTTAGGCTTTGATTCCATATGTAGGTTCAGTTGCATTTGATAAAATGAAAAATATTTTTTTTCAAAGCACCAAAAGCACGTTCAATAGCATTGTGTAACTTTGCATGTTAAAGGTTTAATAACTCTCTATAATTTAAGGGGGATTCTGTTTTGAATATTATTTCAAATGATAGCAGACTCCCCGGTAAGATGTTATAAGTCTTCTTGTTAATATAAATTTAGCATCGATAAGGTAGTATTTACCTATCATAACGGAAAATAATTACTATAATAATTTTACAATTACAAATATAAACTTTATCAAAATTGGTAAAATATTTGCCTTTAAGAATTATAAGCCTATCTTCTCATGTTAATGCATTTTTAATGATTCTTGAATCAGATGTAGTACCTTCCCATCCAGGGAGCACATAAGTGAACTTTAGATTAAATGTACATGCTACTAACACGTTTTGTGTTAGAAATTTCTTCCTACCACGGTATCTAAGAGCATCTAAAGAAGGCACCTTGACTCGTATATGTGTTCCATCAATAACACTAACACAATCCTTAAAATATCAGAAGAATTTATTATCTTTTTTAATTTCAGAAGGGATAGTTGCGTCGTTAGGTTGAACAAGAAATTTTTCTTTTAAGTTAATGATAGCTGTCAAAATTTGATAAAAATGGTGACTAATTGTCTCACCAGAATGCCTAAGCCAAAATTTCACTTCATGATTTTTTACAATGTGTGTCAATATATATAAAGTTTTTGCAACCATTTCTTCCACACTTGACCATCATGTGGGTTGCAGGGCAGCCTCTCTTTCTAATATACCACATAATTCTAAAAAAAAGTTTTAGGAGTCATTCTAATGATACTTCGACTAGATAGACAACCACTAATTCGGCTTATTATTTCATCACGCACCATTTCTCTCTTTCCACTCAAATTGTAACTTATTCTTTTTCGAACACATCTCACTTGCACATACTTTTATAAGGACACAAGTAAGAAAAGCTAGTGCTCTTTGACGTAATTCAAACCAATGTTACACTAATAAAAGATATTCAAATTCCTTACTCATCTAACAAAGTAACCAAGAAGAATAATGGAAATCAATAAACAAGCCACAATTACCATAAATAATAGCAAAAGATTCAATTTCATCAACAAAAAACAATGATCATATATATATATATATATATATATTACATGCTCAGCTAAAAGAGGAAATGCTTTCAATCTAATTTTTATATCTACGTATACATTCAACTTGTATTAAAGAAAAAATGGCTAAGAATTTAATCAGGTTTTATGCCGTCCAAGGCAGAAGAAAATTTTCAATTTGGTTCTTAGTCTTGCTGACTCTAAAGGAAGAATGGAGATTAACATAGACTTCATTGTTAATTTCCTTCCACAATATCATCCTAGAATGGTAGAACCGAAAAAGGAAGAGATTCTTGTATGCTCAGCATATGAGAAAAAATAGTGTTGAAAAAAGGAGTGGCGAAATGAATGATCAATAGCAAGGCTCAATAATTCAGCAGCAGGCTTTATCTAAGCAAACAAATAACACTTTTGCAATGGCACCACTTGGAATTGCATAACAAGTTTGCAAAACTTACTTGACCGAAGCATGAATCAAGTGGGGTACAGGTTTCAAAGGACATTTAATATATATATATATATATATATAAGTCATCGCTCTAGTTATCTTGCTTAGAACAAGACACCAAAATAAATAGTCAAAAACACTAAATATCAACAGATCCTGAGCAGTTGGAAATTTTATTCATCTCTTGTCATAATTTTTTTCTTTAATGTAAAACCATACTAACATTTACTTGTTTTATAGAACATTCCCAGCAAAAACCTCAGCAAGTCCCAAAACCACTCAGTCATTGTGCTTTAACAAAGTAACCAAGAAGAATAATGGAAATCAATAAACAAGCCACAATTATCATACATAATAGCAAAAGATTTAGTTTCATCAACAGAAAATAATGATCATATATATATATATATATATATATTTTACATGCTCGGCTAAAAGAGGAAATGCTACTCTGCTCGGCTAAAACATCAATAAACAAGGAAAAGTATATTTGAACAATGCTACAAGCACAGATCAATATACATCAATAAACATCTAGTCAAGTTCTACGAGCACATATCAATATACTTTTATATTTGAACATCAATGAACAGCAATATACTCTCACTCAGGTTCTACTAGCACAAATCTCAGAATAATGCTTACTTTCTGCTCGCTATTCTCAGAATGAGCAAACATCATATGAGCTTCAAAGATTACTCGCTATTCTTTCCTCATTTTCATTTCATTTTCCTAATTTCATACTCGATAAATATCAAAACATGATAAATCAAATAGAAGGAAGAAGAAAACCAGGATGAAGCGGATGAAGAAAACTAGGATGAAGCTCAAATCAAACACAAATCAAGCATATCGATTCAAAGCAAAGATAGATCGAGCATCTACAAGGAAGAATCTAACTTGACGATGCACGGTGAGAGCTTCCAAGAGTCTGACCTGACAAGACGACGCATGGCAAGAGCTCCGACCACTTTAAACAAGATGCAAGGCAGGGCTTTGAACACTCCAGACCAGACCAGACCAACTTTTGAAAATGTGAAGAAAGCCAAGATAGATCAAGATAAGGAAGCTAGCATAGTAGATTAGTCAATGAAGGTGTTCTAAGGGCAATATGGGAATATTATAAAAACAATAAGGGTAAATTAGTCAATAAATTTAGCTCCCCTTTAAAAAAACCTCCAATTTAGAGGGAGTCAAAATAAGGGGATGGAAAGGAAGGGGAGCCCTCCAAAAGTTTTTAACCAAATGAGAGAAATGGAGCCCCTCCCCTCCCCTCCCTTCTATTTGCCTCCAATCAAACAGACCCTTAATCTCCCATTTTCTACCATATTATAAAGTTTATGACTAGGGTTTAATAGTGGAAGATGATTTTTAGTCCATATAAGCTACGATTCCGAATCCTTTGACTCAAATGGAGTTAATGGGAGTTGTTTAGAGTATTTAAACCTAGTACTAATAATTTTAGTGGTTGTTAGATGGTGAGTTCCACTAACGTTTGAAAATGGACATTAAATTTGTCATGATTATGGTTGTTGAAGTATTAATGGCAATATGGGTATTCAATGGAGTTATATAATATTAAAGATAGATAATAAACCCAACAGGTAGGCCCAAATATAAGCAATGTGGGCATTAGGTGAGCTAAAGATGGAAAGTGAGTTGAGAATTGAGTATGATTGATATTGTTGATGAAATCCAACTTAGTTGATTATAGATTGAGTTCTTGAACACCATTAAGGCTTGAAAAAAATTGAACTTGAAAGCTTAAAATTGAGGGGTAAACCTTTAACCTCTCAAAAATTTAAGGTAATCAGGAAAAACCTACTTTAAGTAGTTATATGTTAATTGTATTGTGATGAATTGTTAATGTTAATAAATATGGGTTGTACTTGTGAGTTGTGATTGGTAAATGTGTGCATCATGCAATGAAAAGTTATGAATACTTGCTTCAAAAATGAATTGTTAATTATGCAAAGGTGATCTTTTGAAATGAATGGCAATTGAAATGATATGTGAAATTTAATAGTTTATGATAATTTTGATATAGATGGATGTTTGGATTTGAAAATAGTGGATTAGGTGATAAGTATAGAAAGGAGTATTGATACTCATTTGGGTAGCGCATAGACATGAGCCTAATGTGTTGTTTTTGATAATGTCTAAATGATCTTATGAAAAATGAATGAGTATCATATATGGCATGATTAGTAGGCGGGAGTTCGCCTAGGAATTGGGAGTAGAGAAAAATCCATATAGTATTTAGGCTGCCCTTTAATGTACGAGGGTATAGCCTTATTTCACAGTTTATCAAGGGACTATCCCATAATTTGTCGACAGATTAAAACCTAGCTATCTCCACCAGTTCAATGAGGAGAATAGCTTAGGGTATGTGACAACCTAGAGATTCGAGAGTGGGAAAACCATAGTCCAAGAGTAAGTCATGTGATATTTAGCCAAGTCACATCTCATGATTAATGAGCTTGAGTAACCAAGTTACACAGGCAAAGCCCTATTCAGTGTTATAACCCATGATTTCAGTCGAAGGAAATAAGGAAGGTATAAGATTAGTTGATCATTGCCTATGTAAACTTATGACGTGTCATATAATTGTAATGTGGCAAGTCGCATGGTTAATGGGTCATGGTCACACATTAAATCTACTGTGACAATGCACCTAGCATATATGAAATGAAAATGAGTCAAATGTGAAATGATATGCCTTTATGTGTATGCAAGCATGTTTTAAGGACTTGGTTTGATATGTATGTGTTTATTTACAATTGATATATAACTACATAGAGTAGGTTTTACCTTGGTTATTGAGTGACTAGACTCACACAATTGATAAGCTTGATATATTAGGACAAGAAGTCTTGGCTACCTAGTTCTGACTTGTTAGCTATTGCATAAGCTTAGTACATTCCTACCCTCATATTCTATCTTATTTTTTCTTGGTTTGAGGTTCAGAGAAATTGAATTGGGAAGTTTTAAGGGGTTATTTTTTAGTCCAATAGCTCTAAAAGGGTTATTGGAAATTAAATTAAGGATTTGCAACTAGTTTAGTGGTTAATGGTTAAGTTCTAAGGTTTTGGCTCAATTTTAGCCACAATTGGGAGTTTCAAAAGTGTGGAAATCTTGTATTGACAATAAGGAGGTTGGCAAGGGTTGAAAGAAGTATGTGGAAGTTAGTTAGGACTTAAAATTGTCTAAGGGAAAAGATTAGAAGCTTAAGTTAGTTTAATTGTATTAATAAATACTTTATGTTCAATTTAAAATTAACATATAGTACTTGATCTTTGTATATTGTTATGGCTCAAGTGCTTGTTGAGCGATTTGAAGCGAAAAGAATGAAAGTACCATAGGTAACCTTTTTTTAGTAATAAAAGGGTTGAAATAACTGAATAATTCATGCTATTTATTGACTTGTTTAATTGTTTACAAATTGTTTAATTTATAAATATGATATTACCTGCTTTGATTTATAGAGCATATGATTTTGGATTTGTAAGTGATAAAAAAATTTTGGATTATACTGCAAATGTTAATGATAATTTGTTTTAAAATAATTGGAATAGAATATGAATGTGATTAAATGTGTGAACTACATTGTATGTGTGTAAAAGTCATGATTATAATAGAGGATGAGAGTTCACCCTAGGTAGAGTAGTATTGAAAATCTATACGGTTAGACTGGCACTATAAGACATTTGGTGTAGCAACAGGTGCTAGACTATTACCATTGAATATTCAGGCAATCATGGCATGGTTATGAGCTTCTTAGTACTCGAAAGGGTGTGGTATAGGAGTACACACAACATGCCAATTATTTGTAATTTAGGGAATCCATAGTCTGAAAGTGAAATAGAACGTATTTGGCTGGGTAGTTGTCCCAAGGAAGGTGAGCTTGAATCAATTTATATAGAATTTGGTCTAGTAATAGCCTATGGATTTCAATCGGAGGTAGATATGGAGGTTTGGATAAATAGTATGATCACGTATGTACTATTAATTATATAAATATATGTATATAATGGCATGTGATTGATAATAATGTTTTAATTACTTATTTATGGTTTTACTTGTTAATAATTTGTTTTAGATTATTTTGGTTATTGGGACTCTGTCAGACCCTATGGTGACTATATTATATGTTCAGACACTCATAAGAGCAAATGAGAATGCTCTTGTATGGCTTTGTTTAGTTATGTGTAATGAATATATATAAATTAGATATTTATAAGTTGTCATATGGATGCATAATATTTTGGGTTGTACTTATATGTTGTGTTGAATGGTGTGTATTTTAGTCTTGAAATATGTAATAATAGGAATAATGTGATAGGAGGGTTGAGAAACTGGTACAAATGCAGGTTTGTATGCATGTTATGATGTGTGAGATTTAGCCAGGATATGATTCTGTATTTCATTATGCAAAGTGGCCTTGAGTGTTGTGATTTAAGGCATTTTGGTGGCCAAATTATATTGTAAATGCATGATTGATGATATAATCATTTTATCATGTGAATATTGTCCTATTTAATGTGAGTGAGGCTCTATGTAAGGCTAATGATATAAGTTTGTGATTTGAGATACTCAGATATGGTGAAATGACATAAAGTAATCATTTTGCATTTGATGTTCAATTTTCAAATAAAATATCATATTGACGTGAAACTTATATCATTAGTTCAATTGTAGAATAAGCTACATGTGGATACTTGAATCATTCTAATTAGATATTGTATGTGAAAATGGTACATGTAGGAAATTTGTCCCGGATGAGCTATCATGACAACATTTACTATCATGTGTGCCATAGTACATGGCACATAATGAGACCTTGCTTCTTTATGCCATATGCCGCAAGCTGCAACATAGGTGCTATTTTGAGTGAAAATGGCTTTTTTGCCGTTGTTTTCTTGTGTGATTTGTTTCTCAATTATTTCATGCTTTAGTTGTTTTAAAATTTTATTAATTTGAGCTCAAACTACTATTTTGAAGTATTTTAGGATCCTAAACAATTTCAAAATTTTTAATAATTTATTATTAAAACTTTCTATGTTTAAGGCAGGCTTAGGAGTTTAATGACACCTAATTACCTTTTAAATGCATAATTATGGTGAAATATTAGTAATATCAAGGCAAAAATTACACAAAACATCAAAAAATAATTTAGATTGTGTTATAAATAATACAGATTGAGAGAAGAAGAGAAGAAAGAAACCTATAAGAGAAGAAGAGAACGATAGAATGAAGAGCTTTCTTATTTTAATATGCAGAATATAATTGAGATGCCATCTCTTTGTAAGAAAATGTATACAACTCAAATCTCATAAATAATATATGAATTGATGATAATAGAAGATAATATGGAATTATATGGAGTTACTAAAATATATGATCAGATTATGGGCATCTACAGAATATTCTAATATTCATAACACTCTTCTTGAATATTCATTTATTGTTTCTCATTAAAACCTTATTAAGAAAACCCAATGAAACAAAAACTTAGCGAAGAAAAAAGAGTACAATATTAAAGCTACCTCATTAAAAACTTTATTAGGAAAACACAATGGGACACTTTAGTTAAGGAAAAAAGATTACAATATATTTACTCTTCTTGTTGACAATATCACTCTTTATTCTTGGTTCAATGTATGCTAAACTTGTGTGCCAGTTTTTTAAATATTGTTGATGCCAATATCTTTGTAATATGATATTCTTTTATGGTTAGACTATATATGAACCATTGCTTTCGTGTAATATTTTAAAACATTTTCTCTATACATATCTGAACAGATTTTCTACTTGTCATATTTAGTGTGAGAGTAACAATAGGAGTTATTAATAAACATGCACTTTCACAAATAAATAATCTTTTCAAAGTCAACTCATGTGGATCAAACTAGACATGTATAATACATGCATAATTAATTAAATTTTTTTATTCTAATATATGTTGAATAAAATAACCACTTATAATGATTCTTCAATCATGTCACATTAAATACATACTTTCATTGCAAATTAATGCAACATTAGAAATTGTGCTATGAAAACAATCACATACGGTGCTTCAAGATCATATTTTGTTATTTCATTGAAGAAAAATGATTTCACATCTAATCATTTAGAATCTTAACAATGCCTCTTTAACAATCAATATTTTCATATAAACTCTACAGCATATTTAATAATTTTAAATCAACCAATTTTAATATGCAGGTCAATATATCACATGAGAAAAGTTAATAACACACAAAAAATTCTTGAGAACCTCTAAAATTTTCAAGTAAATATCAATGTATAGATAGCAATAAGCTTCAATAACATTCATTAGATGCATATCAAATTTATATATTTTCAGACTAATAATATGTTAAAAAAAAATAATTTCATCCACCACAAGATAATATATTGATATATATTGGATCTTTGTAAAACATTCTTATTTCTTTTTCACATAAATAATCATACATAATATTTCTAATTGCATTTGCATCTTTTTTTCTCTATATTGATCAATTTTTTATATCTAAAGATCCTCATTTTATTTTAAATGCCCATTCTCATTAAAAGTATTGTCCATAAATATATTCTTTCTGAACCTATCATTTTAAATACTGACACAACTCATCGAGATCTTTTTTATAAGACTCTATAAATGTTTATTGTCAAAATCAAATTTAATACGGATGTGTGATAAATGATATAAATAATAATTAAATTGAGTAATGATTTTCTATTTCTTTTAGGAACTTGTTCATGCTGCCTCGTGTTAAAGAATATTAAAAGGAGAAGAACATTAAGCACAAAAATAATAAAAACCTTTCATTAATCAACTCAACAAATAACAATGATGAGTAATAAATTAAATTCTTAAGAATGATTTACAAAGAAACAAGCTCTTTAAAGAATGATGAACTAACCCTGAACTAAGGGGTAAGAGACAACAAGAAGGTACACTCCAATAAACTCCATACTTTAATGCAATATTGTGATACATGCACGTGAGAGAGAGAGAGAGAGAGACCTTTTTTATATATAGCTTGAAAGATCATCTAACAAACCACTACCACAAAAAATACCCATATTTGACGCTTATTTTTTACAATACTTGACGGTTTTTAACCGTCAAATAAGGGTGCGACACATATTAAAGAAATAATACTTGACGGTTTTTAACCGTCAAGTATTAATCTTATACTTGATGGTTATTTGAAAAAAACCGTTAAGTATATAAACCAAATATGCACTTTTCAAAATAAATACTTAACGCTTGTTTGAAAATAAGCATCAAGTATTTGTAAATACTTGACGATTATAAGGAAACAAGCGTCAAGTATTGATAGCCAAAACCTGCCAGTTTGTTTGGCCATAAATACTTGACGCTTGTTTCCTTATAACCATCAAGTATTAACAAATACTTGACACTTGTTTTGAAACAAGCGTCAAGTATATTGATACTTGATGGTTATTTTGAAATAATCGTCAAGTATTTATGGCATACTTTTTTTTAATATGGTGGCTGCTTTTAAAGCAGCCCCCTGCATAAAAATACAGATAAAGATAAAAACCAACCAACCAGGCAGCCAGCAATAAAAATAATGCAATATAATGAATGTTTGTAATAATATCTCCTATCTAATTAACATAAAAATTCCTATACATTTAACTTTAAAATCTAAAAATTCTATGCTCAACTTATTTGCAAACTAATGTTCCAAAACTAAGTGGCCTATCTCATAAAAATTGGCCCAAAAAATGTGTATATAAATGTAACTAACTATTATACCGGCCTAACTACTATTGCTACCCACATATTGAAAACACATTGGGCCACCTCTTCAAGGACCTCTTCTAAATGTGCAGCCGTATAACGAACGCAATAGACGTCCTCGAAGTACTGTAAGCAAATAGTCACAACAATTTCAAGTTAATAGGTAGCTAATTAAAATTGTTTAAAATTTATAATTGAAGTGTAATTAAATTTTATATATATACCTTGTTAGATAATGTGGTAGGGGCATGAGTGATAATGTCCTTCATGAACTTCATCAAGTAATAACCACAATCATTGCTCTGATCTGGCTGGAATGGACACTGTAAAAAAAAACATATCAATGAAATTGTAAAATATAATGAGACAGTTTCTTGATTAAAAACTTGACTAATTGAATGAATACTTTAACAGTGACCCATTTCTCTGAAGATTCAAATGCCCTCATCTTAAGGGACACAGTCATATAAGTCGTAGTGCGATACAACACCACAACTCTAAGAAGAAATTATGAAATGAATGTGAGAAATATATATGAATGAAAACTAAAAATAAAAAGAAATAACAAGTAAAAAAATCTAACTTACTCATTAAAAAGTACCACCATATCTTCCCTGTTGCTTGGCTCTCCATTAAGAGGATTGAGATACCATATTTTTGGAGCAACGGGATTAACCACAATAAGCATCAAGTGTCTCCTAACAAGAAATAGCACATGTTACCAAACAAATAAATATAAAAAAAATATTTGCTCATAACAAATATTAACAACTTACCCTTGGTAGTAAGGAGCGAGAAATAAAGTATCCTTCGCTGCTCCCCTTTCTCGAAATTGATCTGAAAGCATTCTTGCTTGATTTTCAAGGGCTTCCTTTGTAATATGATTATAGGGAGAGACATCATGAGGATTAACCAGCTTGATCTTCGACTCGAGGCTACCAGGAACCACGAATGAGGTATAAAGCTGACTTGGGTGAAAAAATATATAAGTTAATATGCTTGCATACTCACACACATAAATAATTCAAGAAATTAACTAATAAATCTTAAAGAATTATCTCATGTAGAAAGTCATCAAACTAGTGCTCACCATATCGTGCTTGAGGATTTCATTCAAAATTTCATCCCGAACGACTTTAAATGATGCTCTACCAAATAGCCCATCATCAAAATTAATAATATCCCCAATCGGCACTTGACGAATCATCCTCGTAGCCGAAGCAGAGGTCTCAAGAGAGTCATGGAATTTGTTTTCTACAACAGGCATAGGCACTGCATGTTGCGAAACTGTGGCTGACTCTTTAGTATGGCCCGACATTTTGCCCTTCAATTTGCTTTTCCCCCTTGGCTATACAATGAAAAAGTTAGACATATATATATATATATATATAAAGATTCTAAATAATTATATAAATCATATATACCTTTTTCTTTATTGGCAAGGGGTCCTTTGGCGGCTTTGGGTCCTTTGTTGGCTTTGGTGTACCAATCATAACAAGGTGGCTGGGCTATGCAACGAAACTCCCCAACACATCTCTTACGGTTTGCATCTCATTGGTAGAATAAGGTAATAGATACTTGGGGTCAATTGCAACAAGCAAGGAAACCCTAATGCAATCGAGCAGGAGGGGAAGGTTATGGATTGTGTCCCCGTCAATGCTATACACCCGTCCCGTTGCAACTACTTTACGTGACGGATTGTCTGCTAAACAGTTGCAGTCATTCTCGCCCTAAATAAATGAAGAATGTCAGTTGTTTAGACAAAAAATTAGTTAAGCAAATTTAGAAGAGAAAATGCATTACCTCGGATATTTTGTCTGAAGGGACTGTGCAGCTATCTTTCCTGCTGGGGCTAATGTTAGCCAAAAGCCTCCCAGGGATCTGCCCCTTCAATAGCATGTCAATTAACTTCGCTTGTGCTTCTAGTTGTTGCTTCATAATAGCTTGCTCTTCTCTCAACTCTTGGACCTCGGATGAAGAAGCCGCTGTTCGCTTCTTAATTTTGCCAAAGTATTGCTTCTTTATGACACCAAAGCCAACACCCCTAACATGACCAGGGTGGTCAGGGGTCCCTAACGCTCTAGCAAAGATATCCTCACACTCAGGAAGCTTGCCCTGTGATACTTCTTGAGAGAGGGAATCCTGTGAAAAGTAGAGCTAATTAGTATGCATTTTAATAATCATTTATTAATTGATAGATAAGAATAACACTTACAATTTTTTCAGCAACCTCTTTCACACGAGGGTTGTCAATTACTCCATCTTTATTTGTTCGTGCCAATGCCCAGAGCCTTTGGCGAGATATGGTAACATCCGATCCTTCGGCCTCCACTTCTTTCTGCTCCACGCCTGCATACCCTAACCTTCCTGCTCTGTAAGGGTATTCATTCTTGGCCATTCTCTCCTTATTTTGGATGCTCAGTTCCTTTAATCAATAACAAAAATATCTTATTAGTACGCTTAGATACATTCAACAAAAGGCATTAAAATTTAAATTTTAAAAACATAAATATCTTAAATTCCTTCTCGCACTGAGAGACAACAAAAGCATCTCAATCTTCTTGCTTTACTAAAGGCTGTAATAGGAGAGGAACTTGGGCTACAAATTCAGCATCAGGGTCTTTCAAATATTTTTGTGTAATAAAATGTCTGAAAGACCGTAATGCCTTCCCAACTTTTTAAAGGACAAAATCCTTCTTGCTCTCGTCCATTTCAAATCCTGACTGTAAAATAAAATAAATATGTTAGGTACATCAATTTAAAATATTATAATAGAATATAACTTAGTCAAATGCAACTTATAGATATAGTCTCCCAAACAATGTCCTTCGTGGCTTGATCAACTTTACCCCATGATTTCTGCGTGATAGGTACAGTTGTCTTTGCCACAACCCCAATATAACTTATAAACTTTGCAAATTTGGTGGCTCAACCTTTCTTGTTCCACTGCACTGCTATTTTTTTCCCTACAGCTCTTGTTTTTGTGACTTCTTCTATTATTGTCAGGCCTTGTTGGATATTGTTATATTCCTGCTCTAATTTTTTTGTAACGACGGAGCATCAGTAGAAGTTGTAGCCGGATCTGATGGAGGAATTTCAGTGGACTCGGAATCTGAAGCTATTTACCTGTAACACAATAAAATTTCAAAATTAATCAACCATGAGTAATTCAAAAAATTAATCAACCATAATTAATTCAAATATAATCGACTATATTAATTCAAACATGAAACAAAAAAGGCATAATTAATTCAAATATTAATCAATTATATTCAAACATGAAAAAAATGGCATAATTAATTCAAATATTAATCAATTATACTAATTCAAACATGGAAAAAATAGCATAATTAATTCAAAGGTTACATGTTCAAGTTGCTCTTTTTCGTTTCCTTGACTTTGGTTTTTTACTTCCCCCTCCTTGAAATATTTTCTTCTTATGATGAAATAATTTACTCCTCTTTGAAATCTAAATGCCTTCATTGTGATAATTTCTCATGTATAGAGCTTCATCAGCAGTGTCGCTACTTTGATTTGATATCCCTTCAAATGGGTCATCTTCAATTACTATATTTTCATTTATTTTTTCATGTAACATAAGAATAGACCACCCCTTATTAGCAGGGTCAGGGACATAAAACACTTGGTTGGCTTGTTGCGCTAAAATAAAAAGCTCATCCTTATACCCTTCCTTATTCAAATTGACTTGTACAAATCCAAATTGATAATCAAGTTTCAAGCCATTTTTTCGATCAATCCACTTGCACCCAAAGACTGGAACTCGAAAGGATATGTAATCTAAATCCCATATATGCTCACTTACACCAAAGTATGACATGTTTTCATAGATAGGATTTTTATCCTTAGTGTTGGAAATATGCATGGAATGAGCTACAAGAGTCACACCACTATTTTGCATTGTGCTCCTATCATCTTGCTCCCTTGTATAAAATGTGTATCCATTGACAAGGTAAGTAGTGTAAGAAATGGCCTGTCTGCTTAGACCGTTAGCTAACCATCTCAATTTTTTAGAAATTGAATTGGAATCAACATTTAACATTTGAAGTATGTGTTCCTTAAACCATCTTGTAAAGGTTTTATTGTGTTCCCTAGCATACCAAATTTCTAATTTATTGAGATTGTCCCTCCTAAGTTCAGCCATATGCTTGTCTACATACTCTTCAACCTCTTCAGTGTTGTGCAACACATATAGGTGGGCTTGCTCCCACTGTACACTTGACATAGTAATGACTTTGTTTCCTATGATCCCTTCTCCACTTATTCTACTCATATGTCGAGACTTTGGAAGCCTAACATAACTAATATGACTCAGGTACTTAGTACAAAAGTCAACAGCCTCTTCACAAATATACCGTTCAACAATACAACTCTCCGATCGACTTCGATTTTTCACATAGCCTTTTAAAATCTTCATATAGCGTTCAATGGGATACATCCATCTTAAATAAGCAGGCCCACCATTTGAATCTCCCTAACCCAGTGAACAGTTAGATGGATCATAATATCAAAGAATGTCGGTAGAAAATACATCTCAAGCTCGCATAATGTTAATACAATTCAAGCTTGCAACCTTGGCAACTTATGTGGGTTAATCACTTTATTGCAAATGGACTTGAAAAACAAACATAACTTAGTGATCATCCCTTATACTTTAGGGGGTAAAATTACACGTATAGCAATTGAAATGAAATCCTTCATTAAAACATGACAATCATGAGACTTTAAGCCCTTTAACTTCAAATCTTTCATTGATACAATATTTTTTATGTTTGAAGAGTATCCCTCAAGAACTTTAACTACATTAAGGAACTCACAAAATGCAATTTTCTCTTTCTTAGATAGCGTATAAGCTGCCGGAGGGAGAAAGGTACAGTTCCCCTTATCTTAGGGTGCTAATTCTTCTCTTATTCCTAAAAAAAACCATGTCCAACCTTGCTTTTATACCATCTTTTATTTTTCCTGACACTTAGAGTAAAGTCCTAACAAGACTTTCACAGACATTTTTCTCAATATGCATGACATCAAGAAAATGCCGAACATCTAAGGTGGTCCAATAAGGGAGTTCAAAGAAAATAGATCTCTTCTTCCATCCGGTTGTCCCAAGGTGCCTTGCAAATGGTTTGCCAAATTCAATATCCAAATCCTTAATCTTCTCAAACAACTCATCACCAGTTAACGGTAAAGGTGTCTTACCTTCTTCTGGATTTCCATTGAACGCTTTTCTTAACCGCCGATAATGATGTTCTTGGTGTAAAAACCTACAATGCCCGAGGTAAACATTCTTCATCCCATGTTGAAGCCTCATAGAATGTGTTTCCTCTTCACAAATAGGGCATCCAAGTTGCCCTTTAATGCTATACCCTAACAGATTACCATAAGCAGGAAAGTCATTGATTGTACCGAAGAGCATAGCTCTTAAATTAAATCTTTTTCTTTATACCCATCATATACCTCTATACCTGACTCCCACATGATCTTCAAGTCATCAATTAGAGGAGCCAAATATATGTCTATGTCATTCCCAGGTTACTTGGATCCCACAATTAGCATGGACAACATCATATACTTGTGCTTCATGCAAAGCCATGGAGGAAGGTTATAAATCACCAAAATGACTAACCAAGTGCTGTGGCTACTACTTTGAATCTTATGAGGATCTATCCCGTCGGTAGACAATACAAGGCATAGATTCCTACTCTCTTCCCCAAATTCAGGGTACTCATAATCAATCTTTCTCTATTGTGGAGAATCAGCAGGATGATGAACCATGCCATCTTTTATCCTTTCATCTGCATGCCATGTTAAGCTTTTCACAATTTCTGCATTGCTATACATGCGTCTAAATCTAGGCACGATTGGAAAATACCATAGTGCCTTTGTGGGACTTGATCCGTTCTGCTTGTAGCGTGAGGCATTACACTTCGGACACTCGGTTAACGACGCATATTCATTCCGAAATAAAAAGCAATCATTAAGGCACGAGTGTATCTTTTCATAACTCATGCCAATTGATCGCAATACTTGTTTTGCATCATATGTTCAACAAGGAAGCTCATTTTCCTTAGGAAGTAATTCTACTTTTAAATACCCAAGCAACTCAGTAAAGCTCGCATCACTCCATCCATGTTTTGCCTTCATGTGGTACAATTTTAACACTGCTGACAACTTTGATGCACTACAACCAGCATATAACGTTGTCTCCCCATCACTTTTCAACTTCTCAAACATTTTCGGACAATCCTCGAGGTCCTCTTCAACTGCTTTGGCCATCTGTTCAAGACAATCTTCCTCAAGTGTGCATGTGTCAAAATCATCAGGAGATGATGCACAGCTTTCACTATGCTTCTGGCTGCAACCAATATCATCTCTTGTCTCTCCATGCATTGTCCAACACTTGTAACTTTGATCCATCCCATTAATCACTAAGTGTTCTTCACAAGTATCTAGACTAACCCGCTTCACAAGACCGCACTTTAAACATGGGCAAACAATCCTAGTAAGATCCTCCGCATGCTTAACTGCAAGCTTAACAAAATTTGCCACCCCATCCCAATATTCCTTGGATAGATGATTGGCAGACATCCATTCCTTATCCATAATTCTAGAAAGATTAAAAGAGAAATATGATTAGTGACTTTGACTACTCCTAGATAGTGGGAGAATTAGATATAAAGATCAATCAGTCAATAAGTCACTAACCACATGTTTGCACATTCCCTCTTTAATCTTATTTAAAACTAATAATTATATTTTAATGCTAGCCATTGAAATAATTTCGACAGCATAACAACTTGAAAAAGAGAGTTTCCCGAGCTTTATCCCCTCTCTTTATTAATCTAAATGACAACAACAATAGCATCCACAACAACAATCACATAAAGTTATATTCAAGAATAATTTAAAAAAATTAATAGTATATATAACAGCTTAAAATGAGTATTACTAGGTCTTTATGCCTTTAGAAAAATCAAGTTATCTATAATGAGACTATATATGATCCAACAACAATAATAACAACATTAATAAGAAACCCAATTTTAATTAAAATCATATTAAACCACATCATTACTATATAAATATCAATTTAAAATCTCAAAAATATTTTTTCATAAGCCAATTCTTAATTAATTAAAAAACTAATAATGTAAAAATTGACAACTCAAGGAATATAAATTTAAATTAATCATTCAATTCCAGAACAAATACTCAAAATTTAAAAACAAGGTAATTAGGTGGTATAATATTTTCATATCCTTAATAAATCTTCTCATATCAGCAAAATAATTGGATGATCCATTAATTCAATAATTAAACACCCAAAAACTCAAAACTTTAAACACTCACTAAAAAGAACAACAATGCAAATCAAAATAAGTAACACAGAAACTATTTATTGTGTATGAAAATCAAAATCAACAACCCATACATTCAAAATGAAGATTAATGACTGGAAAAGAAAGAACCTACCTCAACAAGAACAGGGAATGCCAACTGTGCAGAAAAATAGAGATGAGAGTGTGTTGCAGAGTGGTAGAGACCGAAAATCCAAATGAACGAGTGCCCACGAGACTTACGGAGGTCGAGAATCAAAAACCCCTCAAGAATCGAGACCGAAAATGTATTTTTTGGCAGTTAGATTGACGAAATATGGGTTTCGATGGCTCTGGGTTTGTTTCTGAATACGAAAGATCTGCAGAAATGGAGAGTGAAAAAGAAATCTGGAGCGAATTTAAATGACAATACTTAACGGTTATTATGAAATAACTGTCAAGTATTACATATTTGACGCTTCTTTTAAAAGAACCGTCAAGTATATGGCAGACAAACTTGACGGTTATTTCAAAACAAGCGTCAAGTATGTGAAAAAATTTAATTTTTTTTCTACTATTAATTTGACGTTTGTTTATGGAAGACCGACGTGTAAATTTTAGCTTTATATTATGGTTATTTATAAAAAACGTTAAATATATGTACTTGACGGTTATCTTTAAATAACCGTCAAGTATTTGCCTAAATATTTAACGCTTGTTTCGTAAAAACCATTAAGTATTCTCCACCTTTTTTATTTGTCATTTTTTTCAAATAAACATCAATTATAGAGCGTCATTATACACTTTTTTGTAACAGTGAACTAGGTAATTAATAAAAAAAATCACATTGACTGCAACAGCGTTATTATCCTTAAACACCTTGCCTTTTCTTCACACACACACACACATTCATATAAACTAAAAAAAAAATTATGTGCACAACTAACAAATATTGGTTCTAATTAAAAAGATTATAACCATTTAAATATGAAATTTTATGTTCGAATCCATATAAATAGTGAAAGTGTTCTAAGAAGAACTATTTACGATTAAGTTTATGTTTATATTTGGACATTTAATTTGGTACAAATAGATAGTCATATTAAAATATATATACATGTAAGCAACCAAAAATACACACACAAATATCTTAATCCTTATCGTCGGAGAAAAAAAATCCTTACGAAATTATTAATTATGGGCATCAGAGAATCAGGTCTGTGTGTTCCTGAAACTTCCTGTATTATTATTCACTTTTCTTGAGATGAATGGATATTGCCAATTTGCCATGCACAGTGTTGGGTTAGGGTTAGGTCCCAGGAATCGGACGGATGGGATGGAAATGGATTGATCTCGGTAATGACAGCGTGCTAAGAGGCGTTCACGTGGGGCCCACTCCCTCTCACTTAAATGATGGCATTGATTTTGCAAACGTACCTATCCAAATTAGATAAAGATAAGAATATAACAATCCCCTGTCCTTTGTTTATTGGTTCCAAGTTTTTTTTTTTGGTCGGAAGTTCATTGGTTCGAATAAAAGAAAAAAAAAAAAAAAAAGAAGAAGTTTGACGCCTTGCTTTAAGCTTCAAGGTTTACCCCATGCATGGTCCGTAGACTACATATATGGTTATTGTGGAATGATATAATTTTTTTCAATAATTTTTTTTAAACTCACCACAATTTAATTATGAAGCATATATTTAAAGAAAGTTGGGAATAGATGCTGTGAATAATATACTTTTTCCTCTTTTTTGTTTCAAGTTGAAATAAAGTGGTGTTTCTATATAGGAAACAAATGGGTTTAGAGGACTTATATACCATGACTTTTTATCCTAGAGTGAAAGGAAAATAATAAATAACTAGAAATGAAAATATATAAATGTGTTTCCTATATATTTTTTAGATCCTCATATATGGACCAAGTTTATAGAATGTTGCATTTATGAAATATTAGAAGATAATTGTCAAAAGTAAATATTGACATAAAGGTTAGAATTGCTAAATTCATGTTCCAGTTGACAATGCTCCAAGTATGAAGACAAAAAATTGAATCACACCTCAATCATAGAAGACAAATTGGTGTCAAAGAGAGAAAATCTTATAAAAAAATTAAAATATGATCATATAATCAAGATACAATGATATTAATAAAGCTAAGCTCTTAGATAAGGGTGCCAAGGCATAAATAATTTTAAGACCCTCAAAATAGGACTAGATACGTATGATAACAATAAGTAGAGTTATGAATTTAAATCTAGTGAATTCTACTCATTCAATGAGTGTCTTCCATAATATGATCATAACTATTTGATTTAATTGAATAATTGTAAGAGATTTTGTTATATAATATTTATAAAATATCAAATATCAAATTTTTTAAAAGAATAAGAAGTGGTTTAAACTTGAGAATTTTTTAAATTCTGAGAAGAAAATATATTTTAATAATTTTAAAATATTCATAAAATTTAATAGTAATAATTAAGATACTCATAGAATAAATGAACTTCAGTCACTTACCATTCTAATTGGATAAATATGAATATTGCTGGAAAAAAAAAAGGTAAAGAAAGTAGAGACACATGAATGACAAATATTTCTTTCATTACATTAATATATTAATTATATTTTAAAAATATTAAATTAAATTCAGAATCTTTGAACGTGAAAATAAAGGGAAAGAAAAAAGCTGAAATTATCCTAACACAGCAACCCAACCGTCTCGTCTCGTCTCGTCTCATCCTCGCCTTCTTTCTCACTTTCCTCCCTCACAACTTCTCTCACTTCCATTCCATTCTGAAGCAAACCTAAAACCTTCAATTCCATATCCATCACGAAAGGATCCATGGATCAGACATATTATTAATAGCTTTTTTTCCTCTCAAATTTCAGTTGATTCATTAAATTTCTTCACCTTGTTCTTTATCTCCTTCTGCTGGCGAATCTATGGTGCGATGGCGTATCTTGCTTAGCTTCCTCGCTTTTTGTGCACATTTTCAAGAGGAAACAATCTAGGGTTAGCTCTCTAGTTTTGAATTCTGAGGATCTTATAAGCTTCACAGTACAAAAATGGAACCAATATTACCTTCCTTTCTTAGTAGAGACCTTCATCTTCATCTTCATAATCACCAGAGTGATAACCTTCAAGATCATGAGCAAACCAGGAATGGCGGCAGCGTAGATGGCCGGCGCCAGAAGCAACAAAGCGATAAAAACACTGCTGTCGCCGCTACTGGCGGTGCTAAGGCCGGTGCGGTGGAGGGAAGTGAGATAGGTAGAAGACCTCGAGGTAGACCAGCCGGGTCAAAGAACAAGCCGAAGCCTCCGGTCGTAGTAACTCGGGATAGTGCTAACGCTCTCCGATCTCATGTTGTTGAGATCGCCGACGGCTCTGATATCATCGACAGCCTTACCACCTTCGCGAAGAGGAGACTGCGTGGGGTTTGTATCCTAAATGGAAGCGGCACCGTCAATAACGTCAATCTCCGGCAGCCAGATTCGGCCGAAGCGGTGGTCACTTTGCACGGGAGATTCGAGATTTTATCTATTTCAGGCTCGTTCCTCCCGCCGCCGGCTCCACCTGCAGCCTCTGGATTGAAGATATATTTGGCCGGAGGTCAAGGGCAGGTGGTCGGAGGCAGTGTGGTGGCGCCGTTGCTCGCTGCCGGACCGGTCATTATCATGGCAGCTTCGTTTGGCAATGCAGCTTATAGTAGGTTGCCGTTGGAGAAGGAGGAGGAAGCGGCGGAGAAGCCACCGGAGAGCGGCGGTGAACGGCAGCAGCTAGCGGCGGATCGCAACAAATCACTACTTCATGGGGTGCCGCACAATCCTTTGGATTCATTTCAATTATCAGATTGGGGTGAATGCTCTCGTCCGTCATTTTAACAAATTGTGTCTAGATTTTAATTTATTTGTATGTATTTATTTATTTTTCAATTCCTGTTCGTTTTAATCCTTCTACAACTTCGTTTACATTTAGTTCATGTGTAAAGTCTTCGATCACAGCATTTTGATCAGTCTTGATGAATATAAGAAGGGTGCAAAAATTCATGAATTTTTTGTGGATAATTTTGATTACGTCTAAACTGCCTTTATTAATTTAATTTAATTAATTTCTGATTCAATAATTCGAATATTCCTAATTGCTTTTAGATGGAGCAGCAGGAGCATACTCTCACTCACACACACCCCAACTTAACACACATTTTTTTCTCTCATTTTCTTGTCGGATGATTTATCAGAGACTACTCTTTTTCAGATGATGAAGCAAAACATTACCATATTTTTTTTCGTTTTCCTTTGTTGGCCAAAATAATAATAATAATAATAATAATAATAATAATAATAATAATTTTCTTTTCCCTCAATCAAAGGTAAGGGTCGATGTTGTGCTTGGTGCTTGGGAGGATCCTCATTTGATGAGCACCAAGAGCACATCAATGGATGAGCTTATCCCAGTCCTTCATTTTAGCATGAAATAATTCCTACCTTTCATTTTAAATTATTTTTTAAATTTTTAATATTATCTATATTAAAATAAAAATTATGAAAAATGTTAATATTAAATATGAATTATGTAGAGTATATCTAGATGCTCATTAAGGGAATAAAACACCATGATTCTCATTAACCTATAAAATCTGAACCATCTAGACTCAATTTTTTATTCATCAAAATAAGAATTTATATGTCAAAAAATAAGAATTTATAAAAATTATTAATTTTTTAATAAATTTGTTAATCACCAATCAAGACAGTACAGATTTAGTTTGGACAATCAAATTTAATATTAATTTTTTATTATTTTTATAAATTAATTATTTAAATGTACTCTAAATAATATAGGTTTAATCTAGAAGGTCAAATTTAATATTAAAAATTTTGCAAATTTTATTTTGGATGACTGAGATGTATTTTGAATAATCTGTATGTAATATTAATTTTTTATACTTTTTATTAATTTTTATTTTAATAAGACAATATTAAAAAAATTAAAAGTAAATTTAAAATGAAAGGCAGAGATTATTTGATGTTAAATTGAAGGGCTAAAATTTCTCGGTAAAGGAGTTAGGTAGCTAGTTGGTTAGTTATTTTAGGTTCTGTATTTATTTTTCTCTATAGAAGTTCATTTCAGCCACAAAAAAATTTTGAGAAGATCACTGCTGTCATTATATATATATATATATATATATAGACACACACAATACGCAGATATATTCAAAAATATGAAACATATATCGAATATTGGATTTAAATCTTGTTGGAATTTGTGAATTTTTGTAAAGTTTGCTTCTTCTTTTTTTTAATATTTTGTTATATTTTATTATTTTTTTATAAAATATAAAATCTTCTATCTTTCTTTTAAAGAAAACTTTAAAGGAATTAACCAATTCCATCTTCAGATGATTTAAATAATCTAATATCTGCCTATTTTTATTCATTTATGTATATTGAGTTTTTTAATAGAATAAAATGCATAGTTCTTTTTATGTCAATTTTGTTGTAAAAGATTTCAAAAAAAATTATATGATATAATATATTCCAATATGATGATGATGAGGAAAAACTAACATTTTCTGATGGCTGTTTAACATTATTGTAAAACAGAGATCATAGGTTCGATGAAAATATATTAGAAATGGTCAAGCCACCTAAGCAATTTAAATATTATTATATTATATCGAACACAATGCACTAGATGCTCTGACACTTATCAGCTGAAAAGGGGTTTAAACCAAAAAAAAAAAAAAAAAACTATAATATCATCTACAAAGACGGTGATGACTGCCTTAATTTAATGTAAGACTCTCTTTTATTTAAAAATATAAAATAATAGTAATGATTGTTTTAATTTAATGTAATACTCTCTTTATTTAAAAATATAAAATATTTTTAATTAAATCTTACTCTTCAGTAATTGCCTATTATCAAATTAATTCTATCTTTTTATATTTATCTCTATTATATTTATAATAAATATGAAGTTGTTCATTAATAAAGATATTTTTTTAAAAAAATAACGATTATATTTTAAAAAATTAAAAATATTGTATATTTTTAAATATTCAATTTTTTTAAAAAAAATTATATTTTTGATCAGAGGGACTAAAGTAAATATATTATGTGAAGATAGAAATTATAATACCAATTAATTTTTAAGGATCAGGGAGTGAAAATGGTGCATTGGATGTAATGATGGGAGTTATAATTGAAGAAGATAAATTAAAAGGAATGACGATGATGATGGCTAAAATTAGCCGTTATATATTCCAAGTGCAAAAGATTAATTATTATATTTAGTGCTTCATTCATATATAGGATACATATACATATATATATATATATATACACTTTTTTCGGTTATCGTTGTCAAACTCTCTAGTTGATTCTTTAACTTTACCATTTTTACATTTTCAACTTAAAAAATCATGTTAACTAGCTCGCAAACTCGAATTAGATGAAATTCGATTGAACTCATGAGTTAACTCTTCAAATTTATTATTTGTATGTTTCTAGTTTATAAAGTCATGTCAACTTATTAATAAATTTAGACTATATGCAATCGGTTAAATTTGTCAAATTGGTAGATTTTTAATTGAGTTGAAGAGGTAGGAATTAGTTAAAAGAAAAATAAAACTAAAAAAATTAATATTTATAAAAAAGAAAATATTAAAAAATTTAAAAATCAATTTAAAATGAAATGCATAGATTATTTCATATTAAAATGAAGGGTTAGGAGTAGATGAGCTCGTTTGATGAGCACCAAATGAGGATCCTCTACTTCTCCACCAACTACAAACTGAGGACTGCATATAAAACTTAAATGCCTTATGTATAAAGATTTCTAAAATTATATATAATGTTCTAATTACATTTAGAACTTATTTTTTTAAATTTTTTTGAAAACTTATATTATTAAATCAATGTTTTGGACCTAATTTTCATTCTCTTTCTATCTCTCTTCAATATTTATTTAAAAATAAAGTATTAAATGAAGGTTGTAAGGTTGTAAGGCATTTTTAAAAAAATTATATTTTTTTATTTTAAAAAAATTAAGGTTGTAAGGTGTATTTAATAAATTTTATTAATAATTATAAATTTATCTAAAAGTGGCCCATAAATTAGAACAGATAAAGTGCTAGATTATAAGGTATATTTTGACAAAAACTGCGCATAAAAATGATATTCATTAAATAAGGTTTATAATATTAAATTTTCTATAAACTTTTAAAAATACCTTTCATTAATAAGAGAAAGAAGGCAAATTTACCCAAATACCACAAAAAAAATAAAAATTACTCAGATGCTATACTTTATAAAATATTTACTCAAATACTATAAATTTAAAAATTGACATCAACCAAACCGATTTTTCAAAATATTCTAACACATGACTCACTTTACTTCAAGCCAAGTTACCCTATTGTTCCACTCTCATCATCATGGGTGACTATATTGAAGCCAATGGGGGCAAATGCATCCCTTGAATTCAAAAAAAAAAAAAAAAACACCTTTTGAGTTAATCTTAAAAATTTTGGGCTCAAAATTTTTTTAATTATTTTTAAATTATTAACTTAAAAAATATTGTACTTTTTAATTCAAGAGTCCTGGCATCGCCACTACCCACCTTTTCCTTCAAGAGAAAATAATCTCTCCCCCTACTTTTCTCATTTATGAGGTTCCCTACCCACTTCTATAATAATATATAATAATATATTATTATAAATAAATGTGTGTATGTATAACAAATTAATATTCATGTATTTATTAGTATATATATTTTTAAGTAATAAAATATAATATATATTTTTATTTTCATTTTTATTATTAAATATGTATTATATACTCATTTATTATTATTAGAAAAATCAATATGTAGATCATTTTAGTTTTTGTTGCTTTTAAATTTGGTTTCTGTATTTTATTTTATTTTATTTTAATAAAGTATTTATAGTTTGATTAATTAAATATCTTAGTCCTTGAGTGTTAAAATTATTAATAAATGATTAAATTTTTTAAACAAAAACACTTAAAAAATTTATAGAAAATTTGATTTAATACTTTTAGTCAAAAGTAAAATGAAAAATTGATTTTATACAATTTTTAAAGTTTTATGATAATTTTTATATAAAAATTTATTTAAAAGAATGACCTAATTATATAAATTTTTTATTATAAAAATTATCTAAAGCTATTTAATTTTTTAATACAAATATAGAAGTTCGTAATTTTATTTTCTTACAAAAATTCAAAGATTTTAATCCTAAAGATTAAAATATTTAATTGATTAAATTATAAATATTTGATTAAAATAAAATAAATCATAAGAATCTAATTTAAAATTGATAAAAATTAGAAAGACCTGAAAATTAATTTTTCCTTATTTTTAAATAAAAATAATAATTGAAAATAAGTTTAAATATTTTATTTTAATAATTTTTATATAATACATGTTTTATATATTTAATATTTATTATTATTTTTAATAGTTTTAGAGGGAATTTGATCGTAATATATAATTAATATATTATATAAATTATTTTTAAGGAGTAAAATGTTAATGTATAAAAAATAATATATTTTTAATATTTATTTATAAAATATATATTAATCATGTATTAGTTATTTTTACATCCCATATGTATGTGTAAATACATACATAACATTTATATATATATATATATATATATGCATATTACATTGTATTTAGACAGAAGTTTATTGACTAGAATGAAATAAGATTGGGTGGGAGAAAATGAGAAAAGACGTCAATGACTTAAGGAAAGGGGAGATGGCGTGCTAGGATGTCAGTCCCTGCCACCCTATGCTCATTAAAAAAAAAAAAAAAAACTCATCTTACATCCAAATTGGCTTGGCACAAGCCTAGTTGTGTAGCATAATTTTTTAAAAATTTGGTTTGAAATATGTCAATTTTTTGATATGTAGTACTTGAATAAATATTTTTTAAAGTACAGTATCTGAGTAATTTTAATTTGTTGCTGTAGCATTTAGGTAACTTTACCGAGAGATAATAAAATTTATTTAAGGAATAAAATAATGAAAGATAATATTAAAATATTCATAATTATAAGCTTTTATTTTTTTCAAAATGTTTTATATTTTAAAACATAAATGAATAAAAATAGGCAGATATTAGAGCATTTAAATCATCTGAACATGGAATTGATGAATTCCTGTGAAGTTTTCTTTTTTTAAAAAAATAGAAGAGTTTATATGTTATAAAAATAATAAAATATAAAAAAATACTAAAAAAAAGCAAACTTCAAAAAAATCCACCCATTTTAACTTCTGAAGATTTAAATCCAATATTACATATATCTTTCATAATTTTGAATAAATCTGCATACTGTATGTGTGTGTATATATATATATATATAGACGGTAGTGATATTCTATATATATATTATATATAGAGTATATAGATATATTTGTGGCTGAAATGAACTTCTATTGAAAAAAAAAACACAAGAACATGCAAATATAGTTTTAGAAGGGGGGTCTCTCCATTTCTTTCTTTCAATTTCCCTCCACTTCTCCCATCTCAAGCATTTATTAATTCTACAACTTTAAAAAAATTATTTAATAAAATAATATGAGGTGCTTGAGATGGGAGAACTAGAAGAAAATGGAGAGAAAAAATGGAATATACTCCTCTTCCCCTCTTCCACCAACTACAAAGTACAAACTAAGGAATACACATAAAACTTAAATGCGTTATATATAAAAGATTACTAATTATATATAATTTTCTAACTAAATTTATAACTTATTTTTTAAAAAATTATTGAAAACTTATATTATTAAATCAATATTTTGGACCTAATTTTCATTCTCTTTCTATCTCTTTTTAATATTCAGTCACAAATAAAATAATTAAAAAATATTTTTAAAAATTTATATTTTTATTTCAAAAAAGTAAGGGTATAAGGTATATTTAATACATTTTATTAATATATGTGATTTTAAATAAAAGTGGCTTATAAATTGGGACGGGTAAAGTACCATTTTATAAGATTTATTCTAACAAAATTACACATATAAATTAGATTCATTAAAAATATTTTTCATTAATAAGAGAGATAATGAAATTTATTTAAGAAGTGAAATAATGAGAGATAATATTAAAATATTCATAATAAATAAAATTTTATTTTTTTAAAATATTTTATATTTTAGAACACTAAATTACTATAAAAAATTATTGTATAAAATGAGAGTATATAAAAGTTTTTTTATAATAAAAAAAGGAAGAAGTACATAGAAATACAAGCATGCATAATGGTAGGGGCGTGGGTGGGTGGCATAGAGATGAGAGAACAGACATCATTGGCAATGGAGAGTGGGTCTCACGTGCAATGCTCTTTGGAAAAGATCGTTCTCAAGGCAATGACTGGCAGACCGACCTCAACATTGAGTAAGTTTTCGAGTTTCGTGTGAGAGTTTGTGTATATTAATAACCAAAATGAAGTAAACAATATGCCAATGACCAGTAACAAGAACAACAAAACCAAAAAAGGAAAAATCCAAAGATGACAAACCAATAAAAGCAAAGAAATAAAGGTTCTAACGCTAACAAAGAGAACATCCTAGAACCCAAAACGACAAGGTCTAAGAGAAGAGTTAATGGGAGTGGGGGCTATAACCTCTCCCCATACCAAACTGTAGTCTCACCACAAATTTGATATAAGAAGGGGTTAACGAATTCACCACTCCATGTAATAAACAATTAAAGAAAACATTTCATTTAAAATACTTGGGACTCCAAGACTTTTGAGTTAAAATCATTCAAAATTAATCACATATTAGAGCAATGCATAGTGAAAAATAATTCTTGCATTCATCATTCTCAACATATGGTTTTAAACAAAAGAAATAAGGCCAGAAAAGGGGGCATGTGGGATAAAGTCACGGGCTCCCATTCTATGCCATGTGCCGCGGCAAGTGACACCCTACACTATAGCGCATAATAACAAATTTTATTGTCATTTGACAGTTCACAAAAGTGAACTTTTGAAATATACCATTTTCTCATATGATGTTCGATTGAAGTGATTTAAGCACCCATATGAAACTTATCTCATAAGCTAACTAATGAGACAAGTTTGGACACAATCCAATAATTCAATCTAAATTTAGACACTTAGGTACAAAAAACTTACTTTTCTTTAAAAAACTCGAGCACCTAAGTGTTTAGATCGCATTCTTTGTCTCACTAAGTCATTTTGAGCTAAGATCCAAGTCCAAAAGGACCATATACACATAATTTATTAGTAATCACAACATACATACACCCATAACAAAATTTGGCCATCAAACTGTCTTTCTCACATTAAAGGATTGCTTTCACATTTGCAACATAATTCATGTTCTTGCCCGATTCTTTACACATTCAGCTCTAAGTCATCACTACACACATATTCACACAACACAATCTTAAACCTAAACCACTTTTCACCATGATTGGGCTAGGATTTATACATTACCACATAGTCGCTACTCATATACACATTCACAATAAAATTTCAGTCAAATCTTAACCCATTTCACATGATTTGCTACATATATCACATTTTCACACACATTGGGCTAAGATCCTCAAAAGCATAACTTATCATAATCTAAAACATGCATATGATTTCCTATGGAACTTTTCATTTACAAATGTATAATAGAACAAGTTTATTACACAAACTCTTCACCACATAGTGATATCACTACTATACTTGTCCATAATCATTCCTTTTGCCTTGCTCACTACTTACACCTATAAAAATATAGCCACAGTGTGAGATAATAATTTTAGTAATAAAATAACTTGCTACTATTAATTATTACAGGTAACTATTCACAAATATTGCATATAAGTATTCAAATAAAACATATAGCATAATTTCACTTCATAAAACTGTTTTCATAAAAAATCATCACTACTAGCATAATCAACTATCATCCAAACCTTTGAGTTACCCTGACTAAAACTATAGGCTATTATTAGGTTAATACACACTCATTGATTTGAGCGCACCTTCAGTGGTAGAATCACCCGACCAAAGATGTTTTGTCCCAGTTCTAAACTATAATTTTCTCTTATCACACACAATGATTAAGGTGTCATTACTTTAACACTGCATCTCACAAATGCTAAGGAGATAGGATTTCCAACATCGCACCTCACATGGACACTAAGGAGATAATCTCCAATACTGTACCTCAATAGGTACTAAGGAGATGAAATTCTCCAACATCTCACCCTGTTAGGCATTAAGGAGAATAATGCCATATGAATTTCTCACTACTTCTCTCTATGGGTGAACTATCACCCTTCTATGATCATGTTTACATACAACCAAGTAGTTTGTATTTCAAATTCACATATATATCTATAAAGTCATATATTTTCACAAAACCATTTCTTTGAAATCCATTTTCTTGAAATCCATTTTCATGCACAAACATTTGTTCTTCCCAAAACATGCACAATTCAAAATAATTTCATATAATAGCTATAATACTTATAAATAGTTACAGTAAATAATCACATGGAGAAAGTTATTCGATTACCTTAATTCTTTTATCACAAGAAAGGTTTACCCGTGGATTATTCCTAACAATTTATGTCCCCACATGTCTTATCTCTTAAGTTACATATGTAACACGACAATCTACACACAATTAACACTATTTAGTCAATTAATCAAACTGATCACAAATACTAACTATTATTAAAAACCACATTTAGCTATTATTTTCCTCTCATTTGAGTAATTTACTTCATTATAACCCAATTACTACTTTGTATCACTTCAACCAATCCTAATACACATCTTTCACAACTTCACTCTTATTTCTCTTTTATTTTAGAGTTTACAACTTCAAAACTTTATCGTTTAACTTTAAACTAATCACAAAATCTTAATTTGATTCCGAAGAATATTTTCATTACTAAAAGGTAAGACACAAACCCCTTAAAACTTTTTGATTCAATTCCTCTATAACTTATACTAAAAGAAATTAGTATAGAATCGAAGCTAAAGGCATTACAAAACTTACCCAGTAAGCTACAAGTTGGAAATATTCCCTCAACTTCAAAATCCAATGCCCTACAAGAGCTTCCCTCTTCTTGCTCTCTTTTGTGCTTCTTTCCTTCTTTCCTTCTTTGTTTCCATGAGCTGGACACATTCCTATCAACCAATTTTCTGTGCCGTGTACTCGGGTGTATACAACTTAAGTTGCAGTGCATGGTATAGTGAGGAGAATCCTTATCATGCACACACTCTTCATTTCAAAATGTGATCCTTCTACTTATATCTGTTCATTCAATATTTCAAAGAGTCAAAATACCAAATTGTCATCCAAAATTCTAATCACTCACTAATTATTAATTTACCCTCAATTAGCATTTAGTTTCAGAATTAGAAAATTAGGATGTTACAGGGGCTAAATAGCCCAGTATGAAAAGCACACCTTTAACCTTACTGCAATAAAGGCTTTGTGTTTTCTTATGATTCAAACAATAATCCACAATAGTAAAGCACTTCATTCAAGGCATGAAGTAATACATCTTATGACTTCTACTAAGGGGAACCAATTTGACAAAACTAGCACCTTATTTGATTGTCCTAAAAAAGAGGAGCAATATAGGTGCTGATTCAAGGATTTAACATTACTGTAAAAAGGGGAGATAGTACACACACAATGCAGCAACCTTGATATAGCAATTAAATGGTGCTCGAACCACAAAACCATTATAGAAAATAAAAAATTCCAAAGCAGTAACCATAAAATCTGTATCATCAAACTTGAGTCTCTCATTAGCTGTATCCTATTCTCTGCTATCTATTTTTTGCATTTTCATTGCACTGCTTCACCAATTATTGGTAGCCAAGAATATAATGAAATATGTGGCAATGAGTTTCCAACCGTACTTCCAAACCATATAATTAACAATAAGATTCATCATAACATAAACCTCCATGTCTAAAGAAATCTTAACACAATTGGATATTGAAGCTAGCCTTGCTAATTTAAATACTAAAAGTAACTAAAGACAAAACATGACATCCCTTATCTTAAACTAGATCATACTCACTGGTGGTAGAATGTAAATAGTTTTAGGAGAGTTAACTAATATAAACAAATGAGGCACATGAATGTAAAATCATTATTTATTCTTCAATAAATTTACAGATGTACCTTACTAGGTTCCTAAATCTTGACTGCTTAAATTTACTGAGCCTTTTTTTTCCTGCATTTTCTAACCTAACCACCTTTGGTTCTTATTAGCCATTGCTAAATGAGCCTTAGATCCATAACTCATTAGCCTCAATCTATCCTTTATCCTCTCCTAAAATAATCCCAGCTCCTTTAATTCTTCCTCCCTTAATTATGATTTCAAGATACTTTGTATTGTCATTAGTCTTGAAAGGACCTATCAAAGGTCATTAGCCTCTCTCACACAATTAGAGAACCTTCATACTTATTGAAATAGATTACCATCAACATTTCTTATAGTCAAATCATTTCCATTTCCACTATAATCCAAAGCAAAAACCCTCTTGTCACCATTATTAATCCATCCACTTCTTCTGACATGTGCCTAAAATCACACACACAACGACCTTATGGAAGACACACATATAGACATCCTCTCACTTGAAAGAAGAGGATTACCACATGAAGGAGAGGTCTAGAAAGGGAGAGCTCTAAAGAGCAGTCACTTGACTGATGAAGGGGCTAAGTCCCTTAGCGAACAAAACCTAGCGATGTTGAGCCAATGGGAGAAAAATTTTTAGAATCCTATATTATTGGCTTTTTCCTTTTGTAGACACTATTCTTGAATGTAAACTTTTTTAATTTATTATTATCTCTTAATTTCTTGTACAGTTTTTTATTGAAAAAATAAAAAAAAAACCTCCCTAAAATATACAAATGATAATGAGATATCATAAAATGTGATAATTCTTTTTGAGTTCTTTGAAACCTTTTTGACATTAATGTCATTTGTTAAATGACTATATACAATGCCTCTACTTTAAATATAAAAAGAAACATATGGTAATTATTTTGATTTAAGTAATGACCATTTGAAGAACATATAGTTGCTAAAATGAGATATCACTCTATTAATTTTTTAATCATTGAAGTCAAAGTATTGTGTATAAGAAAAATCATCATAAACTCCCTTATAAGTATTCTATCTACTCAAAAGTCCCACCAAATCAATAAATAGCTAAGGGGACATTCCTACAAATAAGGTTTTTCATGAATTGACCAAAATGCCTATGATTTAAGAAAAAAAAAGGAATTAAAACCCACTTTTCCTTTTCTCTCCCTCCTTCTCTCTTTCTTCACATCCTTCTTCTTCTTCAGAACACTCAAATATATTATTTAGATATGGATACCAACCCAAGAGTTAGCTCCTTTCCTCTCTTTATGAAAATCAAATTTGTGTCATTAAGTGACTTCATAATTTAATAAACGCTGATGTAGTCTTTGAGATGAGAAACTGATATAAGAGAGCGATGCCATTACCATCAAATGACAGTATTAAAATTTGTTCGAGACTTCATACTGGCCATAAGGCATAGTTTTCTACTAGTCTTGGATATAATTTCTATTTATGAGACATTAAGCTTGTTTTACTTAATTGCTTGGATAAGTAGGACCCATTTGTTAGGCAGATTTATATGCAATTTTAGATTGATCATAGTAGATTTCATGTATTTGAGAATTTGGTAAAACTAAAGTAAGATCTAGTTTTTTATATTTGTACTTCAAATTTTTACTCAATTCAAAATAAATAAATTTGCATTTGTGAATATTCAATAACTAATTTGTTATTGCCTTTTGCCATGTCAAGTATTAACAGCCAAAGGATAATAACAAGTTAGTCATTAAGTATTGAGAAGTGAAAACTTATTAGGTGAAAGAATTTTCTTTAAAATTGCATAAGTTAAAAAAATAATTTATTGGCAACTTAACAATAGGTATTGACAATATGACAAAGGATAATGACAAGTTATTCATTAGCTATTAGTAAGGGCAAATTTATTAGGTGGAAAAATTTATTGCATGAGTTATAAAAATAATTTATTCACAACTCAATAATGGGCATTGACAATATGACCAAGGATAATGACAAGGTAGTCATTGAATATATATATATATATATATATTAACATGTACACATATTTATTAGGTGGAAGAATTTCTTTCAAAATTGCAAAAGTTATAAAAATACTCTATTAACAACTCAATATAAGGTATTAACAACATGATCCATACATTATTGGTAAGTACTAAATCATGTACCATCAAGAATTATAACAAGAAGCAACACCAATCTAAATCCTATGTGAGTCCTCTCTAAAAATAGCAACTTCAGTAATAGGATTGATATGGTGCTAATATACAATGCTTAGGGCTATTGAAAAAACATACATAACCTAATCTACCCAGTTCAATTGGGTGTGACCTAGACCAACCCGATCTAAAAAATGAACTTGAAGAAAGGACTGGACTGATCCAGTCAAACCACACCATCAAGTAAGATTGTGTTAGAGACTACTATTGGAGACCATATGGTTTGACCTAGTCTAGGTAACTAGATTTTCTAATATTAATATATTATTTAAACAATATAAAAATTAAAATTATCACAATACTTCACTCAGTCCAATCACACACACCCTCTGTCCCCTTTATTCTTATTTTGCTTTCCCTAATTTTAGTTTGCATTGCACAACCATACACCATATGAGAGTCTCTCCTTCTTTTCAACCTTAGGTGCTACTGTAGCACACCTTCGGCTACTTGAATTGCAAGATTCATTCATCATGTTTGTGTCTTTGCTCCTTCTCACTTCTCAGCAACTTCTACTGTGTTCTTGCACATATGCACACTACAGCGAAAGCTACTCTAATGTTTTGGTTTTTTGTTTTTCTTCTCCATCCTCATGAAATATTTTTTTCTTGCTCTAACTATATCATTACTAGTACTAAGATAGTGTAATTTTTTATTTTTCATCTCTCCGTTCCAATTTTTTTGCTTCCTCTTTCGTGTTTTGTGTGTTGTTCTGTCATATGGTTGCTTGCATGTTAATGGAGCTTCTCTTCACAATAATGCCTCTCTTATAGCCTTTTGACATTTCCTTACCTATTTGGGTTCAAGTCAATTAGGCTAGTCATTGCTTTTCTTTAATTTCTAGTAATTATCTTTATGGTATGGTAACTCCTAAGTTAACACAAATCAGATGATAGAGTCAATTTTGATGTGTCTTTGGTTATATTGGATATATTATTAGCAAAACTATTGCCTTTGTTTCATTTAAATTTCTGATGTTTTAGGATCTAGGATGTTTTAGTTGAATACTTAGAGGTTTATATTAGATCTTATAATTTGGGCAGGCTAGACTTATTTAGGTCAGGCTTAAAGTATCATACCTTCTTAAAAAAGCCCATATAAATAGGCTCGGCCCTAACTTTTTTTTTGGATTTTCAGGCTTGGCTAAAATTACTAACTCTATATACATATAGAGTTGGAAATTCTAGTGATCAAGCTTATTTAGGTTAGGGTCAATTCTGCCTAGACTTATTCAGATCAGGCTTAAAGTATCTATAATATCCTCCTCCTTCTAATCCCATAATTAAATCCAAGTCTTAAATACTTAGGAAATGGGGTTATAATAATTATCAAAATATAAAATTTTCATTGGTTAACAAAATGGGGACCCCCAGCATATAAAACTAAAATCATTTTCAAGTCTTGCAATTAGATGAATCAAAATTCACAATTACACAAAAGTAAGGGATCATTGCATAAGTGAGTGCATTTATTTAAGAATTTGAAACAAGAGAAGTTTTGAAAAATTTTGAGGCGTGTGCCACGGCTTGTTGAATATGCACCGCGACATGTTTGCCTCTGTGACACACGCAGTAGCTCATGACACCATGCGCCGCGATGCAATTGCATAAATTTTGACAGTGAATTCTACTGTCAATTTTGATAGCATTAGGGCCAACTTCTGTCACACCCCAAATATCTATCCGACATCCGAATGATGTGAACTAAATATCTATAGAAAGCTCTTTCTGGGCTGTAATTAATGGCATTGGTCTTTAACTCAAATTCTTCTTACAAGTGTCCAAACACAAAGAATATTTCACAATCTCAAGTGTCCAAACCAAAAACCAAGGACCAATAGCCACCAATACCAATAGGACCACATATAAATTATCAAAACCAACTCGTGCAATGCACCAAAATACAAAGAATATTTCTAGATCAAATTTTCACTACTTAACCCCTTGAACTCTAAAATATAAAAAGGAAAAGTTTACCATAATTTTCATCAAATGCTTCCAGAACATCACATAATATTCTCTACACTCATTTGCATTAGTATTTTGGCCCTATCACCATAACACATAATAATCAACTCTCTCCTTAGGGCCTAAAATGCCATTACAATTTACATTTTATATAATACAAGTAAGTAATAATAGAGAAATTCTAGTTGGCAATTGAACTATCATACACATATGTTTACTCAAAATAAGGAGGCCTACTATAAAGGATCGTGATCCTAAGCCTTTGGGTGTTTTCCTCTGTCTACACCTCTTGAGCTATTTCATGTAATATCGAAGATAATGAGGTGAGTATAACTACTCAGTAACCAAAGTCCAATTAACCCATACTAATACATATCAATTAGTTTAAATGTAAGTGGTAGCTAATATTAATACTTTAATCTATGTGAAACAATTGAAATTAGATAGTTGTAATTCTACTGGCATAATAGCATTTACTTAGAAAATAATGTTTTTAGCACCTTTTATATAAATAGAGTTAGTCACACAAACCATTGACCAATATAGACAACAAGTGCCTTTACTCACTATATGTATGATTACACCTTCCTTATATCTTCCTTATTCCTCTGACACGAAATCATGGGCTATAATTCAATGGAATAGTCTATATTCCTTGACTTTCCTAGCCTAAACACTTATGAGGGGATTACCTGACCAAGTCACACCCAGCTCATTTATGGATCACTGTTTCCCCCATTACTCACACCATGAGGTAGTCATACACCTTAGACTAGCCTCCTCATTGAACCGACAGATAGCTAGCTAAGTTTGAGTCTCTCGTTGAACTAGTGGAATAGTCCCTTGTTGAATAAGTGGAATAATATGGATAGAATCAATCCAAGCAAACCATCACACGGATGGGGCCTTACTACTTGAATTTTATTATCTACTTCGCTTCCTAGGCGAACTCCCACCTCTCAAGATCATGCAATGTAGATTCATGCCATAACTCACACATATAGAGTTCATAGAACTTCACCTTATTAATTTTCATTGAACTTCATCATTACACAATCATTGGACTTCTCAATCACATTTCATGGAACTTCAAACCAAACAAGTTGTTGAACTCCAACTTTACAATCATTGTACTTCACACTTTTAAAATCATTGAACTCTACTATTTTAAAACATCATTGAACTTCTCTTAAACAAAGATTCATGTGACTTCTCAATTTGCAAAATCACTGAACTCTTAATAAACATTAATATGAAAATCCACCACTATTGTTCTCAAGGAAATTTTGCATTACAAGGCATAAAACTCACAAATTTGATCTAGTGGATTTCTAAACAAATTAAGCCACACTTGCATTTCTTTTTATTTTATACATTTAAATGATAAATCATAAATCAATAAGCTAATAAACACATACAAGCATAAGATAAAATTCCTCCAATTACCTTAAATCTTTAAGAGGTCAAAGATTTTACCCCTCAACTACTTACTCTTGAAGCTTCCAAGAAGCTTGAATGGTGCCAATGGTAGTTACACTATAAGCATTTACCATGCAAAACATTAATATTCATTTTTGAGCTATTTTTCACTAACATTTAATCATTTCTTAATACTCAAAATTTATTCTTGACTCATGTAAAAGTACCCATAAGGCTTCTTAGCTTCCTTTAACTCTCATTAATAATATTGAGCTCTTAAATGGGCATTAATGAAACCACATTATTCCCAACCATCAAATTTATGAGAATTTTGAACATTTAATGTCCTCCAACCACCAATCATCATAAAACCATAAATAACAAGTTTACTTAACTCAATCTACTCCCATTAACTCTATTTAAATCAATGGGTTTGAATTCATAACTTTTATAGACCACAAATTATCATTAATAATCAAACTCTAACCTTTACGATCAAGAAAATGGAAGAAGAGAGGAAGATTTAAGCAAGAAAGCTTACCCTTGGTGTTTATGAGCTTCAAAACACTCCCAAAAGTCAGTTTCTTCAAGCCCTAGCTCATCTCTTTCGTCATCTCTCGATTCTTTTTGTTTTCTCTTCTCTTCTACTTTAGATTCGTGACTTAATACTATACAATTTTGACTATGTGCCACGACAGACACACAATGCATCGCGGTGCATGGCACATAGAGCCTCTTTTAAGTGTGTTGTTATGCATGCGCCGTGGTGAACCAACCATAAGTCACGGTGCGTGGCATAGAATCACTTCCTTAAAAAATTCTTCCTCTTCCATTCTCGGGTGACCTGATTCTCCTTCGAACCTACATTTAGAACTAAAATCGAGACCAAACACGCTCATTAGACCTATCTAGCCACACACCTTACAAACACACTTAATTAGTCCATTTGAACTTAATTAATCTTGATTTAAAATTGAGGATGTTATAGTATCATACTCTCTTTAAAAAGCCTATATCTACCACAAAATTGACCACCACAACTTTCACTTAATTAAAAAAAATGGGTTAGCTATAAAGTAACTTTAATGAATGAAAAGCCAAAACAAAACCACAATGAAAGAGAAATAGAAGATCTATCATATCTTAATCTATCTTGGCAAACTTTAATAGCATAACCACATGGTCAAGGTGAATCATGAGCAAACTCTAATTAGTTGATATCAGTAGCACTTTTGAACTTTAAAGCAACCCCCCATAAAAAACCTCTACATGGAAAATTTTAAAGCCCAACAGTTAGAGTTGGTAATTCAGGCCAAGTCTAAACTTGTTTGAAAAAAGTTAAAGTCAAGCTTAGCTATATGGGCTTTTTTAAGAGGTTGGAATACTTTAAGCCTGGCCTAAATTGAGCTCTACTCAAATAAGCTTAACTGTTGGAATTTATAGCTTTATATGTATATAAAGTTGATAATTTTAGCCAAGCCTGATGGGCTAGCCCAAACCTAGTTGAAAAAAGTTTAAGCTAATCTTGACTATATAAGCTTTTTTATGTGAGTAGGATGCTTTAAGCCTAATTTGAATAAGCTTGGCCTGAATTGAACTCGATCAAAGTAAGCTTGACGCACCCAAATTATCGGCTCTACAAATAATAAACCCTACATGCAAACACTAGTTAATTTTTGGAAGTTACCTTTATATGATGGTAAAAAAAATGTTACCTTTATATGACCATTATGAGCAACATAAGTAGTGCTTAGTCATTGTTATCTCTTTCCCTTCATGTCAAAAACCAATCATGAAATTTCAATGAAAGAAAACCTTTTTTTTTTTAAAAAGTAAAGATTGAAACTTTTCATGAAAAATAACCCTTTTGACACATCAACTTGGGAAGAACTACATTAGAAGATAAAAAGAGATGATAAAAAGTTAAATTGAGAGCTCAAAGTCAAATGCCAACATTAAAATATGCAAGTAAAAATAACCTTCACAAACTCTCCTTCTCACGTAAGAACTATTAAGATCTTTCACAAGACATGCTATAAGAATCAATTGCATTGCAATGAAAGTTTGCTTACTCTATAAGCAAAATATGTTGGGCATAAATAAATATAAACACACACAAATATTAATAAAGCACATATTGATTTTGTGCATGTAGTCAGATCATTATTAATATTTTGCTTTTAGTTATAACCATTGTAGGGGATGAGAATCATAGCTATGCACCTTAACAGTATCTAGTAATGCACCTTGGATAAGAAGAGAATCAAAGTAATGCTCATATTTTGACTTTGAGGATAAATAACTTTGAGGATGACATGGCACAAACTTGCATATCATTAATAGTCAATATATATTTTTACTCCATGCATTGCATGGGGAAGGTCTAACTTCAACAAATAAAAACAAGTAAAATATGATAACTAATAACATCTAAAATACAAAGACTTATAAAAGAACAACCAAATTTTGCAATATCAGATAAAAGTAATGGGAAGCAATCATCTTTGTGCATGCTTGGTATGCTTTATTAGGTAAAGGTACAAAAATCATATACCCAAAACTTCCACACGCCGGACAAGCATAAAGCAACACAATTATAGAAAATAAATTCATATCCTTACAAGCAATATGCATGGCTTAGTGAATAGTGATTGAAAGATTCCATTTCATATGTCAATTTTTTTAAAAAAGATATAATAGTAGGAAGAAAAGTATGATGTGATTAAAGATGTGTTATGTATCCCGATGGTCTGTGTAAAAATTCAACATCTCAACTTACAAAGAAAGAGAAAAATTTTAGAGATTAGACCCTAAGCTAAGTATACTATTGTAAATAAGGGACACTCTCTGTCCACAAACTGCAAAGTAATATGCAAGTGGATGGGTAAAACATAATTTTACTTGTGGATAAATTGGATCTTCCTTGTATAATGAATGAAAGTGTTATCTTTAGTGACTATTTACATATAAGTTATGGTTATAGTTCAATACAAGTTTAGATTTTCAAAATGGACAATGAATCTTTGAACATATTTACAACAGATGTATGGAAGGTCATACACTACAAAGAATCATACTTAAGGGTTAAAGGTTAATGACACTTTGAGATTACATATTCATTTTTTGATTTGTAATTATTTAATAGATTTTCTAATTTAAAAACCTTATCAATCATCTCATATAGTTAGTCAGTTTTCCAGCTCCAACTAATTCAATCCTTCAACATTTCACAAAGTGAAGATTCAAATCTTGACCTAATATCAAGTAAATCTGATTGAGATCTTTCTCTGACAAACTTCAAATAGTTGTTATGGTTTTAATCCAGACTGACTGGGCATTCCACTAGCAAATAACTCTTACCTTTAGTCATAACATAAGCCTATCGAATGGAGTATAGGAAGGACAAATAAAGTTAGAGCACCAAATAAAATTATTGTTCATGTTCTATGTTGAATGTATTAATAATGGGCTTTGAAGAAAAGAAATTTCCTTTAGTGCAGATACCAAATACAAGCATAAACCTTTGGAAATTAAAGGAAAGGATTGGCAATTTTCTTTTTGCCCATAGTATAGATGAATGTATTTAACATTCACCAAATTTTCCTATGGAATCCCTAAAAATGGGAAAAAAGTATAGCAACATATCTTGCTAATGCCAGCTATAAAAAAGAAGCTTTGAGACAAGGGAAAAAAGGACAAAATAGTTATATGAAAATGGGGGAAAAAGTCACCCATATTTATAAAAAGGTTATAAAAGAAGTTATATGGAAAAGCTTGGAAAGAAGGGGGGGAAAAGAACCAGACACCAAAATTATATGTGAAGGATAAAAAAGAGTCACTTTTGAAAAAGGACAAAAACAATGTATATGGATTGTAAAACAATTTTACGACTTTGTGGCCTTGATGACATTACCATTAGAGGAGGATAATTTGTTGGTCTTAATTATTTTTGCTTAGGTCTTGAAAGAGTGCCTTTGCATAGCATGGAGAGTGGGCTTTGAGAAAAGGGAAAATGACAATAAAATTGATTTAAATTATATAAATGATAATTTGGTCCTTCAAAATACCATAATTTTACTGAAGTCCCTAGGGACCTTTTTCTCATTAATAAATTTATATAAATAACCAAATTACCCTTGTTGTGAATGACCAAATGCCATATCAGGAATTTGACATGCAAAGTTGTGATTTGCTATTGTATTGTTATGAATATAAGAAGAAAAATTATGATTATTTAAACAAAATTTGTAATTGGCACTTGTTATTTCCAACACTTGTGGCAATATCAGGAATTTGACATGCAAAATTATAATTTGCTATTATTATTGTGAATATAAGAAGTAAAGTTGTAATTATTTAAATAAAATTTGTGATTATTACTTGTAATTTTTTTATTTGAATCAATTTGGTCATTTATATAAATTCATTAATGACAAAAAAATTCCTAAGAACTTCAGTGAAATTATGATATTTCGAGAGACTAAATTATTATTTATATAATTTACAGAGACTTTGTTGTCATTTTACCTTGAAACAATTTTATTGGATTTTGAGATGTTGATGACATCACCATAGGAGGATGATAATTTCTAGGCTTAGTATACATGGCACGGAAATGTTATAAGGAATAGAGAATAGGTAAGCCCATTTTTTCAATAGAAAGGAGGGTGCTTTTCCTATGCATCCTTGTTTTTGCAAAGATATCTTGACTCTTTATACTAAAATGTCCTATTTATTTTTCTTTTCAAGCCTGTTCATTTAGGAGAATTGCATGAAATTAATCCTATGAACCAAGATATATCCCTAGAGATGATCACAGCAAAGGAATCAACAACTTGCATAGTAAAAGAAATAACTGATTGAATTTAAAATCATTCCCATAGTTGTTTGTTTTATTTCATCAAAGCGATGATGCACAAGTGAAGGCAACAAATGAATTTAAAATCATGATTAAATAAAAAATATTATATAAATATATAAAAATAAAAGGGTTAAATAAATTGAAAAAAACACAAATACACAAAATAAACATAGTGTATTAACAACAATATCCCTACACATAATAAACATATTTAGTTTAAAAAATATGTTAAATCCTTCAAATATTTTTATTTAAAAAATATTCAACATGTCATCATATAAATATTTTGGTTGTAGATCTTTGAGATTTGTTAATTTAGTTTTAAAAAAACAAATTTGTTAATTTTGGCTTTTTTTGTAGATTAATTTTTGGCTTTAATTGTGGGTTAGATGTAACCTCATCCCACATTTAATTCAATCCCCTCTCATCAAAGACAAAATCCCAAAACAAAAAAGCATTTTGAATATGGAGAAATAATTAGAGATTGTGTGTGTAGTGTTTGCCTTAATATTACCAGAATATGTCATACAAAATCCTTATGATTTCACAATGATTTACAAACAAATATAATTAAGTTTCAAACATAGAAATAATATAAACATTTAACACTACTTCACACAAGTTTATAAAACACTAAAAAATTAAGTAAATCACTAGTTTTCACAAAAGATTATATATATATATACACACACACACACACACACTTTCACAAGACTTGTGACCACTTAAAGATACAGATAAAAGAACTAGATTATCCAATTATCTCAACCTTTTTGTCACAAAAAGAGTTACCGTGATAATTTTTACTAGCTCCTTGATAGTCCACAATCTCAATGGGGCTCAATTAGTATTTAATCTATAAGATTAAATACTAATAATTAATTATAACTCTAATTTAACCCCTTTTTGACACAATTTTGGTACCTATTATATCTAAATCTTCTCATTAGCAAAATTAACACTTCCAACACATTCCAGTAATTCCATTTAACACTTAAATACTTAAATAACATCAATTCTTCACCTATATTGCTTCCAATCTTTCAATTTTCTTAGGATTTGACTAAACCCTAGCCAATAATCCTAAATTACTATAAAATCCTCATACCAAAGTTTAGAAACTTGATTTAACTCTTTAAGGCTTCCACTAAAGAAATGGATTTAGTTATAACCTAAGAGAGAATGAAAATCAATACTAACACTATCCAAACTCATATAAATTTTGCATAGAGAGGAAGGAGAGTGGATGGAAATCTTACCCAAGTACGTGGCTAGCTCAAATTGCCTCTAAAATTCCCACAAAGTGAAGCCCTAGTGGAGAAAAATCCTTTCTCTATTATCCCTTAACATGCCTTTCCTTTTCCTCTCCTATTTCAGTCCATGCGCACAATCTAATTAAATCAAATTTTCATGTATCCACCGCGACATATCGCACGTTTGCCGTAGTAGATGAAACAATGAGGTCAGATTGAATTTTAGGCCTTATTTGATGTTTAGTCCACATAAACTCCCATCCAGCCTTCTTCTATGGCTGTCAAATGATCTAATAACCTCATTAGTGGTCTAAAAACATCATTAACTCATTAATCATTCAATTTTACCAATTTACCCCTTTTAAACACTAAAAATTCAAAGTTTGAAATTGAGGATATTATAATTCTCCTATCCTTTTAGGAATTTTGTCCTCAAAATTTGAAATCCAAACTAATAACATACTTAAGTAAGTAAGTGTGAATACAATTACTTCAACTCGTCCTTCATCTCTCACATTGCATCACCTAGGGTTATATCCTTTTAGAAGACTTTAACTAAACAGATGCTCTTATTCCTTTGTTGTCTATCCTTTACATCCTCTGAATTGATAAAATGAGAGGGATCCAGCTGATACTTCTTAAGCTAACTCACATGGAAAACATCATGGATACTTGACAAATAAGGCAGCAAGGCAATCCGATAAGTCACAGGTCCTAATTTCTTAAAATCTCAAAGGGACTTATAAACCCAGGAGTCAATTTCTTATCTTCTATTGATCTCCCAATACCAATCATCAACATGACCCTCAAGAAATCATGATTGCCTACTAAGAATTCTAATGGCCTCTTATGCCTATCCGCATAACTCGTCTATTGACTCTGAGCTGTCAATAACTTTTGCTTAATCATTTAAATCTTTTGAGTGGTTTAGTCTACTAACTTCAATCTTAACAAACTTTTCTCACTCAATTCAGTTCAGTATAGAGGTGATCAATATTTTCTCCCATATAAAGCCTCATTTGGAGCCATCCTAATGTTAGAGTGGTAGCTATTATTGTAGGTGAACTCTATCAATGGTAGATGAGTATCCTAACTACCCTTCAACTCTAAAGCACAGGCTTGTAACATGTCTTCTAATGTCTAGATAGTCCTTTTAGTCTATCTATCTGTCTATAGATGATAGGCAGTATTAAATCTTAACTTGGTTCCCATTGCTCTCTACAATGCTTTCTAGAAGTTTGATGTAAACCTCAGATCACGATTAGAGACAATGTCTTTTGACACTTCATGAAGTCTCACAAGTTCATTCACATATACTTTGGCATACTTCTAAGGCATAGGTTACTTTTACTGCTAGAAAGTGTGTAGACTTGGTCAAATGATCCACAATTACCCATATAGTGTCATAATATGAATGAGTTTTAGGCAAACCAATAATGAAATCCATAGATATGTTGTCCTATTTCTACTTTAGAATATTTAGTAGCGTAACATCTCCTAGCCTCTGGTGTTCAATCTTGACTTTTTCACATTAGGCATCATATAACATATTCTGTCACATCTTTCTTCATTCTAGGCCACCACTATATTTGCTTCATGTCCTGATACATCTTGATGGCTCCAAGATGGATCATATACTTGCTACAATATGCCTCATCCAAAATTATCTTTCTCATCTCTTCATTACTTGGTACACAGATCCTATCCCTGTATATCACATAGCTGTCATCATTAAATCCAAATTCCATGGTTCATCTCTTTTCAATGTCTTCATGAATTCTAAGAAGAAAATTATCCTCTAATTGAGTTTCCCTTAATTCTCTTCATAACTTATTTGTCACCACTGTAGAATGTACATTACATAGTGTCATTTGTGGCACTTTTCTTTAGGTATCTAAGAATGTTTTCAGCAAGCAGTTTTCTTAAATCATCATATGTGCAACATGCATGGTATTCTGACTCAAGGCATTAGCCTCCACATTGGCTTTGCTTGGATAATATTTGATCTCAAATTTTTAGTCCTTAAGAAACTTCATCCGTTGACGTTGCAGTTATGGGAGGTAGCCTTGACCAAGCATGCCTTTACCCATTCTCAGACCACGGATTCCCCCTCTCAAATATCAAAGGTGTTGTATGTGCAATTTATCTCAAATAGTATTAGAACTTTTGAACAAGATAGGACTGAACATTGGGGCCTCCACAGTGCTAGTATACTATATGGATTTCATACAAGATTTCCTAACAACACTAGGGTGAACTCCCACCCTGTCATAATGATCATGCTTATATAGTACAACTCAGCATAGTCTCATGCATACATCGATTATTCCAATTCATTCACTAGCATAAGAAATCATACAACATCACAAGTACTTATATTTATGATTTTAGCATAATACTCTTTTAAACCTATATATATATAATAACTTTTACAAATACTCATTTCAATTCACATAGTATTCCAAAATCTCAATTAAACATTCACGCTCATGTTGTACTAGTTCAAAACAATAATATATTTATTATTCTCAAGTCTCACAACCATCCAAACACTCAAGTAAGAAGATTAGATTATTTGGTTACCTCAACTCTTATGTCACAAAACGAGTTACTATAGCAATAGCTACTCCACAATTGTTTACTATCTCAATGAGGCTCGATCAATATTTAGTATATGAGATTAAGCACTAATAATCAATTATAACCCTAATTAAATCCCCTTTTTCACTTAATTTTGGGTACCCACTATACCCAACTCTCCTCTTTAGCAAAATTAACACTTTCAACATACTTCAATAATTTCATTTAAAACCAAACACTTAGATAATAATAATTCTTCACTCATATTACTCCCAATCTTCCAAATTTCATTTAGGGTTCATCCAAACCCTAACGAAAAAAATTTAAATCACTATAAAATCCATAAACTTAAGTTTAGAAGTTTGATTTAACTCCCCAAAGACCTAAAGAACACAATGGGTTCAGTTAGAACCTAAAAGAAGCTAAAAACGACAAGCTATCATTCTCAAATCTACTAATATCTCACATAGAAGGAGAAAAGAGTAAAAAGAAACTTACCCAAGGATGTTTCTTACTCAAAACACCTTCATAGAGTCCAAAAGATGATACCCTAATAAAGGCAAGGTAATGCCTCTTCATTTCTTCCTCCTTTCTTTCTTTCTTTTATGTTTATGCATTCTCGATTTAACAAAATTAGGCTTGTCCATTATGATGTATCGTGCCTCTGCCGTAGAGGATGGGATAATAAAGCTTGGAAAAATCTAGGCTTTACATATGATAAATATAGTCTAACCATACAACCCTTAGTATTAGTAATAATAAGTATTCAAATGCATAAACTAAATAACTAGAGACTTTACTTATGAAGCCACATGTCTATAGTATCTAATGCTTCCCCCTTAGCCTCACTCTTAGGATCACCAAGACAAGTACTAACAAATAGGAGTAAGATTATACAATCTTAATAATCAAGGTACATAAATTTAAGTGTGTAAGATTGTGGCAAATACAACCACATAAGACAAGGATTCATATTTAACATTCTATTGATATTCAACATATTTCATGAAACTATTAATCATTAATCACATGGCATATAATTTAATGATGATAGTTATGCATGATCATATGCAATCCATCCTTATTCCTCTTCTTATATGTTTTGGCTGAATCTATGAGCTATCAAATCATATAGGACTAACCTATATGATCGCATTAGACTTGCTCTCAATTGTGAGGGGTTAGCCAGCCATATACCTGTTTCCTATTCTCAGACCATAAATTCTTCCTTCTTAAATTTCCTAGGTGTTATAGTTGGCCAACCCTTACTATCCCCTATAGAAAAAGCATTGATCCTAAGCGGCATGCTCACATATGTCATCCCCAAAGGACAATGGACATAAATGCACAAATATCATCAAAGGTTACACCATGTGGAATTTTCATATCGCCCTTACTCACTAGGGTGAAATCCTATCCTTCCATGATCATGCAACATACTCATGTCATTCAATGACATGTCATAATGCAAACTTGATTAACTAATTTCGTAGTTGACCACATGCTATCAAGTCAAGAAAACATAACCAATACTTAATGTCATGCTATAATCACATGCTCATAACCAATTCTCAATCTTATGCTATAAGCATATGCTCATGCTTATCATAATACCAAGCATTCACTTAAGCATATATTACAACTCAATCAAAAAACTCAACTAATTATAGCCACATAATTCTCAATCATCAATACCAACATGTTTGCATATTCATATCACCAAGTTCATCACAATCAATAGCTTATATCTCATAATTATAAACAACAATTATCTATAAAAATTTAACTCTCAATTACACCCTTAGGCTACTACCCTAATAGTATAATTTAGATTCCAAAAAAGCTTTCTAACAAGCCCAATGAGCTCCGAAGCAGTCAAATTATAGGTTAAGATTAACATACATCATTGAGGACTAATCGTCATTAATCATAATAAGGCCTTAAATCCTTATTAAGCATGATTAAGAAAAGCTAATGCCAAAAATCATTTCTATTAGCTTATTAACTTCCATTAAACTTAATAAACACTTTTAGCTAATCTCATTAGTTTAAACTTAGTTAATTCACTAGGGTTAACTTTAAACCCCTTATTAACAACTCTAATCACTTCCCTTAAAAAAACCCTAGGGATTAGAAACTTAAAATAACCCTCATGGAGTCATGAGAATGAGTAAAATGTGGTTGCCATTATGCACAACAACTCCTATAACTAGAAACTCCAAGAAGAAGGAGGAATAGTCGAAGAAGAACCTTACCTAAGGATTAGGTGGCCTAAAACTACAAACACCCACCTTTATTAATGAACCCTAGCAGAGCTTTACCCTTCCTCTCGTGTTCTCTCTCAAAATGTCTTCTCATTTTACTATTGAAATGCATCTCTCAAATTTAGAAATTCGATGCGTTAGCCATAGTGGATGGCTCATTTTGGGAACCCTACTTTAGCCTATTAATTTGGGCCCAAAGTGGCCTATTGGCTCCTTTAGGGTCTATACTTCATATAAGGTCCAATGGACCCAAAAGCCATCCAATTACTCTAATTAATCCAATTAGAACCTAGATTAACTCACCTTACCCTTAATTGATTTTAATTAATCTTATTTTAAATTTTAAAATGTTACAATATCGATAAATAAAAACTAGTGAACCAGCAACTCAACCACTTGTCTGGTCTAGTTTGTGTTTTGATGTGGTACTACTTGACTTAGGTTAAACTAGGTGAACCGAGATTAACTCAGATTAAACTTGTCTAACCCCACGAGTTAGGCGGGTTGAATTTTTTTTCCTCATATTCTAACTCCCAAAACTACGTCATTTTGAGGGTTAGAAAATAAAAAACAAAAAACACATAAGACCTAAATCATCAAAACATGATTCAGTACTTAACAAAATGGCTAGATGGGGAAAAGAACATGGAAAAGCATATGTATTGGATTAGAAGAATGTATTACCCTATTACTCCTTTTGCTCCAAGAATTTTAAGAGAGGCATATGTGAATTATAGACCCTCATTTGAGGGTAAACCAATTGAAGAAGATGGAGAAAGAAGAAGGAAGAAGAGAGAAGATGGAGATGCATGCAAGGAAGGTAAAAAACTTTAAATGGTGAGGTGATGGATGGAAAGGAAAAGTTTGACACACATGAGGAAAATTAAGGAAAAAAAACAGTCTTAAAATAGTGTAATGTAAAGTAAGGTAAAAGAAATTAAACACACACTCAGAAAATTCAAATCCCCAATCACATATTTGCATATTCCAATTTAACATCCAGAAAGGATGATGATATGTGTCAGGCTACAAATTGATAGATAGAGGCTTACATATTGTAAATTTTCAAAAAAAAAAAACTAAGCATGCATTACTTTTTACCAAATATTTATTATTTACTATATAATAAAAAATATATTATTTTATTCATGATTGATTTATTTACTATATAATAAATTTTCATCCGTTCAGTTTTCGATACCTTAGTTTAGTCAATTATGGAACTTGACTTGTTAATCCATGATTGTCACATATTTTCAATCATAATTGATTGAACTTGTATTTGTTAAAATTCTAACATGTTCTTGTCAGTTATAAAACTTTTACTTGTCATTTCTAAACAATAATTTTGAAGATTTATGTTTAGATACATGTGACAACTATATATTTACTTGTCAAAATTTAAATATCTACTTTATCAATGTATAAACTTTTACTTGAGATTTTTTTTGGGTTAACTTGAAATTATTAGAAATGGATGCGACATGTGGCCACTGAAGAACATCTAATGAAAAATCACACACCTAGTTGTCAATTGCACAACTTGTACTTGCCATATTTACTTGATATTTTCTGGGGTAACTTGGATAAAGTAATTTAATACCACGTGTGACAATTATATATTTACTTGTTAATATCAAAACACCTAGTTGTAAAATACAAAACAATGGCTTGCTTGCATTTTCAGGGCTATTTTATAAATTTATAGAAGCTATCAAAATTTGATACTTTAGACTTTTACATGTTAATATCATGAAATCATCTTGTTAAAACATGAACTTTTATTTGTCATTGTATGTTGAACCCAAATTTGCGTATGTAAAATAAGTTGAACATTTTACCATAGTTATGACTATAACCTTTATATAGAATATCTACTTTCTACATTGGTTGAAGACCAGCATAGAAAATCTCATTAATCATTTGTCCTAAATTTTTTCAATTATCTACACTGGTTGAATGATTGGAGTAGAAATTCAAGTCCGATTATTTTTACACCAATTCCAAAACTGTTATAGAAAAAGCTTTTTTTTTTTTGGGTACCCATAGGTATTCTTCTATTAAAAGTAATTTTGTTCAAAATACTGTTAAGCACTAAATATGATTCGAACATTAATTCGTAACATTGTGAGAAATTGGCCCTTTTGCTAAACTCAACCCATATTAGTATAAAAAGGCCTTTTTAATGGGTGGCAAGGGATTTTTTTTTTTCAAGTCAAATGGGCCTCATCAACCATGCTTTAAGGTGTCATGTTTTTTTTTTTTTTAAATTGCTCACAAGTATTCTTCTCTCTTATTGAAGATAATCCTATTCGAGACATGATCGGTTACTAAATACAGGTATTTCTTTCAATTAGAATTTAAATTTTAATTTGTCATATTGTAAAAAATTAACTTTTGTTGTCAGACACAAACCCTGATAGTAGCATGTTGTGTTTTCCATCCTTATTTTTTTAGCTTGTATGGCGCGTGATAAAAAGCCCAAGTTGGTTAATCACTTTTATCCAAAACTTGGGCTTGTGGTTTGAGCGTTCATATCTTCCATGTCATTTTCTTTTTAAAATGGCTGATGTTTATCGTTTTAATTTTCAGTGTATTTGGATAGATGAAAATTTAACTTTGAATCTAAATCAAATTTCTCACATGAATACGCAAAAATTTATAAAATTAAATTTAATTCAAATTTAAATTCATTTTTAATTTATTCATAATTTCAAATTTTTTATACACTCTAATCATTTAAAATTATAATTACTTTATACATCACATTCTCTTCAAGCTTTCACTAATAATACCTTTATGATTCTCATTTTTTTTTCATCTCTTATTTGATTAAAAAAATAGAGATAATCGCATCATTCTTATTTTTCCATTTTTGTTTCAAATCTTAATTTATCTCCTCATTTAATTTTTTTTAAACTACACAAACAAATAATTTAAAATACATGAATTTAAAATGTAAAATTTAAAATTCAAAATCCAAAGTCAAATACATCAATCGAAGCGAAACCTTGATGATTTTGATTGTTTTATCAAAACCAGGGGCAAAAAGTATAGCCCAAGCCCCTCAACACGTCTGAGTTAGCAGGAAATCCAACTTTACTGTCAATAAATAATGAGAATTGGCGGGAAAATGTAAATAAATATAGTAGTTACATCTGTACATCCCAGTGCTTTGTGGTACGGTTCAATTCTTCGTAAATGAACACCAATGTAAAATTTGATACCTGCAACCACCAAAATTTTGGAAAAACCGGCTCCCTCTTATGACTTTGTTGATGCTAATTTGTGAATTTGAAAAGCTTTAGTAAATTAGTGATCTGCAATTCTGCAATGGTCTTCACTGCAGTAGCAAACCTGATGCCCAACACCTTGATCATTTTTTCATCAGCTATGCTCTAAAATTGGTAATGACAAGCATCCCAACATGGTAGAATTGAACAGTAATGTTCGAGGCGAATTGAGTCAGAAGATTGCGAGGTGACGTGGCACCACCCTCCTGGGGAAACCTACTTTGAAACAAGAACATTAGATTTCAGAAACTCAAGGCGGTTTTTTGTCAGAGTGATCTTTTCTTCAGCTTCTGCTGCTTTTTCTCTTACCCCACGTACCACTTCCTCGGGTGCCTTTTCTACAAACTGCAGAAAACAACAGACAACAGCAAATGGTAAAGTATTACTTTAAAGTATTTATCATCCCCCTAACAATTCAATGGACCATGCAAGCATGGTGCCATATTATCAAATATAGACAATACAGTGATTATTGATGATGCTAATTACTAATAATTGATTACAGGTTACAACAATAGTAGCAACACTTAGTTTTGTCCCACATGAGATCGGCAACATAGAAAAATTAACTACAGAAATCAACAAGTGACTCTTTGGATATATTACTCACAATTTATTACAGGTTACCTATCAAGAAAAATTGGAAGGAGTTCAAAAATATAAATATGGATATTCCTATTTATAACACATTTGGGCTTGACATAAATATTGGAATCTTGTATTGTACAGGACGGATACAACACAAGTTTTAACTTCAGTATCCAAAATAACAATAACAACAAGCTTTATTTCACTAGATGGGGTTAGTTACATGGCTTGCATGACGCCGTTGTGTTTTATCATCAATCAAACTTTTAAGAATAAAAATTAAACATTTCTGCATCCAAAACAACTTAAACATTTCTAAGCACTTTAAAAATTAAATTTTTCATACACTCAATGGTACCGAAGAGAAATACAAGTCTTCTGTGAAGTGATCAACCAATCAGCACTTAGAACAAAACCTACCCAGTAACCCAGATATTTGACCCTATCCCATCCACTATACTCATTTCCGAATAAAACATATACTCTACATTTCAAGAAACCGCATATATGGTTTATAAAGTGGAAAAAAGCACTTTTGATCAGTGGGAAAAAGAGAGCCGTATTTATTGAATGAAAATACACAAACGATTTACTTTTGCCTAAGTACTCTGTTAAACATATGCATAGGTTGGGACCAAGACTCAATTTGAAATATTCACACAACCGAGTGTATTCTCAATGCATGCAATTTTCATTAATTCATTTATTGAATCATCAGATGCTTTGTACTGATCATATATTAGAGATTATAACAGAAACTATCACAGGTACTTAACAACTTAAGAAAGACGGTTGCATCTGATGATCCATGAATTTATGCATGTAATGAAATTTTTTGGCTTTATATGATTAACTTGTATACTTTAACAGCATAAGCAGACTATTGATATCCATGCATATTTGTACGGTTATAGTAGGTAACGCCATAAGCAGAGGATTTCATACATTAGGAGAACTGAGTTTGGCTACGAAGCCATCATACTCCTTCTGCATTTTGGAAAGGCGCTTGTAAAGACGTTCAACTTCTGCTGATACATCAATCATATCAGCTAGTGGAAGATATGCCTCTAGACTCTCACCAGCCACCAAGTGAACTGATTGATCGGCATCCCCTGAAGTATATTTTATCACATCCACGAAAGAGATAATTCAGCAACCAGAATTCATTACACTGAAATAATAGTAAGGGGATAAAATGACTGAGGAAAAACATCTCCAGCCTATGAGAAAGTAAAAATCTAGAAGTCTTGCCTGGTGGAAAATCTGCGAAATGAAGATTCTGTATATCAAGACGAGAGAGCAGTGCTAAAACATCTCTTTCTTTCTGCAAGAGGCACAATATATGCCGTTACTCGGTATATCATAAGAACAAAAGTGCAGGTCATGTCAAATGCAGCAAGGGAGAAGGAAAAAGACACTATAGCTATCTGTGTCTGTATATGCAGAATGGTAAAATTAGACAGTGAAAGAGGGCAAAAAATCTGTAATTCAGTGGTAAAAATTAGTTTCATTTTCCCAAAATCGAACCACACTTACAGATATATATTGGGTAACTTCATTGCTTGCAACTACAGATGCTGATATACGCTTTGCAGGCTCAACAGAATATTCTGCCCGAGCATTCCTGATAGCTCTAACCTAAAATTATTTCAAAACAATATTTAAAAGTTAGAAAATTCTATACATGAGCAAGATGGTAGTAAACAAAATAGCCTTAAACAGGTTAGAGAAGAGGACAAAGATATACCCACCAAAACTTGCAAATTTTCAAACTTTTTTATTGAGCTGGTGTTCCTTGGAAGTTGAGCCTCTGGCCATGGTGACACAATAAGTGCTTTCTTACGATTAGGAAGTGCCTGTTGATGAAGAAAGAAACCAGGAACTCAAAATAATGCAAAGACTGAACATTAAGCATTATTGCCATAAGATATATATAATTAATTAATTTTAAAGCAAACTACACTAGCCTCCATAAATTTTTTTCTGAAATTCCATTGTTCCTCTTTATTTTCAAAATATATAGACACTCCCTAAAAAACTGTTAACTCAAACTTTGGCCCAGTTTTATTTTTATTTTTAAATTTTTTTGACTAAAATGCATTCATTAACTTAAATAAAAGATTTTTCAAAAGAAAAAAATTGAATAAAGAGCATTTTAGCAAAATTTAAAAATAAAAATAAACAGTTCAGTGTAAGATCAATTTCAAAGGAAGTTGGTGTATATTCTGAAAACCATTTAAAATAGAGATTGGTATAATTTCATCAAAACTCAAAGGAGGTTTTGTGTAACTTTGCAGTCTTGCACTAATTTTTATTTATGATTACAAAGGATGAACTAATGACTAATGTTCCAACTGTAAAATTTATACAAAAGTTATTGGCAGTTTTGCGTAAATACTAATACACCAATAGTTGCTATATGCAGGTATCTAGAAAAGAACCCTCAGCATCACATTTACCTGCCATAGCTCCTCGGTTACAAATGGCATGAAAGGATGAAGCATTTTGAGAATATTCTCAAAAGTATAAAGCAGAACAGCCTGTGCTGTTGAAGCAACTGTGTTACTTCCTGACTGGTAAAGGCGAGCCTTGCTAGCTTCGATGTACCTTAACATGGCATGAAAGGGAAAACTCATATAGCCTTATTCAAAATCAAGGCAAGAAAGAGCAGAAAAAAATCATCATATACAACATCTGTTAATTAAGCAAAATTAGTATGAGAATCATTAAGGTTTGGGCGCTTGGTGAAGAAAATGTATTTTCTTGCATTTCTAAGTATGAGGGTTACAGAAAATATACAGATAAGGTTAAATAAAGAGGAGCCCATAAAATCAGGGATACAATAAAAGTCTTAAACATAAAACCAGATCCTAAATCAACTCCTCTAAGACTATTTAGAGCAATAAAAGAAAATATTCTCATATTAATAATTGGGATTTCCACACTCTCTCTAGAGTTGGATCATATATAGTAATCATGCCTAACTTGCCCACAAAGTCTTCAAATTTTTCCTTGGACAGATCCTTTGTGAGAATGTCTGTTGTTTGCTTTCTAGTTGGCACAAGGACAAGACATAACACGCCTCCCTTCAACTTCTTTGATGAAATGTTGGCCAACCTCAATGTGTTTGGTTCTATCATGTTGAACCACATTTTGAGAGATGCTAATAGCAGCTTTGCTCAGTGTAGTGTTTAATTGGAAATTTGGCTTCAATTCTCAATTCATCCAGCACTCTTTTTAACCGCAACCCTTCACCAATTCCATGAGCTACCACTATATATTAAGCTTCAGCACTACTTCTTGACACTACAATCCAGTTCTTGCTTCTCCAAGTAGCCAAGCTACCCCATACACATTTACAGGACCCTCAGGTAGATCATTTGTCATCATGAGCTCCAGTCCAATAAGTAAAAACAACAAGCCTTATTTCATTAGGTGGGGTCAGCTATATAAATTGCATAACACCATTGTATTCTATTATCAACCAAGCTTTTAGAAGCACCTGCAAAAATTTCTATAACTCTCGTGTGATTTTTTGAACAAGAGACTTCTCCCAACAGCGCCTTTTAGGTACCTCAAGATCATGTAGACAGCTCCTAGGTGTTTCCCTCTTGGATCATGTGAATGCTGGCTAGCCACACTTACTGTGAATGCAATATCAGGCCTAGTTTGGGATGAGTATATGAGATTTCCTTGACCTTTTTCTTGGTATGTTTCTCCTTGTCTTTCTTCTTATTTTTGTTAACCACCATCGGAGTATCACTTGGTCTACACCTCAACAAGCCCATCTCTTTAAAGAGGTCAAGTATGTACTTTCTTTGGAATATAGATCCCTTTCCTTGATTTTGCCACTGCGAAGCCAAGAAATTATTTCATGTCTCCAAGTTCCTTTATTTGAAGTTCCTTCACTAGAGACATCTTCACTTTCTCAAGTTCTTAAATATCATCTCCAGTGAACAATACATCATCTACATAGACTATCAAGATAGCCTTCTTACCTCCTTTGTGCTTAAAGAACATGGTGTGAGCACTTTGCCCTTGATTGTAACCCTCGGATTTGAGAGAATTTATGAACCTTTCAAACCAAGCATGGGGAGACTGTTTAACTTGTAACCCATACTAGGGGTGTTCACGGGACAGGATGGGACCAGGACACCCCCGTCCCGTGTCCCGTCTCGAAAAAAAGATAGGGATTGAATTTTGGTCTCGTATCTCGTCCCATCCTGAAAGTTGTCCTGTCCTGTTAAGAGTCGGGACAGGACCGGGACAAGATCAGGATGTCCCGCCATCTCGATAAATGGAATATCGAAAAAAGATTTGGATAATAACATTCATTAAAATTTCAAATCATATAATTTATTAAGTTTAAAATCAAAACAACACAAGCACATAAATAACAATAATTTAAAATCAATTATTGAATTATATTAATCACAACTTCATATTATAATAACAAATACAAGTGATCTTTATGCTATAAGATTAGCAACAACAGGCAAGTCAAACACAACATCAAATCATTGTTCTTCCACTTTAGTGAAGATGTACTAAACTAATTACTCTTCTAAAAATAAGCAAGAAATATGTTATAAATAAAAGTTATTAAATAGATAGATATAAGAATAAATTATATTAACATAATTAATATATTATAAAGAAAGATATCACCATGTTTACTTCATGCCATTAAAATTATCAATATAAAAAAACTTTAGTTTTAAATAAGAATTGCAAGTATTAAAATTATAATTGATATAATTAATATAAGTATAAATTATATTAATATAATTAATATATTTAAAATAAAAAATAATATATATAATATTCGGGACGGGACGGGACATCCCGATGGTAATCCCGTGTCCCGTCCCGTCCCGAACCCTTTTCCTGTCCCGTCCCGATTATTTTCGGGCCAGGACAGGACCCGTCCCGACATGATCGAGACGATATCGGGCCAATCGAGACGGGTCCAAACTGAACACCCCTAACCCATACCATGATTTTCTCAACTAGCATACTTGATTTTGTTCTCTTCCAGGAAACTAGGTGGGAGCATCATGCACACTTCTTCCGACAAATCACCATTTACAAATGCATTATTGATATCTATTTGGCACAAAGGTCAATCTAGGTTTGTTGCTCGTGAAAGAATGATTCTGATGGCATTAAGTTTAGCCACCAGAGCAAATGCTTCCATGTAATCTAAACCATAAATTTGTGAGAATCCCTTGGCCACAAGTCTCACCTTGTATTCATCTACTGTACCATCTGCTCTATACTTCACTATAAACACTTATTTGGGCCCTAATGGCTTTTTCCCTCTTGCTTCCTAAGTATCATTTTTCTCTTATAGCTTCCATCTCCTCCATAACAGCAGCTTTCCATCCATTTAGGTGATTCTAGTGCCTCTATATTATTTGGTACTTTGTCAAGACCAGTAGCAAATGCAGAATATCAAGCAGAAAGCACCTTGTAGGGAACAAACAAACCTCTATTGGATGTTTGGGGCAGATCATTGGGGGCTTTACTAGTTTAATCACCATCATCAATTTCCAGATTTTCTTCATTAGATATATCTGCATCAGATTTATCAACCACCTCTCTAATTCTTGATCAAAATCTCATTGATTTTGATTCTGGGCTTATGAAAGGCACTTGGGCTTGCTACCTATTTATTTATTTATTTATTTATTTTTTTGTGAAGACTTTTATCAATTTTTATCTGTGTCACCTCTCGGGTCATTGAGATTCCCATCAATGAGTGTCCTATCAGTCAACTTAGATATATATGGTTTGTTAGTCTCAATGTCATCTCAACGTCAGGGGAAGGTTCAATCTAAGGTAAAGAAACCAGACTCAGTCCATTTTGAGGATGGGACTCATCTTGAGTATGGGAATTTTCTTCCATAGGCTGAGATTCATTCCAACTCTCCCCCAAAATCGAAGACTCAGGATAAAATGAGATCTCTTCATGAAATGTGACATCACTAGTAACAAAGACATACTTGCGAGACGATCATAACATTTATAACCTCTTTGGGCGTTGAGTATCCAAGGAAGACACAACAAACAGCATGGGCCTCAAGTTTGTTACTATGATGAATGTGAACATATGCAGAGCACCCAGAAAGCTTCAAACGAAGATTATTTTCTAGATAGGGAATCTAGTAAGTGGAATGGAGGACCTCAAGAGGAGTCTTAAAGAAGGTTTGACAAGGAAGGCTATTAATCAAACATGTGGTAGTAAGAACAACATCCCCCCAATAGAATTTAAGCATATGAGTATCGAGTTGTAAACATAAGGTCTCTGGCAACCCCTAAGGTGTGTCTATGTTTCTTTCATTAATCCCATTTTGTTGGGGACTGTAAGCACAAGGGCTTTTGTGAAGGATGCCATGGTCATTGAGAAATTTACCAACACTTTTGTTTAGAGCACAATAATAAAATTTACCAAGACTGTAAGCACAACTATGACTATTTACAGCACAATAAAAGCAAAAATGTTCCCATATTAATAATCAGGATTTCCACCAGGTTGATCCAAAATGTACATAAGAAAATAAGTCTAAACAGAAACGTACCAATCAGCAAAATCACTCCAGAAGAAATCATATATTTCTCTTCCCACTTCTCCAAAGTAAAATTTGTCATAACTTGCAGTTACAGAATCAACAAGTGCATGAAGTTTTGATACCTATAATTTTAAAAAAAAAAAAATAGAGTATCACAAAGTTGTTCAAGACCTAGCAATGAAATAAAATCTAAAGATAAGATTGCCTTACCACCCAACACTCTGGTAAAGGTAGATTGCATACTGAATCTTCTTTGTCGAACTGAACAAAAATACGTAAATAATTAATTAAAATTAAAATCTTAGAAAAGAGAATATACAAAGCCAACTTTCCTTCTCCTGAATTTTACAGCTATAATTCAGAATTCTTATCATGATGAGGAAAATGCCGTATTAAATTAAAAACACCAGGTAAATATGACCATGGCATACTAAAAATGAAATAAATTGTTCCAAGAATATTAATGATGAACCAAACACGTGAATGTTACATTCAAAGAAATTACATTTAGAGAATGTACCATGATATGGATTTGAATAGCAAACACATCAAATGATGTGTTTTGTCCGTCTGATACATGTTGAAAACTTGTATTAGAACTGCAGTGCTACTCTGAATTACATGTAGACACTTCAGATGTTGTCATATCAAAGGATTTTAGATCTTCGTTGTGTATTGTTAATGAAGCAAAGTTTATGTCACCACCAATATTACTCGTTACTCTCTTGTTTTTTAAATAATGCATCTCCTAGGTTAGATTTCACAGACCTATTTTATCTAATATCTCTCTATCTTGAAAGATTAGACCCTAGGATTCTATATGTAGCGGTCATCTTAGGAGATTTAGGGTTTTCTTCTTTATATATGCATTCAGTGCACTGCTTTCTAACTAAGATAGTATCAGAGGAGCTGAAACATCTTGATAAGAGAGAAAGAGAGAAGGGAAGAGAGGAGGAAGAAAGAGACTATTCCATTCATGAAAACCAAAAGGCACAGGGCGCAGCACATATACCTTAAACCTAGACACGTGTCAGCTAAGGTCCTACACTGTCAATACTTCCTAGAATTCAGCAACATCTAAAAAGGCAATAACAACTTAACACATGAAGACAATAAGCCCCTAAATACGGCAGTAACATATAACACATCTTGTTGTCTAAGTTCCTGGAATGCTATCATATGAAGATTGCTCATCACCTTACAAGCCAGTATGTTTTCCCAAGAAGGTGTGTCATGCTGATTAGGCAAATTTTGTAATATAAATTTGCCAGCATTCCACAATTTGTTGGTAAAGGCCTTGTTAGAGGTCAACCGCTCAGTTGATAAATTAAGGTCCTGAAAGAAAAAACTTGTCCCATCATTCAGAACAGTTTTTTTTTTTTTTAATAAGCTAAGAAACATCCTCTAAAAATATACCGTGATCAACAAAGTGAAATGGTAAAATAAAGCTAAACAAACCTGCCCAGCTGTTCCTAGAGCCAATGTGAATCGTAAAGCATCAGTCCCAAAATCTTTTATTGTGTCGAGAGGATCTATTACATTTCCCAATGTTTTAGACATTTTTCTCCCCTGAAAGATTGCAAGTATTACCTAATCAGTCTACAGACATACCATAATTCAGAAACATGTGTAAATTATGCATGAAGGTTCAAAAGTAGAATTAGAACATACTTACATCTTGGACCAAAAAAAAAAATCAGTCATAAAATGTCACAAAAATGAAATTTTTAATGATAATATCTTTAAGATACATATTCAGCATAATATGCAAGAAAATTTAACAGAACAGAAAGAAAATTTGTCACTACCATGATAACTTCAAAATAAACCTATGACCTATATAGGCAATGTCACCTGTGAGTCCCTGATGAGCCCGTGCAAATAAACATACGAAAATGGAACTTTTCCTGTGAACTCAATACCCATCATTACCATCCTTGCCACCCAGAAGAATAGAATGTCATGCCTGTAAAGGCATGGAAGAAAAATTGCTATTTAAGAATTTTTACAAAGGAAGCATAACTCACAAGAGGAAGCAGCTACCACATCAATTTTAAGTTCTAGTTACCAAACTATAAAAAGAAAAAGGTACCAATTCATAGACAATTCCACAATTGTTGCATGGTGCAACAATTCCATGCCCATCATTAGCAATTATGTACTAGATATTTGAAATCAATTATCAAATTCATTGGAGAAAATTTAACACTTGTCTCAGTTTTCCTTTTAGGAAGTATTACTGTTGTCATTCGTATTTTGACATTGTCATTCTGTTCTCAGCAACTTTCTCAAAGAAACTAAATACCAATGTCAGCAAAATTAATCCATACCACTCCACTTCTGGAAACAAAACCATAAAAAGTTTATTCAATAAGCAATACCCTATAAATCCAGCAGATTCTCACCTCACACAAGCCAGAGGAGATAACAGAAGAACCATCTACAGTTATGTATATTACCCAAGTAAAGAGAAATGATGAAAACATAACAGAAAATTTGCTGTCACAAAAGAGCAGAAGCAAGCAAGTCAGGCACATACCCTGTCTCAAGCATTGTAGTTGGATAGAATCGATTAAAATCCTCAGCAGAAATATCTGGCCATCCAAGGGTGCTAAATGGCCACAGTGCACTGACCAAATATGTAACAATATGATCATCACATATAATTATAAGAAAAAACAGCATGTCATGAAGAAAGACTACTAATTTAAAAGTAAAGACAGGAAACAATAGCAAAACATGCTTCCAAAAGAGGTTTCATAAACTGAACCATTGATTTAACATTTTTTACTAGGTAACCAAAATCTCATTAACATACAAGTATTCTCATGCATCTATTTATCTGAATAATTGGACATTCAATTCCATGCAAAGAGGAAAAGCTGAAACAAAACTTTAAAAATGGAAGAGAATAACTAAATGCTGATCTATCCAAAGACACATCAACTGCATAAATTGTATAACTCATGCTTAACATTGGATATATACTTAGACACGTGGATATGTATAAGATGCAGATAGCACATAAGCAACCTCTTAGGAAAATGCTTCTGCAAAAATTTCAAGTGACTCATAAGACAAATTTTCCTAAAGTACAATATACTTGTGGTTAGTGGATATTTAAAAAGCATGAACACTGCCAATCACAGAAGATATGACAAACACCCAACAAATATTGAAATTTTTAACTGCATGTGCCAAATAATTGCCATCAAAATGAAATACAAACACCGATGAATAATTCCACTTATAAAAAAAAAAAAAAACCTTGAAAACCAAGTGTCAAGAACATCTGGGTCCTGATATATTTCAACATTCTTCCCATATCTCCTGTGAGCCTTCTCCAGTGCTTCATCAACATTTCTAGCAACTATATATTCCTCTTCATTGTCCTTTCCAACAATGTACCAAACAGGTATCCGGTGTCCCCACCATAGTTGTCTGCTTATACACCAATCCTTGATGTTGGATAGCCAGTGATTATAAATCTGTCATTAGCATAAAGCAGTGAGTTAAACATTGATAACATAAACAGAGAGAGAAGTCAGAACTAACAGTAAGCTCTATGCATACACTAGTAAGTTGCATTTTGTGCCCTACAGCAAACCAAATTGGAAAATGCTTTTGGGTTGTAATATATTATCTACACCAAAATATAAGCATTAAAAAAAAACAAAGATGTTATCAGACTGAATTACCCTGAACTTTAATATTATATATATATATATATTAATGAATATTCATGCTTAATTGGCTATAAAACGGCACATCATTTACTCCACCTTAGGACAAGAGTATGACCAAACCAACATAATATGTACAATGTAAATGGAAAGAAATAAAACAAGAACCATGAGAGTTGGACTTTTAGAAAATTCAAGCCGCCCTGAGAATTAGCAAACAAATTGTAGCAGTTGAAGTTCTCTAGAAAGTAAAAGAGATTATGCTAAACTATTGAACAATATCAGTAAGTGTGGACGTCTAATAGTGAATGAGACTTTACAAACCTTCTCAAATCTTTCTGGGATTATGGTCAGCTCTCCCTTTTCAACTGCTTGAAGAGCTCTTTCAGCAAGGGGCTCCATACTAACAAACCACTGCTTACTAACAAGTGGCTCAATCACCTGAGTAAAAAAGATGAAGACAAACTCTAAATGGGAGAAAGCACTTAAAAGAGTACGAATATAATAGAAATTAAGAAAAGGGAATATAAGTGTGGAAATTTGCAGAGGAAAAGTTGTATATTCTCATTTCACAGTTCATTCGTACATCTTAGGGGAATTTATACAGCAAGAATGATAATTTACAATAAATGCAATAGAATAAATACAATAAATATAATGGAAACTGATGCAATCAATCCCTGATTCTCCTATATATTCCTAATTCTCCTATATCTAATGCAATTAATTCAGATTTTCTACACTCCCCCTCAAGTTGGATCGTAGATATTTATCATGCCCAACTTGCTTACGCATCAAAGTTCTCTCTTGGGAGGCCCTGGGTGAGGACATCAACAACTTGCTTCTTTGATGGAACATATATTTGACATACTACTCCACTCTCAATCTTTTCTTTGATAAAATGTCCATCCACTTCAACATGTTTCATTCTATCATGTTGGACTAGATTATGAAATATGCTTATGGCTGTCTTGCTATCAGAATAGAGCTTAATGGGCAATTCCACACTAATTTGTAGTTCTTTGAGAAGTATTTGCAACCATAAGCCCTTACAAATCCCATGTGCCACAGCTCTAAACCCAGCCTCTACTGCACTCCCAGACACCACATTCTTCTTTTTACTCCTCCAAGTTACTAGATTACCCCAAACAAAGGTACAATACCCAAATGTAGATCTTCTATCCTCTGAGGCACCAACCCAATCAGCGTTAGTAAATATTTCTACATTAGGTTGCTCACCCTTTTTGAAGAATAAATCCTTTCTTGGAGTGCCTTTCAAGTACCTTAGGATTCTGTACACAGCTCGTAAGTGGATTTCCCTTGGTAAATGCATATGCTGGCTTACAAAGCTCACGGTGAAGGAAATGTCAGGTCTCATGTGTGATAAATATATTAGCTTCCTTACCAAACTCTAATATTTCTCCTTCTCAACTAGTTGGCCTTCTTCTTCCTCATCTTTGCCTTCTTTTGTCTTCCTTTTCTTCTTTTTCACTACAATGGGAGTATCAATTGGCTTGCAACCAAGCATTCTAGTTTCAATCAAGAGATCAAGAACATATTTCCTTTGTGAGATGCATATTTCTTTCTTCGACCTAGCTATTTCCATGCCCATAAAATAACGCATTTGGCCCAAATATTTTACTTCAAACTGAGAGGCTACAACGTTCTTCAGTCTCTCTATTTCCTCAAAGTCGTCACCAATTATGACCATAGTACATAGACAATAAGTATAGCCTTTTTTCCTTCCTTGTGTTTAACAAAAAAATGTATGATTAGATTGGCCTTGTCAATAGTTCTCCTTTTTTAGTACCCTTGAGAATCTATCAACTTGCACACCTCGTTTTTTTTTCTATTTTTCAAAACCGAGGGGAAGGGGTCATATAGACTTCTTCTGCTAAGTCACAATTGAGGAAAGCATTCTTGATATCCAGTTGATGGAGTGGCCAATCAAGATTCGCAGTCAAAGATAATAATACTTTGACTATGTTAAGTTTTGCAACGGGGGCAAATGTCTCAATGTTCTCTATGCCAAAGGTTTAAGTGAATCCTTTTGCAACAAGACAAGCTTTGTATTTCTCCAAGGAACCATCAGCATTATACTTTGGTGTAAAAACCCATTTGCATCCAACAAGCTTCTTTCCTATTGGTAAATTAACTTCTTCCCAAGTATTGTTCCTTTCTAGAGCTTTTGTCTCTTCCATAACAGCCTTTCTCCATTCTGGTATTTCAAATGCCTCACAGATATTGCTAGGTATTTTTATCCTATCAATATTTGTTGCAAAAGCATAGTCTTGGAGAATTAGGCTTATAAGACACAAACCTCTTTATAGGATGATGAGCACATGAGCAAGGTTATTTCCTTAAAGCAATGGGGAGATCTAGATTAGTAGATTCAGGACCATCTGGTTTATTGGATGAATCAACATTTGGGAGTTCAAGAGTTCTCTCAGGCTCTATTTCTCTTGGTGCTTCAACTTCAAAAGCTACCTCTAGTTCTAACTCTTTTGGTGCTTTAGGCATGAATTGTTCACTATCTTTTGATTTGTTTTTTTGAGTGTAGACAAACAACTCTCCCTTTTGTGGTTCCCTTACATCTCCACCCGTTTTGCTATTTTCCTCAAGTTCTAGCATAAGAGAAGAGGTTGGTGATGGCAGAGTTGGAATTGGTTCAAGAGAGTAGTGTTCAAAGAGCTCAAGAGGTTCAAGCAATGTAGGTATGTTGGAAATGGAATCTTTGTTGGGTCTCTCACTTTCCTAAGTCTGAAATTCATCTATACTCTCCCCTTGAATTGAAGACTGGGGATAGAATGGAATATCTTCAAAAAAGGTAACATCAAAACTAACGAAGAGATGTTTAGAGATAGGATCATAACACTTGTAACCTTTTTGGGTGGGTGAGTAACCTAAAAATATACACTTAAGTGCACGAGGTTCAAGTTTAGGACTCTGGTGAGGGTGGACAAAAGAGGTACAACCTAAGAATCAAAGTGGAAGGTTGGTCTCAATACAAGAAGTAAGGTATACCTTATGCAAGGTGTTTAGGGCTGATTCATAAGATAATACACAACTTAGCATTCTGTTCATGAGATAAATGGCAGGGAGAACAACATCCCCCCAAAAGTATTTTGAAACATTACAAGTAAACATGAGAGCTCTTGCCACCTCTAAAATATGTTTGTTTTTCCTCTCGGCTATCCCAAGTATGCACACAAGTACTTTGGTGGACGATGCCATGTTCTTGAAGAAACATACTCAAGGTCTAGTTAAAGTATTCTGTGCCATTGTCAGTATGCAAAATTTGAATACTAGACTGGAATTGGGTCTTAATCATAGCATAAAAGGTGGGAAACACAGATAAAACATCAGACTTGTCTTTTAATAGATAGACCCGACAAAGACGAATATGATCATCTATGAAAGGAACAAACCACTTACTATAGGTACAACTGGGAACCCGGGATGGTCCCCACATTGTCATTGTGTATGGCTGTGAAGGGTTTGGAGGGTGTATATAGGGCTCTGGGAAAAAGAGTTCAATGGTGTTTAGCTAGTTTACACACCTCACATTAGATTTCACACATATTTTGGTTTGGACATAAATCAAGTAACAACCTTTTAAGGTAAAGGAAATTAAGGTAACCCATCCTCTTATGCCATAAGAGAAACTCATTATTGCTTGTGGAAGATGCAGAGTTACTTACAGTAGGTGAGTGGTGATTGCTCACTCGAGTGACTTCAAAGTAGTATAACTCTTCATACTCCTTAGCACTACCAATTGTCATACCAGTTGTTAAATCATGAAACACAGTGTGATGAGAGAAATTTAGCAAAACAATTTGACTGTTTGGTCAATTTACTAATTGAAAGTAAATTACAATCAAGTTTGGGCACATGAAGGATAGATTCTAATACTATAGAATCTGAGATACGAATACTCCCTTTTCCAACCACTAGGGCCAAGGAACGATCCGCAATCTTCACTTAAACATTTCCAGCACACAGGATGTAAGTGGTAAAGAACTTATGACAACTTGTCATATGATTTGATGCTCCTGAGTCAACAATCAATACTATGGATTCTCAGGATGTCTTTAATGCCTGAAGAAATGTCCCCCTTTTTGCTACCAACGCGAGAGGTGCAGATCTACGTATGTGTAGTTTGATGATCAACAGAAACCACATTGACACTCCTACAACCTCAAACAAAAAATTTCTCTCATAATAGAGAGGAATCAGGCACCATAACCCTAAACACAAAAGGATACAATGCAGAATGAGGTACATATGATATGGACATTCAGATAGAGGGCTCCCTAAAATTGGGAAGCACTTGGATCTTGTCGGAAACAACACATCATTGCCAAAAAAGGAAGGCGCTGTCCAACCAGAGGCTTCACTCGCCAAGCGGCATGTGCGAGCTACACTCGCCGTCGTTTGCCGTGAGATTAATAGGGTTGGCAGCTCGACATCTGCTAATGCTCCTTAGGACGGTTGTGAGAGACAACAAGCTCTCTACCATCACATACATGATTGACCAAAGACGCCAGACTGAGGCCATTTTCCAAAAAACGAGACATTATCTCAACCTAGAGCTCTAACCCTAAGCAAAGAATTTTTTCAAACCCTAGAGGCTCTGATAACATGCGGAAATTTGGAGAGGAAAAATTGTATATTCTCATTTCATAGTTCATTCATACATCTTAAGGGAATTTATACAACAAGGATGATAATTTACAGTAAATGCAATGGAATAAATACAATAAATATAATGGAAACTGATGCAATCAATCCCTGATTCTCCTATATCCGATGCAATTAATTCAGATTTTCCACAATAAGAAATCAGCACACTATGATTATAATACAGATAATCAAATTGAAAGGGAAAAAATCTCACTTCTCCACCACGCTGAGATCTGGGAACACGTAAAGCATGCGGCTCCTTTTTCTCAGCTAATCCTGTCTCCTCAAGCTCTGCCCATAGTTTCTTTCGAACCTCAAACCGATCAAGGCCACTAATATTACAGTTTTTGTTTACATCATACATCAGGCACAATGCCACATGATGATTTAAAAAAAAAATTAAAAGATACCTGTACAAGCCAGCAACCTCATTAAGTGTCCCATCCTTGTTCATCACATTAAGTATTGGAAGACCAAGCTTTCGAGCAAGTAAGTAATCATTATGATCATGTCCTGGACTAATTTTCAATACTCCAGTACCAAACTCTCTATCAACATGCTGTAGGACAAAGGACAATAAATATTGAGCAATGATGTACAGAATTCACGCTAAAAGTATCTCCAAAATAATAGTTGTAACAACAGGAAGAAACAGAAAATAATAATGCATAAAAACTTGTGTATCATGAATTAACGTACTTCTAGAAAGAGAAAAAACAGAAAATGAAAAAGAAAAGAAAACAATAAATAACAAGGATTAGTGAGGAATCTATCAGCTTATTGGAGTATTTATATAGGCAATAGTAATTAAGAAGAGACCATTATTTATATAGATAATAGGAATAAAAGAAAAGTTGATAAAATTATATCTAAATTTAAAAACAAAAAAAACTTCTCCCATCTCTAACGAAATTGCTTGTTTGATCCAAAAAACAAATCTCAAAAAAGATGGAACAAGAATAAAGGATAAAACATTCTCCTTGAAAGAGTAAAAAGTAAAAAGCACAAGAGGCAGAGCAAGTAAATCAAGACAACAAAAATCTCCAACCACTATGCGGTTTAATCTAACCATAAAAAAAAAGAAAAAAAAGAACCCTTACATCATCCATGGACTAAACACCAAGGTAAGGCCTAGAAAACAACCTTACCTTTCAATCTTTCAAAATACTTGTTCAAATAAAAAGGTCACCTAGAGATGAGCCTCTTCATGTAAGTCACTTCACATTCTACAACATGAATTTCTCATGACGAAATAAGATAAGACTAGATAGGGACTTCCATACCTTGTCTGAAAGAATAGGAACATGACGTCCAAACGTCATAGGCACAATTGCCATCTGACCAATATACTTGGAATATCGCTCATCCTGTAATTTGCTAACAAGTGTGAGATGTAGGCATCAACTATAATGGAAGATGACAATTTGTCCAAAGCTTTAATCACGTTCAAATTGCTAACAGGTTTAACAACAGTCATATTTTGCAAGTTTGAAAGCCAGATGATACATCATCTTATCAATGTTTTACTCGTTTTTCCAGCTGCAAAATCATGCTTATATCAGTTGCCTATGATATCTGGAGTAAGTTTAGCAATTCTATGTCAATAATGCGGTTACTCAAAATATGATATTGTTGTCAACTGGTTTTGGGGCTTCAGGGTTCAAGGAGCAAGTAATGAACAAGGCATACTATGTTCACATTACTTTGGTGCCCTTGGCTAGAAAGAATACTTAAAAAGTTAAAATTTGAAATCAATGTTTTTTCTGCAACTTTACATCCTGATATAATAGGCCTTTGGTTTCACCAGAGAATTTACCAATGGCAAATTGAGACCCGCAAGTAGGTTTTCAATGGGAAATACAACAACTTCACCAGGTATTTCTTCACTTTCTTTCATTCTTCCAGAAGGACATCCTATTCATAATTATTAATTTAGTGCTTGATTCCTATCACAGTAAAACACCAACAGACACATGAATGCATTTTTAGACAAAAGCTCATGAAAATGTGACCTATTGCCAATGCATGAATGGCTGGGTGAATTCCAATTACAAGGATACGACACAAAACTTGATTAGCCCTTGTTCTAAACATGCACAAGCCCATAGCACTCTCCTACCTTTGGATTCACCGCAAGAGCTACATCACCAAATAAAGTCTCTGGCCGTGTTGTAGCCACTGTCAAGAAGTCACCCCTACAAAGTAAAGAGTTATCAAGATGTCATATCTCCCAACAATGGAAATTGTTAATAAACTTCATTTCAAAGTGTAGCAATTAAATCATCAAATTCAAATGTATGAGCATAATATCAATTTTTGGTCATCATGCTTCTTCAATAAGTCAAGATTGCTAATCCATGCATCCCTGGTGCAGTGACTGAAAATAAGCATCAAACAACAACAACAACAAGCCTTATCTTATTACATGGGGCCTGATCCTATTACATGGCGCTAGCCACATGGATTGCATGATTCTATTGTGCTCATATCTAGAGAGATCTGCTTGCAAGGCCTTTAAATAAATTACTATATGTTAGGGCTACATCTGCCAGAACATCACAACCATTGAGAGGATGCCCAAGGATAAATGAGGACTTCTCCTTACAGGTAAAGACTATAACAATCTTACAAATGGCCAAAATGATAGCTGAAACATTGTGCTTAGGGAAATATCATTTGTCATGCGTACAGATACAAAGACTAATTGGTGTTAGGAGGCTGGTATTAGTCATACGCAAGCTAAATAAAATTGCTAACATCAATGACATGCTCCATAAATCATTTAATCAAACCTAAGCTGATAAAAGAAACACTTTGTGCCATACAATTTTACAAAAATTTACAGCTTCAGAAAATTTTCTGAGATAATGTCCACTGGGTACCTTGAACCTCCGGCAACACGGTATTTGATATAATACAAATAGCCAGACTCTTCTGAATATTCCACTTCCTAAGCACAGAGATGAGGCCCAATTTGAATACTTAAGGCCAAGCCAGATAAATAGTAGCAAAATTAATGCTAAACTGAAAGCTACTAACCAAATCAGAAACAGCAGTCTGTAGAGTAGGAGACCAATTCACCATGTATGACCCTGAAGATGAGAGCAAGCAGAGTAGTATCATATCTTACTCTGACCGATGATAGTTCAAATATGAAAATGTAACGAGGCTCAGGATCCAATAACAACTTCTTTCAGTCCTACATGTCGACATACAAAAGCATGTAGAACTCACTACAATGGTTCATGAGATACAGGTCAACAGAGAAAGAAATATCATAAATTGTGAAGTACCTTAGAATCAGGATTCATAAACATAAAATTGCCCCTTCATTTGGTGTTTACCGCATAAAAAAAAATGTTAGCACATTATTATGATCACTTTTTGAGAAAATGAAGGACACATCAAGAGAGGAAAGGAATGCAAGACAGGAGGATCAAGTATTCTTCCATTACTGGCCAAAAACAACAGAGAAAATGAAGGGTAAAAAAGGTGAATAAGTCACTCATTGAAGCAATTTATTCCCTTTGCATTCCAGAAATAAAACAAAACTAAAATGCTGTAAGTTATATGACATTAAAACTAGTATCAAACCACCTTATTCTCCTTTCTATTCTCAAAAACCCAAGCATAAATTTTATAAGCAAAATTTAAAAACAAAAAAAAAGTTACAAAAAAAGTTTTTGCAAATGAACCATGACTCTTTTTTTCTCTGTAACAACAATATTTAAAGGAAAGAAGCAACAAAGAATAGGATAAGGAAGAGCGAATGGCATGTTAGTCTCCTTGAAAGAAAACCAAGAAATTGTAGGCATGATCTATTTCTATTTAGGGCTTCTCCCTAGGCCCACATTTATTATTATCTTCGACTTATCTTTCAGATATTTTTATTTGCTATTTTCCACTGTGTCTTATCAGATTTAGATACCATTTATTTTTATCATTTATTTCCATGAATTTTTTGTATAGAATTACCAAGATTTTTGTGGTGGTCATCCCTATATGTAATTCTTTCAGTATATTGAATAAAGACAGAAAGTAAGGAACTTTTTTCTTCCCTCATGGTATTAAAGCAGGTCCAATGAACCAGAAAAATCATCAATAATATGTCCATTGTCAGCACCACAAACAGGTAGTAAGATAAGTTCGGTCCCATAGCAGGTCCATTAGCAACTGCTAAAAACTATGAAACATATATGAAACATAAACACTTCAAACAAGAGCAAACCTACATCCAGCACATGCGAAATTACAAGACTTCCCAACAAAATACAAGTAATCACAGAGTAACAGGGCAGCGTTAGTATAAACCATAATTCAGGTCATACCTTGGTAAATCAAACCTTTCTCATGAAGCCTGACAAATGCCTCAATAACAGCTCCTGCAAAAATGGTTGGACAAGGTATCAGTAAATGAAATAGGTAAAGTAAATAACATGATAGTACAATTTTTTAGTACTAAATTTAGATCAGTGACACAGATTAACACGTATTGAATAGACAGAAAATAAAGTGGACAAATTAGAAAGACTATCAAAGTGCATCAGAACTATTTACTACATATCTAAATCACCCATACAACCCTTCAAAACAACTTTATAACTTCCTAGATTAGCTAGAGTTTCAATTAGTTGAAAACTATCTTACGACTTAGCTGTTCATCAAGGGTGAAGTGCTCTCTAGTCCAATCACAAGAAGCACCAAGTCTCTTGATCTGATTTGTGATGGTTCCACCATACCTGATAATGCGCAAAAAGTTAAATGAAATTTATGAAAAGGCAGAGGAGGAAGGTTAATGATATCTTATTGAAGAAAGGGCAAAATAAAATCATAAATGACTATGATTATTTCTTAATAGTGAATAAGTTTGAGCAGTTATGAATAATGGGAAACACTAATCTATCTTAATTGAGGACTCTAACTATTAAGCTATACTCACAACAACAATAACAAGCCTTATCTCACTAGATGGGATCAACTACATGGATTGCACAATGAAGCTATACACACTACTGGGATAAGGCTATATGGATTGCACAATGAAGCTATACACACCATACAATTAAATTTTCAGTATAATTAACCCACATCACATGTGAAACATTCAAACTAAAAAACAACTTCAGCAACCAGCTAATGCAAAACCACCTCCAGGCAAGACAAACAAGAAGAACAAATGGACATGGATAAACAACACCTTGGCAAAGGAATTTCTTTGGCTCTTTTGGTTTTGAGAAGAACGGTTCTTCATTTAGAATCACTCAAGGAAAAATGCATGTTTTGCCTAGCTTTCCAAGGGAACAAAATTATTCAAGGCCTTCCCAGATTGATCAAGATCAAGTAATCCCACAAACTTGATCTTCATTTCATGCAATTTTCCACAAGATAAGATCATATTTAGAGCAGATCATCAAAATTTTGATCATCACAAATCATTTCAAGACAAAATAGAGCCATTAAGTGAAGAACCATGATAGAATTAGTTATAATCTCTAACAATATGCACATCCCCTCACATAAAAGTCTTTTTGGCTTGCCGAGTTTGAGTGCAGCATGACAAATAGAGGGAGTTCATTTATATTTACTCCATGGAAATCATTTCTGTGGAAATGGAAGCTACATGTCAGATGCACTAAGTTACCTTTGTTTCACGGATCATTCCCCCATAAAACTTATCAATCAAATTTAATTTCTAATAGCAAGTGGTCCATTAAAAAAAATAGACTAAAAGGAAAGAAAAACAAATAAGAAGTCCTGAAGAAAGGACTTCATGTGAGACAACCAACAAATATGCTTGTGCATACTTAACAAGATAAATGGAAGAAATGAAATTTCAAGATACGACATACTTCTCTTTCCACTGCCAAACACGGTTTGTGAATTCATCTCTACTCATTTCAGTCCTTTTTATTCCTTCAGATGCAAGCATTCTTTCAACAACAAGCTACAAGGAGCAGAATAAAATTCAGTACATTGCTTCAAGTAAAGACAATAATGACGACACGATGGATTGATTACCTATGCCACAAACTAATGCTATGCCTAAGGAAGATCAACCAAATATTTGAAAGACATTATTTCCAAGGCAATTTCTCCAGAAAAACAATGAAGAATGGCAAGGCACTCCCTCCTGTTGTACATTTAAGAGATAGGTAGATAATAGCTCCTCTAATATTAGTATAGAAAACCAATGTTCATAAAATATTTCAAAAGTCATGGCCAAACACCAAACAACTAAGGGACGCAAAAACAAAAACCATCACATTCAAAAACATATACTGGGAGAAATCCTGCCAGCAGCCTGCATAACTGCAACAAGCCATCACCACATAAACAACTCTCCACCCACTTCCTAACAAACTTTTTAAGGAAAATAACAGGAACACCTCTAAGGTCTGTGGCAAACCCACTATCAACAGGTAATATGAACAACCTCTGAGCTAAAAAAGAGTTTTCCTTCTCCATGCTGCCGCATACCTAATGCAAATTAACAGGAATGCATTGCCAATGTCTGAAAAAGCTCATAGGAGATTTCTCATAGAAGACATCACATTCCAAGCAACTAACCGATGCAAACAAGAATGGCTGTGGGACTCAAAGCTATGAAACTGAACTTACTTAAAACACCAATCATGAGTGGATTCTTTAATTTCCCTTCACATCTATAACAAGCCATTAGCATTAAGTTCAATATTGAGAACTACTGCGGACCAAGAAATCAAAGCATATGTAGTTGCAAGATATTAGAAGAAAAGAAATGTTGAATTTGACCAGAGTAGAAAGATTATGGAATATGAGTAGAGTAGAAAAGTGTGTTCTGAATATCTTATTCATCTCCTGAGTGTACACATTCCTATATATAGAGTTAGCCAGTTAGGAACGGAGGAAATACATCGTAGTACAAGCCAGTACAATGATCCAAGACAACATACCATACTATAAACACACTGCACTATCTAATGCTTATTCAACAGAAAATAAGTGAATTAAGCACAACTACACAAATATTTATAAATTCCCAGAGTTTTAATGACAAACCTGAGTTGCAATACCAGCATGATCGGTGCCAGGAAGCCAAAGCGTTGGCCTTCCTTTCATACGGTGGTATCGAACCATAATATCCTGCAAGGCAGAGTATTCTAAGAGAAATGATATTTCTTTTTCTTTTTTTCTTTTTAATACAAGAGAAATGATATTTCAAAACGGCAACATTTTAATAGATTAAAAAAAAACCACCATATAGAATATAAATAGACACTATTAGGAGGTCAAATAAGCAAGGTTCATAAAGAAAGGAAAAATTAAAACCTCTAGGGTCACAAACATTGCATGGCCCATGTGCAGAGATCCAGTAACATTAGGAGGTGGCATTGATATAACAAAAGGATCAGCTTCCCGATCAAGGTTTGGCCTGAAATACCCTTGAGACTCCCACCTAGCATAAAATAATTTTCAATCAACACGCTACATAAATAGGAACATACAAAACAAAGACTATATCAGAAGGAAAAGCCACAATTTTTAATCTGGATGCATGCCAAAAAGCAAAGAGGAGTCCCCAAAAATGGTCTAGCCAGGTTCTTCATTCCTCAATACACCCATCTAGACTCAAACCTTTGCAATACAGCTTGTATATCGTTAGAGAAAAAACAATTCACAAAGGAACAAAAAATGCATCTCATTTGTTTATGTTGATAATCAGTGCCTTTTAATAGTATAATTCCCACAAACTTCACCATTTCACTGAACAGATGGCAGATCTCCACAAAACCTCAATCTTCTTTTTACCTTCAAACCATCAACATTATTACCACCGAAATTCCTCCATGCTCATAGGACAAAACAAAAGCTCCATGTCAGTTCATTTAGCCAGCAATCAAAGTTTTAGTTGAATCAAAACCATGAAAATCAATTTAAACAAGCAATACTTGCCTGAGGAAGGACTTGCTCCACAAGAGAGAGATTAAATAAAATGTAAAACTCAATCCCAAAGGGACAAAAAAAAATTAAGAATATCAGCACAATCATTGACTCCAAAAGGAAAATACTAAGTCAAATATGAACAAATTACATTAAAAATAGGCTCTTACTAATAATAGAAGAAATACCAATTATATATACGCTCTTCTGCAGTAAAATCGAAAGATTTTGCAATCTCCGGAGAGGTAAAGACACCATTCTCTGATGCAGCAACTGAAATATAAAAACGGATGCCAGTCATTGCTAAAGCGTGAAATTTTCCATTCTTTGGTAAAGGGATAAAGCAATTCTATCCGTTGACGTTTTTCCCATTATAAATAATTTCATGGAAAAACTCTAGAATTTCCGACGAGAATTATACTCCCTTGCCCGTCAAACAGGAGATAAAGTGGTCAGCCAGTGGCTTTAGATAACACCCAACATGCAAACGACAAGTTTAAAACTCGTCAGATGACTAGTAAATAACCCCAACACACTCAAATAGCGAAATAGATTCAACTGAAGAGAGACAACAAAGCAAAAAAAAAAAAAAAAAAAGTACCTGCAAAATGTCGAGGCCTCACCCGGTTGAAATGCCAACGAGAGAATCGAATGGTACGGCGACCCAGAAAACAATTGATTCTGTTGCAGGCGGAGAAAGGAGAGAAAAGAGAAGAGCCAGAAGACGTCACTTGCAGTATCATCGTATATCGCTTCAGTGAACTCACAGATGTATGGGCGGGAGCTTAAGCAGCGCAGTTAGATGACGCTCGACGAGGGAAAAATCATAGTACTACTCAAGCCAATCTCCCAACCTTCGTCATTTGCGTCAGATTGGCATTGTAGAACCGATGCAATTATCTTTTTTTTAATTAAATTAAACTTGTTCTTGACAAATTAAATTTTTTAAAAATCTAAATTAAAATTAAGATTATATTTTAAATTTTATAATAATTTTAATTTTAAAATTTATCCTTTTTTTTTAAGTTTTATGATATTATGTTGACTTATTTTTTTGCTGTGTTAAAAAATTAGATATCAATTTTTATTTTGATTTAGAGGAACAGCGATAATAAATGATAATTTTTTTAATTAAGTTGCTACATACTTAAAGATTGAGATTCACTTATAATTAATTGTTTAAATGATAAAAGTTCTTACTATGCACACCAACTTTAATTAGTTATTATTGGGAAGATATGATGTATTTTCTTATTAACTTTCAGTTTGTATATTCTATAAATACTTGTGCAAACTCTTTTTTTCGTTTAATGCAAAGTATTATTCAATCATCCAACATTTGCATTTAGGTCAATGAGTTTGTGACTCACCATCACCAACATGGTACCAAAGCATAAGTTTTGGACCTGATAAAAGTTGCTTGTCACGCTTACTTGGTTCAGGTGTGTCAAAGAACTTAGGTTGATAATTAAGAAATGGGTCAAAGAAAACAATATATCCAACCTATTAAGAGGGATTTTTGGTGCAAGTTCTTCTTCTGCCTAAGACAGTTCGTTTATTTCAAGAAACAGGTTGGAAAAACAAAGATTCAAATCCATCAAAGGCACAACCCGATTGATCATTCTATCCTTGAAAAGACGCTGTGTTTCAACACTTCACGAAAATGCATCATTCACTCCTTTCGGTCTAGGGTAAATCCAGTTCTTCCTTGCTCCAGCAATCAAGAAACCCTTGAAGTCCCAAGATCCACCATGCTAGTAGACAAGAAGAACGATGTTGCATTAATCGATTTCACTCATGACTTGTATCTCCATCCATCTAATTGCAAGTGACATCTCTCGTTCCTCAAGTGATTACAGGACCTAAAAACTACATTGTGTGGAGTCGATCTATTAGGATTGCACTCCTTAGGAAGTAAAAGTCAGTTTTATTGATTGAACTTGTAAGAAAGAGGATCAAGAACCAAGACATTATGTGTTGTAGGAATGCTGTAATGCAGTTGTTCTATCCTGGTTACTGAGTTCGGTCTCAAAAGAGCTGGCTAGTGGAATGGCGTAAGCACAAGATGCTTTACTCGTTTGGCTTGATCTTAAAGAGAGGTTCGATAAGGTAACAGGATCTTGAATTTTTTTAGTTCACCGTGAAATTAATTCGCACATTTAAAGGTCCCTTTCTATATTGAGTTATTACACGAAGCTGAAGGAGTTGTGGGAAGAATAATCTTCTCTAATTGCTGTACCGATCTATAAGTGTGAAGTTTAGAAAATTTATACTGATCTAATGCAGCAACAATGCCTCATCCAGTTTCTTATAGGACTCAACGAATCCTATAGCCAGGCAAGAAGTCAACTACTCTTGATGACCCCTCTTTCATTGGTTAATCAAGCTTATCAATCATGGGGATGAGACTCAAAAATCCATAGCTGTTTCGAGCAAGTCTTCACCAATCAAAGGTAGTGTTATGGCTGTGAGAAGGGGACAAGGCAGAGGAAGAGGTCGTAGATGTGGCAACTCAAGTTAAAGAAAATTGCTATGAACTCATGGAATATCTTGAAAACTTTCAAGGAAAGAAAGGAAAATGCCCTCAAGTTAGTAAAGGTAATCAAGGAAAGAATGAATTAGCAAATGGAGTGGATATTGAAAATCAAACTGTTGCACCTACCTTCACATAAGAATAGTATGAACAAATCCTCCAGCTGTTGAAGAAGGATTATGAGACTACAATTCACGCCCTCACTAGTACAAGTCTGCATAACTCTTCTTATTTTAAGTCTGATATATATTGGATTATTGATTCTGAAGCCACCACACATATGGTGAGCAATTTAAAGTTCTTAGACTCTAATAGGCATTATGATGGTCTTATTAAAACCATTAAGATACCTAATGGGGAAAGGGTCTCTGTCACTCACATAGGAGATATCACCATAAGAGAAATTACTTTAAAAAACATATTATATGCACCACAACTATGCTTTAATCTAATATATGTTCCCAGACTAACAAAAGAAGATTCCTTTATGGTTGCCTTTTTCCCTAACCTGTGTTTGGTGCAGGACCTTCGGGGTGGCAAGATGAGAGCGATTGGTAAGCTGATAGAAGGTTTATACATCTTAACTGTTAGTAGTCGAAACCATGTCATTAATACTATTGAGAATAAAGATGTAATCAATGATGATAGGTTATGGCATTATAAGTTAGGCCATCTTTCCTTTCTTGTAATGAAGCATTTGAATTTGTTAAAGAACAATGTTTAGTTAACTAATAGAGTCTGTGAAACTTGTGTTCAATCCAAGCAAACAAAGTTTCATTTTTTCCTTGAGCTCTATTAAATTTACTTTTTAATTTTCAACTGTTACATGTAGATGTGTAGGGTCCTTATAGATAGCCTACACATCAAGGACATTTATAGTTTCTTACTATTGTTGATGATTTCTCTAGAGCTACTTGGATATTTCTTCTAAAATATAAAAATGAAACTGTTGGTTGTATAAAGGAATTCTTGACATATGTTTTAAATCAGTTTTCTGTTTATGTCAAGAAAATTAAAAGTGATAATGACAAGGAATTTTTGAATAATGCATTAAGGACTTTTCTTCAAAATAAAGGGATTATACACGAAACTACTTGCCCATTCACCCTAGAATAGAATGGGATGATTGAAAGAAAGGATAGAAGCCTATTACAAGTTTCTAAATGTCTAATTCTTCAATCTGGGCTACCAATTCACTATTGGGGAGAGTGCATTAAAATGGAAGCCTATTTAATAAATAGAACACCATCTAGAGTTATTGAATTTACAACTCCTTATGAAATTGTTCATGGAAAAACACCCAACTATATTGATCTAAAGGTTGTTAGATCTCTTGCTTTTGCTATAGACTTGATAGTAACTGATAAACTTCAACCAAGGTCTATTCCTTGTGTTTTCTTAGGATATCCTAACAATCAAAAGGGATACATTTTGCTTGACATGGATACTAAAAGGATTTTTGTTTCTAGGCATGTTAGATTTATTGAGACCAAATTTTCCTTTAAGGATTCTATCAATTTTGAATATAAGGAGGCAAATAAATCTTTTGATGATGTTTTCTGGCATGATTATAACAAAATACTACTGAAAGAAAATGTATATGAACTTGCCACTAATCTAAATGATGATGTGAATGAATTTGGTAAACCATATGACATAGAAAGCAATGACATAAATGAACCTGGTAGTTCTAGAGATCATGAGACTAGACCTGTTAAGGAGAAAAAACCACCTACATAGGCTAAAGACTATATTTGTTCTGCCTATGATACCTCTACTATGAAATACCTTATGCAATCATAGATTTCTTATGAAAATATTTCTATTGCTTGTAGATGTTTTCTTGCTTCGATTGATGTTGATGTTGAGCCTATTTGTTATGAAGAAGCTATAAAGGATGATAAGTGGGTAGTTGCCATTAAAGCTGAACTGCGGGCTTTAACTAATAACAAAATGTGGGAAATTGTGAAATTACCTAAGGGAAAGAAGCCCATAGGGTGTAGATGGGTATTTAAAATCAAACATAAAGCTAATGGTAGTGTGGAACAATATAAGGCTAGGTTGGTAGCTAAAGGGTACAATCAAAAGGATGGGGTAGATTATCAAGAAACATTTTCCCTAGTAGTAAAAATGGTTACTGTTAGGGCTATTTTGACTTTAGCCGCTCAACATAATTGGACTTTACACCAAATGGACGTCTATAATGCGTTCTTACAAGGTGATTTAACTGAGGAAGTTTACATGACTATGCCTTAAGGTTTAGATAGCAAGGGGGAGCATATTGTTTGTAAGCTTAACAAAGCTTTATATGGCTTGAAGTAAGCTTCACACCAATGGAATGCTAAACTAAGTCAAGTATTAAAACTTGGAGATTTCAAGCAAAGCATGCATGATTATTCTTTATTTGTTAAGCATTTTAATGGTGGTGATGTTTTGATTCTTGTTTATGTGGATGATCTTTTGATTACTGGTAGTTCTAAAAAGGGTATTAAGGTAACTAAAGATTTTTTTACATAGTATGTTCAATATAAAAGATCTTGGTTTACTTAAATATTTTCTGGGAATTGAGATAGCAAGATCAAAAGGGGGCATAGTAATGAGTCAAAGGAAATATGTGCTGGATTTGTTGTTTGAGACAGGGATGGCTAGCTGTAAACCCATAGCTACACCAATAGCTTAAAATTTGAGGCTTAAAGCATATGAAGAATGAAGAAACAAAAGGAAGAATTACTCAAAAATTCTAGAGAATATAAAAGGCTCATTGGTAAGCTAATCTACTTGACTATGACTGTCCTGATATTTCTTCTCCTGTGCAAAATTTGAGTCAATTCATGCAAGCCCCAATGAAGACACACATGGCTGCTGCTAAGAATGTGTTAAGATACTTAAAACAGAATCCAGGCTTAGGAATTCTCCTAAGTTCCAGGATTAATTCAAATTTAAGATGCTATTATGACTTAGATTGGGCTATGTGCCCCACAACGAGAAGATCAGTTTTTGGCTGCTTGTTGAAGATACGAGACTCCTTAATCTCCTGGAAAACAAAGACGTAAGGAACTGTATCAAAATCATTGGCTGAGGCAGAGTATAGGGCACTTAGTTTTGCTGTGTCTGAGATAGTGTGGGTCTTGGGGCTGTTGAAGGATTTGGGACAACTCAATTTGACACTTGTGTAGATTTATTATAACAATAGAGTAGCGATTCATATAGCAAACAATCAAGTATTCCACAAAAGGACTAAGCATATAGAGATAGATTGCTATTTTGTCAGAGAAAAATTACAAGAAATGATGATTTCTTTACATCATGTTTGATCTGCAGATCAAGAAGTAGATGTGCTAACAAAGGCATTGGGAAGAAAATCACATGAGAAATTCCTTAACAAGTTGAGAATATTAGATTTACATAGTTTCAACTTGAGGGGGAGTATTGGGAATATATGATGTATTTTCTTAATATGTTTAGCTTGGGTATTTTAGTTTTTTATTTTCAGTTTGTGTATTCTATAAATACTTGTGTAAACTTTCATTTTCGATTAATGCAAAGTATTATTCAGTCATCCAACATTTGCATTCAGGTATGTGAGTCAGTGACTCACCATCTCCAATAGTTATAAAATAATTTATATGAAATAAAATGTTGTTCATATTTTTAATATACAGCAATATATTTTAAAATAACTTGGGTAAAAATAAAATAAATTATTATTTATATTTTTAATATGCAATCAGTAACAAATTTTAAAGTAAAACAATGGGAAAAGAAAGGAACGCTAAAACAAAATATGTCTTAAAATTGTAATTTGCATGGATCTAATGCATAGAATAAAATAAATTATTGTACATATTTGAGCATAACTGAATAATAAACTCTAAAATAAAATAAAATATTTATATTTTTTCAAACAGGTCTTTTGTTTATATCTTCTAATAACCAAAAATGCGTCCCATATTGCACTAGAAATAAAAAATATAATTAATTGCAATAACTAAAAAAATTTAATATATATATTTATAGTTGTTTTTACTTATCCTTTAAAAAAATAATAAAATTTAACTTTCACTTTTCTCCCCTTCATTCCTTTTAGGCAATATAAAATAACGTTTCCATTCACCGCTGAGTGTCAAATCTAGTTCTATGTAATATTGGAGCCACCATGTGCGCTCCTCTATTCTTTATAGGAAGAATTTGGGTAAAGGATGGTACTCCTCATTTAAAATATAAAATATTTTTTTATAGATTAGATGTTTAAAAATATAAAGTATTTTAATATTTTAAGATATAGTCAATCATTGTTTTTTCTTTTCAAAAATGTTTCTATTGAATAATCACTTTATATTTATTTTAAAGTAAAACACTATATTATATAATGATAAATATGAAAAGATAGTGTTAGTTTGAAGATAAATAAATACTTTATTGGGGTGAGATTCGAATAAAAGTATCTTATATTTTTAAACAAATAAAGTACCAATTTTTTTTTGGGGATATTATGAGATATTACCACCTTCGTGGACAATTATTGTCAACGGTATCTCGAATATGCTTTTGTCACTTTTATTTAACACAAATACACAATCATATATTTTTATTACATTATTTTTCTATAACAAACCCTTGCTATTAATATCTTTATTACATAAAATCTGCTGTTTTTATTTAATTGAATAAATATATATTAAATATATAAAATTAAATACATAAGTCTTACCCATAATAAAATATTACATTTATAGTTCACAAAACTTACAAATATAATCAAACAAGCATAGAGAGAACTCACTTTCCAGTTACATAAATTTTTCATCCATCAAAATTTTACATGTGGTAATCAGCTTCTTCTTCTTTTTAATATAGGGCCACAGAAAAACAATGCAAGGAATAAAAAGTTAAGTCATATCAGAAACCATTAGGTCCCTGCATCCAAAAGGGGTCGTGGGAGATAACAATATTAAAATTGTCTCTAGATGCTTGATGAGTAAGGAGATTAGCACACCTATTCGCTTCTCTAAAAATATGGTCAAATGTGATGATCTAGTTTCTCATAGCAAAATCTCTAATTTTGTTAATGATCTTAGACAGTAGTGGAGTCAGGACCCTGATCTAGGGGGTGCAAAATAATTTAGTAAACAATAATTTTTAAAAAAATATAATAATTATGCTAGGACTAAAATTGTAATAATATAAATAGTTTTATCATCATTTTTCATTTTAAAAAATTATATTGAATAGATTAATATGGTTTTATATTGTAAATATGCTCTTCATATCTTATCTAAATCATTAAAATAGTATATATTTAATAAGTTTTTGAACCTAAATATTTTTCATTTAATTGAGAGGGTGCAAAATATCAAGAGTATAGGGTGCAAACTTGTAAATTTTATATATCTCACTTACAATTTTTTTCAAAGTGATGCACCCTCTCAATTCAATGTGGCTCCGCCATTGATCATAGAAAAGGGAGTGGTTCTTGCAAAAATTGTGTTGAACAAGCGACAAAGTTTTTAAAGAATCAGAGTAGAAGTGAATTTTTGATGAGTTTAGCATTCCAACAAAACTTAATTCCCTCCAAGATACCCAAGAATTCGGCAACTATGCTTGGATAATATCCGAGATATTTGGAAAAACTTTTAATCCAATTCCCTTAATCATCATGTAAGAGGTCTTCACAAATAGCAGCCACATTAATATTAGCTGAACTATCAACATCAGTCAATCATCTTCTTTAAACCTTCCTCTCACTTAGTCAATGAAAATTGTCAATTGACAACACCATTATGTTTTTCATCAATGCCATAACTATTATAAATTTCACTAACTACCCAATACCCAAAACTCAACTATTTCACATCTTCTCTTGCAATTAATTAATCAAACTTCTACTTTCTATTAACTTAAACAAACAAACATTTGCCTCAAAATCACCATTACACGGTTACATTAACATTATTTCCTCATTTTCCCTACGTAGAAGCTTAAATAAACTTCCAACTACCATTTTAGAGTCAGTTTAATCGGTTTAAGGCTTCCTTAGTTTGAAATCTACTTCAAACCCTCTAAAAGCACATAAAGAAATTTTTTTTGGAGAGGTGGAGGGTAGATGTTTGGGGCTTACTTAAATAATTCCAAGCTCCCAATAGTCTCCAAAATACCAAATCTTTCGTGCCCTGGCAAGCTAGTTGCGCTGCTTCTTTGTTCTTCTTTTCTTTCATTTTTGTTTGTTGCTTTGTCATCTGATAAAGTTCTAGTTTTAAATGCAATTAAAATCAATAGGAAAATGCAATTAAAATCTCCTTAAATGCAAAAGTATTAAGTTTTAAAAAAGTTGGGATTAGATTATGAATGTAACTTAACCACTTTTAACTTGTTAACATAAATTCAAATCAATAAAATGGTATTTTAGAATCTTTAACAAAACATTTTTTAACCATATCAATAATTGGATTAAAGTGTAACTTTTAAAAATAGAAGGAAGGGTTCTACAATTTTAACAAAATTAAAATGAGGCCAATATAGTTTACTCTTTAATTTAATAATTTTGATCTGCCAAATTAATTAAATCAATTTGTTCACAATTATTTTGAACATTTTCAATTTGTAATTATATAAATATCCCGTGCATGGTGCATGCGTGCAATTCTAATTATACATTGATATAGTGCCCATACATGATTTTAAGTACATCTCTGAGGTTATATTGCTTTTATCAATACTCAGTATAATTAATGCTCTCAAGCTGGAAGTAAAGAAGAACATCTTTATTTTTTTCATTAGCATCTAGTATCTTGATCTTGCCACACTCTAGTAGTGAGGATTTAATGAGGTTCATACTAATTCAAATTGAGGTATAATAAATACCACAATGATGGGCATTCTTAGTCACTTATGTTGCTACATTTCTAAAATTCACACTCGAGACTTTTTGTTAGGCAAGAACAACTCCTATTAATTGATCGAAGCATTCGTGATTGTAAAGATGAATATCTCGTAACATCCTTGATTTTAAATTAGATTAATTAAGCTCAAATAGACTAATTAAGTGCATTAGTCAAGTGTGTGGCCAGAGAGGCTTAACAGATGTGTTTGGTCTTGATTTCAATTATAAACATGGGTTTGAAGGAGAATTGGGTTACCTAAGAATGGAAGAAGAAGAATTTTTAAAGAAAGTGATTCTGTACCATGCTTGGGAGAGGTTCTTTGTGCCATATACCACGGCATATTGCGCGTCCGCTGCATGCATGGTAAGATTTTTGCTGTATTAAGTTATGAAACTGAAGTAAAAGAGAAGAGAAAAACAAAAAGAACTAAGAGAGAGACAAAAGAGCTGAGTTAGGGCTCGAAGAAACTGACTTATGGAAGTAATTTGGAGCTCATAAACAATAAAGGTAAGCTTTCTTACTTAAATCTAAAAATTCTCACTCCACTAAACCCAATTAATAAATAAAACTTATGGTAATCAGAGAATTAGCTCAAAGAATGATTGTCAAGGTTCAATTTAAAAAAAAAGGGATCCCAAGTTTTCTAAATAATATGAGTTTAAATCAATCAAAATCCTTCATATCAAAGTAAAAATAAGTTTTGGAAGCATGGTGTAATAGTCACACCCCCCGAGCCCACTGCTGCGAGTGGTGGACTGGGCCGTGCCACCTCACGGCAACCACCAGCCGGCTTTCCTCCTGGTAGTTCAGGAGTTATTCCCCGCACCCACTGCGCTAAGGGAGCCTTCCCAGGTTCGATCCTCCAACCTCTCCTACATAGCGAAGTTGTGTTCTGTGCCACATGCCGTGGCATGTGGTTGGTCTGTCATGGTGCACAGACACAATTTAAATGTAACAGGCTCCTCTGTGCCATGTGTCTCGGCGGAGGGCAGCGTGCGTCGCAGGCGCACGGTCAAAAATTAGATAAATTAACTCGTGAGTTGCGTGAAAACAGAAAAGAGAAAGAGGAGGAAAATGAAGAGCTTTATTTTGGCTCTGCTAGGGCATGACTTTTGGTCCAATTATTGATAGATTGGAGCTCTCAAATACCTAAGGTAAGATCATGGTTCCTTCTTCTTCCTTTTGTTCCCTCATTTATGATTATTTATGGTAGGGTTTGAGTTGGGAAATGGATTTTTGATCCATAAGAGTATGGGTCTGATTCCATTAGTTAAAATGATGTTAATGGGAGTAATTTAATGTATTGGAACACCACATTGATGATTTTAGAAGTGGTTGGTCCATAGGAGCATTGAATGTCCGAAAATTAGTATTTATGAGATAGTTGGTAGAGGTTAATGTGTATTAATGATGGTTTGAGGTGTTATTAATGATAATGTGCATTAATAAAATCTAATGAGCCCATTAGGTATGAATGGGTAGTGATTATGACTTGATAAAATAGTGTATAAGGAGTTTTATGTTGATAAAGCTTAAAGGGCTAAATGATGATGATATCCTTGTATTTGGTTGTAGAGAGGTTCGTCTTGGTGCCTTTCGAGCTTGTTGAAGCTTTGGGAAGTTGATATAGTGAGGGGTAAACCTTTAACCTTTTAAAGGTTTGAAATAACTGGGGAAAACTTAATTTTTATAGTTATATGTTAATTGCATTGTGAAATGTGATTTATGATTAATTTGATGATGCATGTTGGCAAGTGTGTGATTGTGAAATGGTTTCTTTTAAAAGAAAACCTTGATTTCTACCACCCTTGATGTTTCATGGAATTAATTATAAATTATGAATAGGGGTGGAGAATTGTGATGAAATATGTATTAAAGTATAGAGCATTTGTGTTATATAAATTCATGTGTTGAGAAAATATTATTAAATGCATATTATGTGTGAAATGTTCATAGCATGATCATTAGCGGGAGTTCACCTAGGGAGAGGAGTACATTGGTTGAAATCCACGTCGTATTGGTAGCTTAAATACCATATGAATTTTCTCTATTCCCAATCTTTAGGCGAACTCATGCCACTGATCATGCCATAATCAATTACTTACTTGTTTTCACTTTTTCACTTATGTATACTCATTATTACAACAACAACGTTGGGCTCATGACCATGCGTTACCCAAGTATGTATTCTCATCATCTTCTCAACATTATTCTCATTGATTTCAAAATCCACTTCTCAAAACACTTTTCATTAACACACAAATACCTCTACTCATCATCACATTCATTTTTCAAAACCATAAGCATGTTCATTGTTAAAAATTTTCTTGATTTTGCATTTTACATTTTAAGCCAAAATAGCATTATGCTCAATCAAATTTTCATACACACATTGAAACTAATATATAGTTTTACATAAAAATCAATCTCATGCATGTAACATTCACAATTCACATTCAATAATCAATTAACATATCACTATCCAAAGTAGAGTTTTTCCTAGTTACCTCAAACCTTTGAGAGGTCAAAGGTTTAGCCCTCAATTAAGTAGCTTCCAAACTTGAATTTCTAATCTAATAAGTGACTAAGAGCTAAAACTACAATCAAACCAAGTTGAATTTTATCAACATAACAAACTTAAGCATTAGAACCCTCAATTTGTACTCCCAAATTGCCCAACATTCACTCTATGAGAGGTAGAGTTTAACCATTAAGTTTAATAATTACCTGTAGTTCCTAATAGCATTAATGAGCCATTAAATCTCCATTAATAGCATCACAAACTTCCAACTACCCACAATAAATGGAATTTTCGGATATTAATGGTGTCCAACAACCTAAGACACCAAAACTCATTATACCTAGATTTAAATACTCTAATCTACTCCTATTAACTCCATTTGAGTCAATAAATTTGGACCCATAACTCATATGGACTGAAATTTCACTTCTACTATCAAACCCTAACCATAAACTCTTAAATGTGGAAGAAATAGGAAGATTAACGAGTGTGATACTTACCTTGGGTGTTTGTAGCCTTCAAAATACTCCCAAATTCGTCCCTAAGTAAGCCCTAGCAGAGCAATGGCGTGTCTCTTCTTTCTCTCTTTTCTCTTCTTTCTATTTTTGTCTTATTTCGTGTCTGATAAATTATAGAAAATGGCTATGCACCGCGGCGAACGCACGATGTGCTGTGACATATGGCACAGAGAGGTCCTTCCTCGCTCAAAAATGCCTATGCATCACGGCGAACGATCTCCACACCATGACATGTGGCACAACAACTTCAACTCTTCCTTTTCTTCTCCTTTTGATATCTAGGTGGCCAGCCTCAATATTAGACCCATAACTAGGGCTGAAATACCATTAAATATAATTATTAGACCTCCCTGGCCACACACCACTTCAACTTACTTAATTACCCTAATTAGGTTTAATTAATTGAGGAATTAAAACTCAAGATGTTACAAAATCTTTCTCTCTTCTTTCATTTTCTTGATGGTAGAATTTAGGGTTTGATTGATAATGATGATTTTTGGTCCATAGAGGCTATGGGTCCAAACCTATGAACTTAAATAAAGTTAATGTGAGTAGATTGGGCTAAGTAAACTTGGTATTTATGATTTTATGATGATTGGTAGTTAGAGGATATTAAATGTCCAAAATTCTCATAAATATGGTGGTTGGAAATAATGTGGTTCCATTAATGACCATTTAAGAGCTTAAAGTTATTGATGAGGGTTAAAGGAAGCTAAGAAGCCTTATGGATACTTTTACATAAGTCAAGAATAAATCTTGTGTATTAAAAAAATGTTAAAGTGTTAGTGAAAAATAGCTCAAATATGGATATTAATGTTTTGCATGGTAGATGCTTGTAGAGTAACTACTATTGATACCATTCAAGCTTCTTGAAAGCTTTGGGAGTGAGTAATTGAGGGGTGAAACCTTTGACCTCTCAAAAGTTTGAGGTAACCAGAGAAATTCTATCTATGCTTTTGTGTTTTTAGTAGTTTATGGATTTATGATTGATCATTGAAATGTGTAAATTAAAATAAAATGCAAGTATGGCTTGATTTGTTAGAAAATTCGCTAGATTGATTTTGTGAGTTTTATGCCTTGTGATGTGAAATTCTTTGAAAACAGTATCGATGAATTTTTGTATTATATTTATTAGGAGTTTAATGACTTTGTGATTTGAGAAGTAACATGAATCTTTATTTATGAAAAGTTCAATGATGTTTAAAATAGTAAAGTTCAATAATTTTAAAAGTGTGAAGTACAATGATTGTAAAATTGAATTTCAATAACTTATTTAGTTTGAAGTTCCATGAAAATGTGTTTAAGAAGTCTAATGATTTTTGTAATGATGAAGTTGAATGAAATTGATAATGTGAAGTTTTATGAATTGCATAAAGTGTGAATTATTGCATGAATATGCATTGTTTAATCTTGAGAGGCGGGAGTTCACCTAGGAAGAGGAGTAGATGATAAAATTAGAGCCGTCAATTAGGGCCGAGCCCTTAAGGCCGGCCCTTTTAGGCCCGAAAAAATTGAGGGCCGGGCTTCCATTTTATCTTTAAAAATGTAAATCGGGCCTAAAAGGGCCCTTTTAGGCCCGAAAATAAAAGGGCCGGCCCTGCCTTTTAGGCCCGTTTATAATTTTTTTAAAATTATAATATAAAAAAATAAAAAATTAAATACATAATTCAAAGAAATGAACATATTAAATGCATTCATCCATCCCTTATTTATTTATTATGATAATATTAGTTAAGTTTAATTTTTATTGGTATTCACTTTGATGTTGCTATTTGATATTAGACCTAAATATTTTAGTTTTCTTTATTGTTGTGGTGTAAATTAATTTAAATTTATTTTCTTAAACTTAATTTTATGAATAATAACTTTTTTTATAATTATAAATATATATTTTATAATTTTTAATTGAAAAAATAATTTTAAAAAAATAGGGCCGAGGCCCTGAGGGCCAGCCCTTTAGCCCTGAGGGCTAGGGCCGGGCCTTAAAAAATGAAACCCTGACATGTAATCGGGCTTATTAGGGCCAGCCCGTTTAGGCCCTGACCCTTCAAGGGCCGGCCCTTTAGGGCCGGGCTGGCCCTAATTGATAGCTCTAGATAAAATTCACATGATAAAGCCACATCCGTGTGATGGTTTGCCAAATTGATTATATCTATATTGTCCTATTTATTCAACGAGGGACTGTCCTACTAGGTCAATGAGAGACTCGAACCTAGCTAGCTATCTACTAGTTTAACAAGGAAGCTGGTCTGGGGTATATGATATCCTATAGTGTGAGAAATAGGAGAAACTGCGTTCTATAAGTGAGTTGGGTGTGCCTTGGCTGGGTAATCCCCTCACAAGAGTTTAGGCTAGGGAAGTCATGAAATATAAATTATCCCATTATGTTATAGCCCACAGTTTTATGTTAGAGGAATAAGGAGGATATAAGGGAGGTGTGATTATGCATGTAGTGAGTAAGGGCACATAATTGTTTGTATTGTGACCCTGATAATGATAATCATGAGTTGAGTCTTAATTATTTCCGATTACCTGTCAATAACTTGTGTAACTAACTCTCTTTATATGAAAATTGCTATAAGCATTATTTTTCTAATTTGCTATTATGCTTGAAAATGTAGTTGTATATTCTTAAATGTTTTACTTGGTTTGAAGAATTATTTATATTCCACTTGCATTTTAAACTAATTGACATGCATTAGTGTGGGTTAGTCAGACCTTGGTTACTGATTGTTTGTACTCACCCCACTATCTTTAATATTACAGGGAATAGCTCAAGAGTTGTGGACAGAGAAAAACATCCAAGAGCTTAGGACCACAATCCTATTATAGTAGGCCTCTTTATTTTGAGTATTTATATGTGTATGACAATTTGAATTGCCAAATTAGGAATTTTCCTTCAATCCTTACTTGCTTTACGTGAATGTAAATTGTAAGTGTATTTTGGGCCTTAGGGAGTGAGTTGATGATATATGTTAATTGTGATAGGGCTAAAATACTAATACAAGTAAGAGTAGAGCGTATTATGAAATGATTATAAAGTACTTGATAAAAATTGTGGTAAACTTTCCCTTATATGTTTCTGAGATTAAGGAATTGAGTAGTGAAAATTTGATCTATGAGTAGTTCATGTGATATGGTGCATTGCATGAGTTAGTTTTGATGATTCGCATGTGGTCAAATTGGTATCAGTAACTATTGACACTTTGGTAAATAGTTTGGACACTTGGTTTTGTGAAAATTATTGAAAAAGTGTAAGTTTTAAAAAGTGTGTCTAATTTTTGATTTAGAAAGAATTTGAGTCTATAACCAATGTCATTAGTTAAAGCTCGGAAAGACTTTCTGTAGACACCTAGTTTGCATCAATCAGACGTTGGATGGATATTTAGGGCGTGTTGGAAAGTTGTCCCTAATGTTGTCAAACTGACAGCAGAATTTACTATCAAAATTCATGCAATTGCGCCGTGGTGCATGGTATCACAAGCTGTGGCACACACCTCAAAATTTTTCTTGTTTCAAATTCTTAAACAAATGCACTCACTTATGTAATGATTTCATGCTTCTGCATATTTACGAAACTCTGATTTATCTAATTGTATGAACTTGAAAATGATTTTAGTTTTGTAAATTTAGGATCCCCATTTTGCTAACTATTGAGGCTTGGTATTATGTTAATCACTATAATCCCATTTCCTATTTACTTGAGAATTGGAGTAATTATGAGATTAGAAGGAGGAGGATATTACACATCTTGACTTCAAGATTGAGGATCACATTTGCACTCTATATGGTACTCAGTACTCTCCTCAATCTAGTTAGGTTAGGGTGGATGTCAATAGATCAATTAATCTCAATAAAGCAATGGCTTACAATGGTTAACTTGAGATGCAAATGGACATTGGATAACAGGATTTGCCAAATATTTTGAATACTATCACAATACTGTAATTGAATTTTTAGGCATTAGAAGATCTTAAGTCTCAAGTAAATGTTTTCTACGATTGAATTGAAGTGCTTGCTCTTACTTATAATGAACACTTTTAGAATCATCCATTTTATCAATTTTATTAAAAAGATTGTCATTCTTGATCATGTTTCAGAGAAGCTATATGTGCGGGCCAGGTTGCTCATCAAGTGTATCCAAAGAGTTTGAATCATCTATATCTATGTAAATTTGGGATGACCCAATGAACAGTAAATTTGGTATGTCTCAATGAACAATAAATTACTGACATTGCCCCTATTTTTTTTTTTGGATACTTTCTAGAGCTCATGTTGTGCCTCTCTTGTTAATCGCTTTTTAATGTATATGTACAGGTAAAGTAAAAATTCATTTCACTGTATATCTACAGTAAAAAGCTATTACATTTAATTTTTTATTGTTTTTAAAAGACAAATTGTTTTTTAAAATATTTTTAATAATAAATTATTAAAATATATTTATTTAAAAATTAACAACATAAATTTTTTTTAATGTTTCTATTTCAGATTTTTATTTTTGTGAATTTTATGAAATTCTTAAATTTTTTAATTTATCTTTTTATTTTACATTTTTTTGAACGACCTCTAACTACACATTATATATGGGGTAATAAATTCTGAGTTATAGTGTGTTGTTAAAATGTCTTCACATCTATTACACTTAATAATTTTATTTTTTCAAAAATATATATTTTTAAAAATATTTTTAATCATAAATTATTAAAAAATTAGCAACATTAAAATTTTTTAACAATTTTTTTTAGTTTTTCTTTTTTTGAATTTTATGAGATTCTTATATTTTAAATTCATCCTTTTATTTTACATTTTTATTTTTAAATTTTTTTGAATGACTTATAACGATGCATTGTGTATGGGATAATAAATTATGAGCTATAGTATGTTGTTAAATTTTTTAATTCTCATGAATAGTAAATTACTAAATATTTCTTTGCATTATTATTTAGATTAAGTTTTAAATTGAATGAGATGAAGGATTATAGAATAAAATAAGGTATTATTTATAATTTTAACATGTATCAGAATAAAAAAAATTATCAAATAAAAAAAATTGTTTATTATATTTTTAATTTGCAAGAGATAATAAATTTTGAATTGCAGGTTACTACTAATATTTTTTTTAATATGCATGTAGTTGACAAATTTAAAAAAAATGACAAGTGTTATCTAATTTTTTGGCATCATTTTAATATTGTTTATACTTTGATGAGATTTGTGTTAAAAATAGAGAAATATGGTTAAAAGTTTTTAATTAATTCTTCTTTTTTCTTTTTCTCCTTCATTTTCTCTCTATTAAAATGTTGTAATTCTATTTGCCTATATTTTTAAATCAAACTAAAATCTCTCCTTCCTCCCCCTACTTTTCTCAAACTATGTAGAAATTAATGTCCCCCATTCATTGCATGGAATCATACACTTTTTATTGAATAATAATTGTAGTAATTTGGGCAACTCTCTCCTCTCCCTTTTTGTTTTCTGTTTTCTTTTGTTTTTCATGTTTTTCCATTATATAAACTTTTATACAATAATGGTTTGATGTATGTGAGATAAGAAGTAATTAATTCAACAAGATGGTGTCACACAAATAAAACTCACATCAATAAGATATAAATTTTATTTTCTTGAACATCTAATGTCTTTTTTATAAACAAAATAAAAGCCCATTGATATTTAAATTGTTCCATTTTATTTCCTCACCATTAGAATTTTTTAGCTATGGCTTTTTTCATTTATTAAAAGAGAGATATATTTCTTTTTTATATTCTCTTGTACATTGGAATCTACAAAGTTGTTATATAATTACATTTTCATGTTTTAAATAAATGATATAATCATCCTAAAATAATAAAATAATATATAGGTAACTAATATTAAATAAATAAGAAAACAGTATAAGTTGAAAATTTTGCTTAACGAATTTAAAAAAACCATTGTAGTAATATGCAATAAACTAATGTTTTCAAAATTATAGTATTTTATATCATGTATTTCCCGTGCATCAGGGACGAATTTTAGTTATTTTAAAAACTAGATGTTCGAATTGGTTGGATTCTCAACTAGGGTCATTAATGGCTTGGTTTGCACTAGAAACCATTTTCATGGTTGGGACATGTTAGAACAAAATCGTGTTATTATTGAGCTAGAAACTAGTATTGAACCGGGACCAAAAAGATTTTTAGAAAACTAAATAATTTTAAACATAATATTTAAAAAATATTAAAAAATTTTAAAAAAACTACAAAAATTTAAAAATTAGACACCTACAACAAACTTCATTTTTGGACAACTCATATGTGTATAATATGATTTGAGACAATTTTCTATAAAGATGTTGACAGTTATAGATATAGCATATACTTTTGAGTCTACTCATATCTAATTTAATCAAAATCTGTCTATATTTGATAAATTATAAAATTAAAATTTATAATATTATTGTTAGTTTACAGTCCTGTTTCTAACATTTATTTTATATATACATTTAATATTATTTCTATTTAATTATTGCATTACCAATTCAACCACTCATTTAACCAATTAGACTACAAAAATCGAGAAATGCTGACTTTTCTTTTGTTTTTTTAATACAAAACCGTGCATATAGACTAAGATCTACTCATGTCTAAAGCCAAAAGGATTTTACAATCTTGCGGAGGAATAGCATAGATCATAGTAACAAAATTGTCATGAGGTATTTGTAACATCCAAAACATTTTAACCTTGATTTATTAACTTAATTAAGGTAGTTAGTAAGTTAATAAGGTGTGTAGTCAGAGGGGCTTAACTTGGCATAATTGATGTGATTTCAGCCTTAAAAGTGGGTCTGGATTGATGGTAGGCCACCTGGGCAAGGAAAAAGGATGAAAAAGTGAAGAGTTGTGTTCTGTGCCACATGCCGTGGCATGTGGTTGGTCTGTCATGGTGCACAGACACAATTTAAATGTAACAGGCTCCTCTGTGCCATGTGTCTCGGCGGAGGGCAGCGTGCGTCGCAGGCGCACGGTCAAAAATTAGATAAATCAACTCGTGAGTTGCGTGAAAACAGAAAAGAGAAAGAGGAGGAAAATGAAGAGCTTTATTTTGGCTCTGCTAGGGCATGACTTTTGGTCCAATTATTGATAGATTGGAGCTCTCAAATACCTAAGGTAAGATCATGGTTCCTTCTTCTTCCTTTTGTTCCCTCATTTATGATTATTTATGGTAGGGTTTGAGTTGGGAAATGGATTTTTGATCCATAAGAGTATGGGTCTGATTCCATTAGTTAAAATGATGTTAATGGGAGTAATTTAATGTATTGGAACACCACATTGATGATTTTAGAAGTGGTTGGTCCATAGGAGCATTGAATGTCCGAAAATTAGTATTTATGAGATAGTTGGTAGAGGTTAATGTGTATTAATGATGGTTTGAGGTGTTATTAATGATAATGTGCATTAATAAAATCTAATGAGCCCATTAGGTATGAATGGGTAGTGATTATGACTTGATAAAATAGTGTATAAGGAGTTTTATGTTGATAAAGCTTAAAGGGCTAAATGATGATGATATCCTTGTATTTGGTTGTAGAGAGGTTCGTCTTGGTGCCTTTCGAGCTTGTTGAAGCTTTGGGAAGTTGATATAGTGAGGGGTAAACCTTTACCTTTTAAAGGTTTGAAATAACTGGGGAAAACTTAATTTTTATAGTTATATGTTAATTGCATTGTGAAATGTGATTTATGATTAATTTGATGATGCATGTTGGCAAGTGTGTGATTGTAAAATGGTTTCTTTTAAAAGAAAACCTTGATTTCTACCACCCTTGATGTTTCATGGAATTAATTATAAATTATGAATAGGGGTGGAGAATTGTGATGAAATATGTATTAAAGTATAGAGCATTTGTGTTATATAAATTCATGTGTTGAGAAAATATTATTAAATGCATATTATGTGTGAAATGTTCATAGCATGATCATTAGCGGGAGTTCACCTAGGGAGAGGAGTACATTGGTTGAAATCCACGTCGTATTGGCAGTGACCTTGGAATCAAAAACTAACCTTGGCACCAACCGTTAGAATCGAAAGGTAACCCTTGTCCCATAGTTAATTCAAGATTGTTCTACTTGTTCTACGAGGGACTCGAACCTAACTAGTCTCCATCGGTTCATGAGGAGGCTAGATTAAGGGTACGACACCCCATGATTGTTAGTATTGGGGAAATCAGATTACATAAGTGAGTGAGTTAACCCTGGCCTGATAGCTCCTCACAAGTAGAAGGCTGGGTTAATCTGTGAAGGATGTGGTCTCATGATAGCCACCAATTTCGTGTCGAAGGTAACAGGAGGATATAAGGTTAGCATATGATCATGCATATAAGTTCGGCCACATAGTTGTTAATTTTGTGGTCTGACGCGTGTTAAGGGCACATGGTTGTTATTTTTGCGACCATGAGTTATGTTTTGAAAACAACATGATATAGTGTTTTATGGTCAGCCCAGTCATATAGTTGTTAGTTTTGTGAACCGTGGCCTAATGCTATGTGAAATATATGTTTATATGCCTAATTGCATCTATTTACAATTAATATGTAATTGTAAGGGTTAAGTAAAACTTAGTTACTAAGTGGTTATAGTCACCCCTCAATTCTCAATATTTTCAGGACCTAGCTCATCGAATCCAAGTCAGGAAAAACATACTGAGGCTTAGGATTGGTGGAGTAAATCCTTTATATGCCTCTCTTTTTCTCTTTACATGTATATTTGTTAATGCCTTTGCCAACTAGGATTAATTGTTATGTTTGGTGCACTACTTGCATGATTCTATATTTAACTAGTATATTTTGTACCCTGAGTTAGTAAGTTTTTGCTGTGAACCCGTGGATAGGGCCAAAATACATGTGCAAGTATGAACATATGTATTTTTGAGAAATATGAATTAAATGGTTGATTTTGTGCAACTTTTCCTCCCCCTTTATGTTTTGTGAAAATTGGGGTTGAGTGGTGATTTTGTGAAATAAGTATTTTTGGTTGTGTGTGGTGTGTTGCACAAGTTCGCAAGAGTCCATTGAGTGTGGTCGAAGAGTTGGTGTAGGCTATTGGCACGTGTAGTTGAATTAGGACACCCCATTTGGGAAATTTTGTGAAAATGTGTCAAAATGGATTTTAGTGTTCAACTTTTGATAGAAAATGAATTTGAGTGTGAAATTGGTGCTATTAGCTAGAGCTAGGAAAAAGCTCCGTGTAGACACTAAAACCACTTCAATTGGACGTCGGACGGAGAGTTGGGACGCATCGAAAGTTCGCTCCCTATACTGTCAAATGACAGCACTGATTTGTCAAATTTTGTGCAATGCGCCAAGGCACATGGCACCTCACGCCGCAGTGCACGAGTTGTAAGCCACGGCGCACGTGTTATTTTTGCACAGAAATGGTTTTTGAGTTTTAAAACTCATTTTTTTAAGGTCCAAATTGATTTTCAAGTTTTTGCTTTGTTTTTAAAACTCTGATTTGGAGCCCTTAAATTTTATATTTGGGATTTGAAATGGTAAATTGGGATTGCTTTGAAATAATTTTGAGAAATTCTCTTTAACACCTCAGATAATTACGAGATTTGAGTTAATTTGTGGTTTAACTTCAGGAAGGTTACAGTATCCGGTGCACTAAGTGATTTGTGCATCTATTCGCTTCTCTATACATGTGATCAAAAGTGATCACCTGGTCCCTCAGAGTGAATTCTTTGATATTTCTAATGATGTTAGATAATGAATGGCTTTCAGAGTAATTATAAGTAATGAAAGACACGCCTCTATGAAGTCAATATGAATATTAACTTTGGATAACTTTTTATTCCAGCAAAGGATAAGGCCTTCATAGATTCCTATGAGCTCAGTTACAATATGTTTGGAAAATCTTTGATCCAATTCCCCTTATCATTTTTTATGATGCCTCCACAAGTACCAATGCACTTAATATTAACTTTGGTTTTTCTAATTCGACATCCAATCTACATTTAAAACATTGGTTTGAATATTAGAATTTTAAAGGACCCTCTTTTAGGATGTAAGGATTTTTGGCTTTCTAACCTGACCTAGTATTGTTTTTCTTGCACGGTTTTAATCATGACCCTATAGTTAAAAAAAATTCCATAATTTTGAAGACATAACTTGGATATTGTAATGAGAAGCATTCATGTCCTTAATTTGGTTAATTTAATTCCTTTTACACGCACAGAGCAACATTCTCATTTTTTTTAAGAATAATGATTTATTGACACAGTCTTCTATTTACACACACACACACACACACAAGGCAATATTATTTTAAAAAAATTGATTTACCCATAAAGTCTTCTCCTATAAACAGGCATGACTTTAAAATTATTGCTCACAAGAAAAACATGCATCTCTCACAAATAAAATGTCACTACGTTCAAGAAAACAATGAACGCTAGAAAATCTCTTGCCATTATTGAGTAACATATTGCATGATTTTTCTGTCGAGATTGCTCATTTGATATTATTGGATTATTGCATCATATTTAAACATTGTCATATTCAAATGAGGATATATAAATATTCTGGTGTGTGTGTGTATATATATTTATTTACCCAGAATGCTCAAGCAAACGATCCTGCTTATGGCGTATTAAATATTTAATTCCATCCTATTCAACCTAACTACTCTCTCTAGTCTTTATTATAAGACATTTTCAATCGTTTCACGTATCACAAAAAAGTTAGTTTTTTTATATCATAAAAGGTTGAGATATACTTTTATTTTTACTTTTGGATTTAAATAATAATACAACTATATTAAATATATTTACACTAATCAAGAAGGAATAAAATTAAAAAAAAGTGATTTAATTATTACAATGTATCTTATATTTTGAATCAAAAATTATTTTCAGAATGTGTCTTATAAATAAGACTGGATAGTGCATTTATTAGTTGTTCTCCTTATATCATGTTTGGGCAGCTTTATTTGCAAGTTAGTTACCATTGATTTCTCAACAATAGATTGGCCCATATGAAAACGCCATTAAAGAGACACTTCATAATTTTTTTATGAAGAAAAGTTTAGGTGAGTTGAATTTTAGAACTCATCAAAATAAAAGTATTCAAATAACTCTTGCAAAATTATTACAATGTGTCTTATATTTTAGATCAAAAATTATTTTTAAAATGTATCTTATAAATAAGATCAGATAGAGCATCTATTGGTTGTTTTCTTTATGCCAAGTTTGTGCAACTTTATCTGCAAGTTATTCACCATTGATTTCTCAACAATAGATTGGCCTATATGAAAACACCACTAAAGAGACACTCCATAATTTTTTTATGAAGAAAAGTTTAGGTGAGTTGAATTTCAAAACTCATCAAAATAAGAGTATGCTTTCAAATTTAAAGAACTCTTACAAAATTACTTATAGATCATTTATTAATAAATTCCTCATATTAATAGTGAGATTTAAACTCATGACCTTGTAAATTATGGACTAAATATTTACTAGTTGAACTAATTTTTATTGAAACTTTTTGCATAACTTAATGAATGTCGTTGTCAATCTAAACAACAGATTGTGCTTTTCTTTGGTCACCTAAACAACAAATTTGATAGTATTGAAATCCAACTGTTTTTAAGATTTCAAGAAGTTAGAGAATCTCTCTCTCTCTCTTACACACACACTTGCTTATTTTCTTTCTAGCCGTACGAGTTATTTTTAAACAAAATTAGAGAGTTAAAATGATAAATTATAATGTAGTTAGAAGAATTTATGATTTAGCCAAATTTGATGGGGAATGATATCAAATAGACAGATAGTGTTTATGTCAATAAGATTGGAACCATAAGATACCCAAAAAAATGTATAAAGCTTGAAAAAAGAACGGCAAATAAAGTTTGGATGAAGTCTTTTATTTAATTAGTTTTGGTGTTTTAATCATTTTCTCATTCTGATTCTGTTTTAATTAGCTTTAATGTCTATTCTTCATTTATTTTTCTGGATTACCATGGGATTTTATTTTATTAGCAGATTTGATGAGCACCTGTGTTTTGTATTGCTTCCTAACATATTTACCATAGTAACCCTAATTTGATCCCATAAAGGCAGTTGATGGGCATGGAAGTGGAGAGAATCTTTAACTCCAGCCATTTCTTGCCTGAGGTAAATTAACTCGGATCATTCAGTTGAGAATATTTGATTTCTATTCTGATACATCAATAACTCACAGAATTTCTTGCCTATAACCTAAATCACGCTGAGAATTTGTAGTGCTAATTTGTATGTACATTATTTCTCTAAATGAATCGATATATATAGGGCCAAGGAGAAAACATAATCCCGGAAAATTTTCTCAATGACTGACAGAATAAAAATTAAAATTAAAGAAAATATTCTATATTGTTAAATAATTATAGAATATTAAGATACAGTCATAATCAGAGAAACTGCAGTTTTTTGATAAAAAGTTAACAAGCCTGGTAAAACAAAGTTAACTTTCAACACATACCAATCATCATCTAATGAAGAAACTATAGTGTTTGTTAGGTTAATGGGCTTGGTAAAACTAAGCCCACTTTTGACAATTTAAGTCATAATGTACAAAATTGTGAATTTAAATCCCACTGTCAATTTAAGAACCTTATTGATAAATAATTTATAAGTAGCTTTGTAAGCATTTTGAACCTAAAAGTACGTCCTAACCTTAATAAGCCCTTGAGGTCCAACTCATTTAAACTCTATTTTATTAAAGAAAAAAAAAAACACTTCTTGTTGAACCTAAGTTATGTCGATGCATGGCAAGAAAATAACCTTTAATTACAGATTTACTGAAAGACTCAGTTACAATTAAATGGAGTATCAACGACTAGATACGGCCCAAAAAATATAATGATTTCATTAACTACCATAAAAAAAAAATATGGAAAATTTATATTACTTACACAAATCAACAATACAATATTGGTCAGCTCCACGTAGCTTCCACAAGGAGATAGGGAAAAAAAAAGGCAGAATTTGACTAACCCATGCTAAACTAACAAACGTATAACCCTCTCTCTCGTACCCAACAGCACATATACATTCTAGTTTAGTTCAACGATGGCTGGAAACTACGAAGAACAAACTATATTGCAATGCAGGTTGGATGAATACCTTGAGAGGCACAGCGAATATCAGTATTCAGTAGATCAGATCAATCTCCCCATCAGCTTGAGGCTCCAAATAAAAACGGAATAACTGAATGAAGGTTGGATATCAATATTCGATTCGTAGCCGTCTCAGTTTGTAGCTGTCTCAGTTCAGCGATTAATATTCAAATCGTATCCGTCTGTGTTTGTGGCGATCAATATTCAATCCTTAGCCGTCTCAGTTCAGATTTGAAGGTGGGGCTGTTGTTTAGAGTTCGACGGGCAAGATTCCTTATGTCCTCCCGTGAACAATCCCTTGAAATCCGGACAAGCTCCCAAAGGGCACCACCACTAATCATGTCTTTTGCATTCACTTCTGCAAATTGTACAACTTGAATTGCTTGAATTTATGCTAAGAAAAATTTTAAAATAGGATCATCTATCAAAAGATAAATGAAACAACCAATTTAGGGATTAGGAATTAAAAGGGCGTTTAGTTAAGTTCTAGGAAAGGTGATCTTTTTTTGAAAAGACAAAATAAGCTCTACTGACAGCAGACTGGGTGAAAATGGTAAACTTTTCAAGCTAAGCTGCTACATACACAAGAGCTAAGATTGGAAACCCCAATCACTTGTTCAAGTGACAAAAGCTTTTATCACTTACATCAACTATAGTTGGTGGAAAGGTTATCTTTTCCCCCCCTCACTATACAAAAGAAATCCGTATCATCATTACTGAACAGTAACCATGCTTTTTTTTTAAAAAAAAAATTCAATAACATAAAAGATGCTTCTCATTTATAAAATTATTTTTGTATTCTATTTTCCTTTTCATTTCATTTCCATTTTGTATAACAACTTCTTAGTTCAATCACTTTTGATAGGCTCATTAATTATTATATATTTATCAGAATCATTTAGATCTTCATAAATTTGGAACACCTGTTTTAGCTATATTGTAAGCACAAATCTACCTTCAAAAATTTAAAGATAAGGTTAGATGCTATTACCATGCTGTGCCAAGTGGCAGATTGCAAGCTCAACGTGGCGCCTTATCGGTGCAGCTTCATTATTAGCATTTTGTACAATCCATGGCAGTGCGCCATCTTCTACTAAAAAGGATCTGCCACTTTTTAACCCTGTGAATGCAAAATCTAATCATCAAACTAATGAACAAAAAATGAGTTTCATAAGTTCATTTGGTGGTGGGGCTGTACAATGAAGCAAGGAAATTGATGGTAGGCATTGATTTTCTTGAAAGCATAGAAGTGGCCTTACAGTTATCGACGGAGTAAAATATTTTGATGTCAGCTGCGTTAAGAATTAGCCCATTATCTATCTAGTTTAATGCATCTCCTTCAATAGAGAAGACATTGCCTCAATATTCTGAGGGCATGAATACAATTTTATCGAATACAAATTTAGAGGCAAAGAAATCCCTCAAAGATGTGAGTATTTCTCATCAACCAAACAAATCATAAAATCCCATAAGCCATGCATTGCCAGTTCTTTTCTTTATTGCTTCAAAACACTCTAATTGAATTTGGAGCAATTCATTCTACGTCTGAATAATTTCTTTGATGCTTTTCAATCAAGAGATTTCATCGCACATGCACACGCTCGGGTGGGCATGGGCACAAGAGCGTGACTATGAACTTTCCTATGAAGGAGAATCAATCTAAAATGAATGTTGGGAGAAACTGAAGGGATTATAATAATTAATTATAATTATTACAGTATTAACATCACACCACTGTCAACCTATGCAAAAGGAAGAAAACTAAACCTTGACCAGAAGCTCGGGACTCGCATTTTGCAAAGTTGGCAATTCCTCGAGCAACTTGGGAAAGAACATCAGGATGTCCACACCTAACAATTCCCAGTAAAGCCTTTATACCACCCTGAGATCTCAGCTTCATTAATAACTTCTCTGGATGAGAAACATTAAAATGAAATAGTAAATATACTTAACATCAAACTCTCAATTGAACTCGAGTAGAAGTGATAATGTGAAGTATACACATGATTTCCAACGTGAATTAAATCTAAAGATGAAAGCATGATATTCTGATACAACTTAACAAGAAAATAAAAAACAAGGAAATGAAGCTAGTACTTCCCATAACATATTTCAGCACTACAACTAAGCTATGAAATGGAAAGTAAAAGAAGACTATATCAATAAATTTTATATTTCTTATAAGAAAACTAAAACTCTCTGGACATGTAGATCACGTTATGTGATGCAGAAAGTACACAAGTTTAATCGTTTAATACTTATGGAATCAACATATAATGGCAATATAAAACCATAACCTTTTATAGGATGAGTTCTCCCAAATCTATTCCCAACTTAAAATTTGCAATCATTGATAACGTCATGTTTACAATTTTCTTAAGCTGATAAAAAAAAATCATCTCCGAACAATATATCTTGTGTTGACAGAAAATGTCTTTCAAAAAATGAGTTACTTTATGCTTGTTCAATTTTCTAAAATTTGGGGTGTAGGATCAATAGTTTAGGGCCATATTCATATAAAGAACGTAAAAATTGATTTTGTGCGTATGTTGAAATCTTTATGCCAGTTTTCTTAAACATATTGAAAGCTGTGTCCAGTTTCATCAATGAAAATTGATTATATATATATATATATATTGTGAGTGCATCTGTAGTGAAGAATACTTGTTTATTAATGGCTATTGGGGGGCAGCAAATCCCAACCAATGATACACGTGAACCATTATAATTAAGGGCTAAAATAATATCCAGCACTTTAAAAAGGAAGTTCAAGGTGAATTAACATTGATGACTGTTACAAGAGAGAGAAAAAGGAGGAGAAACAAAATCCTTATCCACAAACACGTGTCAAGGGGTGAGGTACAGTGTCTATATTTCCATTCCCAACCATAACTATATGACAGCCAAGTATTTCTTTCTTTTATTATTTTATCATATTGCTTGTCCTTTTATTAGCATAGTAATCTATAATTCCAAACCCAACGCATATCAATACACCCCCCTAAAGAGCATCAATGTCCACAAGGATGGAAGAATATGAAGGGGTGGTGGCAGCGGCAGGAACGGTGGGGCTTTGCTGTTGGATGACAGAGAGGTCCTCCCAAGTGGCATCTTCAGGTCTGGAATGCAATCATCAATTTACAACTGAGTAACAGGCAATCAACCTCATCTAACTACCTTCCTAAAATATACTCTAGTTCAAGAAACTGACCTTCCTCATCAATCAGAGGATGCCAGCTACTAACAACAGCATTCCCAAGAGATTTATTTAGGACAGGAAAACAGGATGCACGTGAGAATTCTCTGATGGCTCAGGCTCGAACTCATGAGCAACTTTTCCAATCCATAATAGCGAGCAGCAAGCTTATGGAGTGCAGAATTATTAAGATTTCTGTGAAAAGGAAGCAGCTTCAAATAAAAAACATTTCCAGCTTGAAACTCATCTTTACTTCTTTGTTAGCCAGCGGAACCATTTGATGTTGTGATCTCAGCAAATGATGCTTAAGAGGCTGAATGGTCAATTCTCTAGCTAGGCCTGAACGATCAACCAAACCCTTAGGGAAGCCTCCAACTAAATAAGGAAGATGAGTTGGTGATGGAATTCCATAAGTGGCTTCTTTGAAAGGAGTCATTCCTACGGCAGAAGGATAAGTGGCATTACACCTAAGTTCAGCTAGTGGCAGCTGCTTGGCACATTGTTTAGGAAAATCCCCACCAGTGAAAAAAGGAAGGGGGGGAAAAACTCTCCAAGCACCGGTTTGAGACCTCAGCCTAATAGTCAGTCTGGTGGGTGGTTCACTTATCAGTAGTGCAAATTAACACCATTTAACCGAAACAATTCATGCCAGAATTAACCACAAAAAGTAGGGTCATGATCAGTGACTACTGTCTTAGGGAAACCATGGAGCATCATGGTGTTATCCAAAAAAATCTGATCCCCTTCAGCTGTAAAAGGATGCTTAAGGTACAAAAATGAGCTCCTGTGATTAAGTGATCAACCACCACTGGAATTGCGGACTTACCATAGGATTTATGTAGGCCACTGACAATTTATAGACAATTCAGTCAGACCACATATCCTCAGGAATAGGGAGAGGTTGAATAAAATCTGGACTAGCAACAATGTTTAGGCTTGAAAAAGGCTTAGAGTTTGTTGGAGTCTCCAAGAGATGGAGAGAAGGTTGCATCTCCTTAGCCTCACAAATGAATGTATTTCTGGTCAATAGTGTTTTATTTTGACTAGGTTGTTGCACTCCTTCAGGACACGAGTTTTGAACCTTAAACTCACTATTTAATGCGAAACTCCAGCGCTTGTACACATTTCTAGGTTGAGAAGTTCCGTGTTTCTGAATTTTCATATCCCCCTTAATTTCTAAATGAATTTGACTGCCTTTAATTCTTTTGCTAGGTGGCACAATTGCTGGTTCCCTAATTGTAGAATTGAAGACGTCTAGGTAAGCTATGATGTAAAGGAATAAATGTGTATCATAAGGCAAGGAAAAACGATTAGATAGGGAATTGCATGTCTAGATGAGTGGTGAGGATGAAGGTGGAGAAGCAATGTATAGGTGGTAGGAACCCATTAAGGATCAAACAGCTTTGATACCAAATGATAAGATCCAAGATAGGCTGAGAGAAATAAGGAAAATAAATCATTATTAAAATATAAAATCAAAATCTAACTTCATATATTAATAAGAGAACATTGCACTAATAGAAGAAAATAGGAAGAGTAATTACATTAAGATGATATAGAACAAAAATCTTGCTATATACTTTTCTCAATAGCCACACTTAAGAGAATCTTTAAAGGGCTCAAAAGCCTCAAAAGTTTATTTAATTCATGATATGCTAGCTTTTGAGTTGCTAAGCATATTTATATTGCAAAATACAATCAAAATACTGAAAAAAAACTATATAACTAGATAATTAAATAAAAAATAAAAAATCTACTAAGATCCATTATTTGGATAAAATACTAAATATTATTATTAAATAGAAAATATCTAAAATAAATTAAAAATAATATTTATTCCAAATATTTCTCTAACTTCCCAAATCATCCATTATCCCTCATTAATTGGTACCCTATCACACCTTAGTGAATTTGTATTATTTCTAATGTCATTATTTTATAGCTAACTATATGTTTTCGGGGATTTAGCAACCCACATGAAACAAACAAGTAAATATACTAGTAGCTGAAAGCTCAAATGGCACAAGCTTAATCTAAGACTCAGGTAAACCCTTGCTCAATCTCAGCTCCTTCCCCAAGACATAGACCTTCAGTGTAACCAACAAGAGAAGAGAAAACATGTAAATATACCATTTCCACATAGATTAGCAATAGCTCCAGCTACCATTCGGAGAGTTTGTGGATCTTCAGCATCAGATGAAGTCATTGATAAGAGAGTAATTCCACCTTCAGCCATAATAAGTTCTTGATTGGCTTCTGCATCACCGCAAAAGAAGCAAGATAACATACCAACATTAGTCAAATAAATACAACCACAAATGATAGCAAAATTACCAATTTAAGAAGCAAGATCTTGCAATCTCAATGTTTGAAAATTTAAAGAACTAGTAATCAACAATCACCATTCATCGCAAGATTGGCTATGGCCCCTGCAGCTACCCTGCGAACAGTTTCATCCTCATATCTTCTAAGAAGCATAAGCAAGGATGTAAGACCACCTGCATCTACAATTCTTTTTTGATTTGCTTCTGCAAATCACATTGAGAAATAACATTAGATAAAGTAACATGAGAGTTTAATCAGTTAACTACTGTCTACAAACTACAAACCACTAGTGAAAGCATATACTAGTATCACTAAACAGGAAACAGATGTTAAACAAAACCTCAAGAAGAGGTTAACAATTACCTTCAGCAGCTAGGTTGGCAACCACTTTCACTGCATGAATCCGTACATTGGCATCGTCTGACTCTAGTAATGTCAATATCTTGTGCAATCCAACTGTCAATTTTTTTTTTTGTCATATACACATGAACAGTGAAGAGTTTCAATTATTACACAAACCACTACTTATACCTTGTTCAAAAAGGGTAGCAACAGATGCCTTCTGACCATTCCCATTGTCTCTGAGTTGAGAATTCCTAGCTTGAGACATGGCGGAATCCATGGCAGAAAATGCATTTTCGGAGCCCCCATTTTCCAAACACCTTCTCATCTACAGACATAACATTCAATTAGATTGCAAAGCATACTAAAACAAGGTAATATAACTAGATGGTTTGGAAAGAGGATATTTTTCCCCCTCCCTTTCAACAAACAAAATTTTATTGGAATGAGAACAAGGAATGTCTTGCAGAGGACAAGGTACTTCAAACCAAAAACCACTAGTAGCTCAAAAACATTAAGTGGATAGCCCTAAGACACTTGCCCAAAATAGCCTTCCAGTCTGCTTCAAATGCATATGAGAAACATGTGCAGAGCACTGGAGCTAAGCCATACACACAATTCTATCACATAATACGTTTCAAGGAAAATATAAGGGAAGAGGAGAATACTTGATCTCATAAGGATTAATGCCGGTGACCTTTTGGCCCCACAAAAAAAAAAAAAAAAAAGCCAGTGACCTAAATGGTTTCAGGTGGACCCTGTTGATGCCAATCTGATCAAGGAATTTTATAATTTAAATCGTTAAGCTATCACAGATAAGTAAGAAACTAGCTTCCAGTACTCTAGACTTTGCACCCAAGCCGTTTCAAGTGTCCAAAGCTCTAACAAATGTTGAAACATCATTTATTTAAATCAGGTACCCATTTACAATTCCCTATATTTAAATGGCCGTAGATCATATAAAAATCAGGAACTGACAGGATTTAATGTCACAGCAAAGCCAAAATATTAACTTCAATTCCAAGCAAATAATAACTAATCAAGCAAATGCTGCAATTTGATTCAAAGTGAAAAAAAACCTGATCAGCTTCATAATTCACTTGTAATAATTGGCTTTGCAGTATTATTAACTCTTCTTCAAGTTTCCTTTTCTGATGAGCCTCCTCTTCCAGCATTTGGCGAAGATTTAGAATCTCCAGATTGCCTCCAGCCTAATACACAAAAGATGTTCCCACTATACCAGAAATTCAAGGTTGAAAAGATAGAAGCCAGAGATGCTTGTCATTTAAATCTACCTGTGTCTGTGAATGTTTCCCCAGCTGACTTCTTAGGTGTTCTACCTCTTCTTCAGCTGCCTTTCTACGATTAGTTTCATTATCAAGCAACCTTTTGACCTCAGCAACTTCATCTGTGGATGATGGCCCGGGCCCCTGTTCCATAAAAACTAATTATATGATAAAAAAATTAAAAGCTGAAAAAAGAAAGACAACCAACTAATCTTAGTTCAACGAGACAATAAGCAGAAGCTGGGGAAACCATAGACAACCTGCACGAGAGAAGATTAAATTGTTATCAATGTGATGGTTAATCAAGTGGGATGGGAAATCCTCCCTAAAAGCAAGCTGTGGAGGTGGGAGAACCAGCCCACTTGTGTTCCCCATTGAGGGGTACATGATACTAATAGATGCTCAAACTAACAAAGGAAAACAAGAGAAATAAATCTATCGAGGTGATATAAAACAAGAATCTCGCTCTACATTCTTCTCAATAGCTACACTTAAGAGAATCTCCAAAGGGTTTAATGAATTATTTTATTGATGATATGCTAGCTTTTGAGTTGCTAGTCATATTTATAAAAGCAAATACAAATAAAATCTAGATAACTAGATAATGAAAGACTAAATAAGTCATTAATGGAATCTTATCAGATACTCAATGGGGAACTTAGGCATCCCATACCACCTAAGTCTCCATCACCATCCTATTAAATTCGGCCATGAAGGGAAAAGATAAAAAGCAGCAGCCAGGAAAAATAATAAAATAAGACATTGTGATTTAGATACTGAAATAAATCAAGGTACAAGTGTTACATGCGTAGCTCCCTCCTGAAGTCCTAACTAACAGTGGCTTATTTAGCAGGACTGAAATGTTGTTAGTAGCTACTAGTTAGGAACGGGGAAACAAGGTCCTATATAAGGAGAACTAAACTCCCTGTACGCTGGTGAGGATTGAAAGAATACAATTGTTTTTTGAGTTTTCCTTCCATCAAAGTGGTATTAGAGCTGATCTCTGGCTTGATAATGCCAGAGACTTGATCATACAAATGAATTGACAACCTTGAAATTATTACAGCTGCTACATTGTTTGTGGGTGATCATATTAGAAGTGTAACATTTCACTAAATTTCAAGTGTAAAATTTCTTTCCATTCTCAAATCAAGGCTCAAATAGAAGGGCTTTATGAATTGTCAAGACAACTTTTCCAAAGAATCATTACTCTCTTAAGTAATAATATTGCCTTGCATGTTATGTAAATACTTTAGATCTATGACTATTGTTAAAATATATTCATATATAATCACTGTAACTGTATTTACAAACATCAAACAGGTGACATTTTCCCAGATGCAGTAAATCCAGTAAAAACAAAAGCAAAAGCCAAATACAAGATTAAAGGCACAAAAGCAAGTAAAAATTGCAAACGCACAAAAGAAAAAAAAAACACATACCATACTGATAGAAAAAAGCACAGGCGGCAAAAATACAAAATAAAATGCATCATGAAACATAAGCAGTAAAAATTGCCAATCCAACCAAAAAAAAAAAAAAGGAATCCAAAGTCATGCAGAAAATAATGGCCTGTTTGGCAATCTGTTTTGGGAATAATTTTCTGTTCTCTATAGAACAAAAATATATATTTGGCAATGTGTTTTCAAAAAGTGATTTTGAAAGCAAAAAAAAAAAAACAAACAAAATATTTTTTTGGAAAATAGAAAAATAATATCTTTTAGGTATTCTAAGATTATTGTTCTGGAAAATAAGGGAAAATTAAAAAAAATAACAATTTTCATATTTTTTTTGTTCTCAGAACATATTTTATAAAACATCAGTTCTCAGAACAATAAAACAAAAACAGTTTCAAACAAGCCCTAAGATTTCAGAAGACTGAATTGCTCAGGAAAACAAAAGTTAATTAGTCTGAAATGATAAATATTTGTTTTTTTAGAGAAAAAGCATAACAACCTGTTATAAAAAAACCAAAGAATGAGAAAAGAATTAACTTCAAATATTCCAAAATAAACAATAAAATCTCAAATGAGATACCTCTCCATGAGCATCCACAAAGCCATTGCAGTCATATCTTTCTTGACTCAACACCAACTTATGCTCCAACTGCTTGACTGAATCCATGTACTCCAACTGGCATTTCATCCTCTCTTTCTGCAATGCATGGTACAACTTACAATGAGTACATAAAGAGAAAAGAGGAGCTGCCTGAGGTTATCAAAAATATGCAGAAAAGGACAGCATCATCCCTAATGTCTGCTTCGAAATTACAATGTAGATTTAGCCTATATTGAGAAAGTATCAATTAGTCAAGGATTATTCTGACAAAGTTTATTGGGTCAAGAGATTATTAAAAATCAGAAAGTCAAGTAGGTTAAGGAAGCGTTACCCTAGTATGCAGTATCAAAACTTTATATTAAGTATTGTATGCTTTGCAATGGTATATCACATAAATAAGTTATATAGTATTAGGAAACAAGAGATTCAGCAATGGTCATGCATCATATATTCTTACCTACAATGGAAACCCACATCTATATATTATAATTAGTAAATTAAAGGACTAAAGGGCAAAAATACTTATAAACTTTTCCTCCAGGGGCACCTAGTATCTTTAAGTGAAGAATGGAACAAAAGTATCCATAACATTGATTTAGCAAGTGCAACTGTCCCAAAACCGTTAAAGAAGCTAAACATCCATTATGTTCCTTCACAGTCATCGCCACATGTTGCTAGGTGTCACCCACTCAGCCTTGACTTTTCTTCTGCTTCCAAGTGTCACCAAATCAGCCAAGTGTCCTTAATCTCCTGCATTTTGCTCATTCCCTTTCACTCAACTATTTCCCTCAGCTCTAATGGCCTTCTCCAACTCACCTCACCAATGGCAACAAGCAACAAACAAGTCATGCCATCTACCCCAACCCTATAGCTTTAGTCAAAAACTACTCTTTCTCTACCACTTTCGTTTTCACCATTAAACCTAAACACCCAACTCTAGTGGTCACGGAATAGCTTTTGTAATTTCTCCAACAAAGACTTTCCCAGGTGCTCTGCCCAATCAGTTCCAGTAGAAGGTGGGAAGCAATCAAACTAGTAGATAAATATCACCGAAAAAAGCTAGTTTCTAATTGGGTTGTGTCGGATCTATCTTGAGAACTTCATGGGTGGCTTCTAGCCTTCTCCTCTTCATTTTTCCAGGCTTCTTGAAGACAACTACAGATCAAAGGCAGTAGAAACGAAATTGAGAACTCATGCGTTGGTAGAAGATGATTTTAGCCGGGTTTGACAGAATCCAACCAGTATGGCAATGTTCTCATTTTCCAGCGTAAAGTATGTTATGTTGCTTTTTAATTTCTGGGTCATGACATTTAAGATTGTTAGAGAAAATATGTGATGAAATTAAGGGGAAGTCAGTTTTCTACATCAATTGGGTAGTTTATGTTCACATAACTTAACATTGATCGAGTAATGAAGAGACAAAGTGTGGAGTGAAATTGTGAGGCAAAGAGAAATCGATTGATGGAGATTGAGAGGAAGATTTAAAGATCAATCGATCAATTCATGTGGGTTAGGGTGATCTGGGTCTCATCGACGGAACCCATGATGATTGAGAGGAAGATCTAAAGATTTGGGTTTTTCATGTCTCTTTTATCGCCTTCGTGTGACCATCTTAGTGAATAGAATCTTTCGAGTCCCATTTTAATTTTCACACAAGCTACGCATTTTCTCTATTCATGTTTCATGATCACGGACTTTTCTGGATTGTGATTTCTCCCCCGATTTACATTAGAATTTGGAGTTTTCATATCTCTCACTTTGCATTTTTCGTTTTTGTTCTTCAGTGCATTTCCCACTATTTTTTTCAATGAATTTGCACTGAAGTTTTGTCGATGATGTATAAATGGAACTTCCGAGGAGAATCCATGTAGCTCATGTTGGGTTCTAAAGAAATGGCTAGTGCTTTGGACCTAGGAAAAATCAAAGGGAAAGAAGAAAGATGACGTCAAAGTTGCTGGAAGTCACAAATGGTGGAGTTAAGAAAGGAAGAAGATGATGATGATATGACCACGTGAGAGAGAGAGAGAGTTTACATGTCCATGTTAGCAAAATTAGTCAACCATGTGCTTACACGTCACTTAAACGGTCAACATTGAGTCTTTTTAATGATTTTTGGACAGATACACCAATTCAAACAAGTTTATGAGTATTTTTGCACCTTCATTCACTTAAAGATATTGGGTGCTCCTAGAGGAAAAATTCAAAGGTATTTTTTCCCTTTAACCCTAAATTAAACAAGATAGTATACTCAAGATAGAGACATTATAATATAAATATACAAACCTCCAATGCATCTGCAAAATTCCTCTCAACTTCAGCTATATGACTTTGGGCCTCCAAATTTATTTTTTCAACTTCAGCCTCAAAAGCTTTTTGCTGCCTTTCATTTTCCGCAATCAACTTATCGACTTGTACTTCAAACCTCCGGGCCAAACTTTTATAATCAAATTCCTCCTTTATTTTCAACATATTCTCAACTTTCATTGCCTTTGTGAAATAAATGACACTTAATCAATCATGCAGCCAACATATCAATCATCAATAACATCTTGCATTTGAAATTGTAAGAGATGTATAACGGAGAAAAGGATAGTAAGTCTATAAAAATACCCACCATCTGTTAACCATAAAACTTTACTAACTTGTTTGGGAACAATAGTGACGCAATATACACGGTAAAAAGTACTAGCAAATAGGAAGAGTCCATTAAAAACCATTTCATGGTTGACAAACAGCACAAGGAGGAAAAGCGTACATCTTCCAGATTTTGTGGGCACTGAGACTCTACCTCACAATAGGGTCATGAAAATTACTTTTTAAGATATTGTCCAAATATAGAAAAGTTAATATTAACATTTAAATTGTTCATAAAATGCAGGGAAAAAAAGATATACAACAGGTATTTAGATGATGTAGAAAGAAAGGAAGGAGAACTAGAGGGTAAGCCGGGGGGGGGGGGAGATTGGAAAATGCTGAATATTATTTCAATGGAAAAAAATTCTACGAGTGAATAATCCTAAGGCCATTTATAGAGCTCTAATCCTAGTTAGTCTAGACTACTGTAAAGATAAGATAAACTTTATTTAGATTTAAAAGAAACTAAATCCTTTATAAGATAAGATAGGATAATAGGATAAATCATATAAACCTAATTTAGACTTAAGAGATAATACCGTGATTTAAATAAAAATGGCCTACATCAGATAAAATCAAAGAATTCTGATACAAATTAAAATAACCCTAAGCGTATTCCCCATCATGATCATTTGCAAGTTTCACAACAATATATAAAGCATATTGCATTTTACACGGTAAAATATACAAGTCTAGAAATTCATAAATATGAAAACTGACCCTCTGGCCAAACAGTATGGTACTTGCAGTCTCTCCTCGATGACGTGGAGATGGTCCAATAGTTACAATCAAAGAAGTCCTAGCAGTACCTGCAAATTATTTAAAAAACTCATTAGGATAGCATGATATAACTAAAATTACAGTAGGTATCAACAGCTAAGAACAATGTCCAAGAAGCTCCACATTTGTGGTTTGGACATACGAGTCCTCACTTGCTAAGACAAAATGGGTATATTGGTCAGTTCCTCAAATCATGCGTTTGATGACAAAAGAAGGCCACCTAAACACCATTTCATCAATTCTACTTAAGAACAAAATGATTGTAATATCCCAGCATGTTTTTATCCTTTAGCGAGCTCTGCCTATATTTTGTAGCCTGTCCCAAGCTTGGGTAACGGAGGAGGGTTGTGTTAGGCCCCCAACAGCCAACATGAAACTTTGTTGAATCTTACATGAATATAGACAATAAACGTTTTTATTTGAAATACATGTAAAGACAAAATTCGTAATGAGTGAATGCAGGAAAAAGTGGGCGTTGCACCTATTAAGGAAAAATGGTAGAAAATCGTTTGAGATGGTTTGGACATATACCAAGAAGACTACAAGAGGCACTTGTGAGGAGAGTGGAACAAATAACTTTGAGCCTTGTCAAGAAGGGTAGAGGAATACCCAAAAGAACACTTGGAGGTTTTTAAGCGAGACCTTTTAATTAACAATATTTCTAAAACTTTAATAAATGATAGAGCACAATGGCATCATATAATCCATGTAACCAACCCCACCTAGTGGGATAAGGCTTGTTGTTATTGTTGTTTTTGTCCTTTAGTGACAAATTAAGGACATGTTACTTCAAAACATGAAAGTAGACGTTGCTAATAAACACATGCATATATGCACAATTTTCTCTTTCTTTGTTTTTTTTTTTTTGGTACTAGCATATATGCACAAATTTATTTACACACATGCACACACATATACACACATTAAGTATTCAAAAGATCTGATAAGCACTAATCAAGTAGTCTATAGATGTGAGTTATAAACCTAAGACTAAACATAACTCAATGAGGAAATTAAAAACTTTCATATGCATCATATCAATTTTATAAACTTTCAACTTCTCCCCACAATAATTTATTTCTAGATTTGTCCCTGTGAAAGGAGAGTGTTCAAGAATAAGAAAATCTTAGACAAAGAAAACAAGTGCAATTTTAAAACAGGGAAAAAACAACAAAAGCCTTAAAAATGCAGTGAAGAAGAGCTGCCCATACTCTTTAAATGTTGGAAATAGGAAAGACTGACAATATAGGATGAAAAGAAGTAAAAATGATTATATAGCAAGCCAAACAGGGACTAAAAAACGAGAACTGGTTTCTTAAACCATAAATCAAATTTAATAGCGAATGTGATCCCATTTAGTTGAAGCTGCAACGTCTAATAGTATGAAATCTAACGCAACAGATTAAGGCCTCTTACCTCCAAAAGAATCTCTGAGCAACCTGGTAAGCTTGGAATCACGAATTGGAACATGAGCACTGTTCTCTGCCAGAGCATTAATACATTTTCCCAATGCACTAAGTGAAAGATTTATAGATTTAGCTTCCTCTAGCATTTGTCCTTCACTCCCTGGTAAGAAGAAAAGAGATGGAAATGTTTAGCACATATTGACCTACAAGTACAAGATACTAGACCATCAACATGTAAATATAAAATATAAAACCTATATAGCAAGAGACATAGTCCACGCATCATAAATAGCATTGATTCATTTCTCAAACTCCGTAAAAAGTTCAAAGAAGCAAGTCATGTTAGACTAAAGGCAATGACTAACATCAAGTGAATGCATGAAAGTCAAAATCCCAAGAGGGAATAATGCTAGGTCACATTCCAGGGGGAAGAGGAAAAATTTCAATATATTTATCATCCAACAAAAAAAAAAAAAAAGACTTCTTTTTGCCAACAAAAAACAAAGAAAGAAAAACATCATGTTATTTCATTCAACTGAAGTTTTGACATTTGTGTTTTAAATGCCAAGACAGTTATTAGTTGGTCTGGCTCCCACTCAAATGAAGAAAGGTTGGTTCGAACTTGGCCTTTGGTCCAACTTAAAGCCATAATCTAGCTCCAATCAAGAATGACGCATTACATTCATATCTAACAAACTTGATTCCAGCCTATTTGGAACCATGAACTTAATCTTATTTAAGCATCCAATAAAGCATTATTCTTATGTGAGCAAATTCCAGAGTATGGTTGATTCTATTGATTCGAAAGTGTCGATACATAGGCTAAATAGAAACAGAAAGAGGAAGCCAAATGTCAGCGCTCTCATTTCTTGATTATAGGGGAAAATATGGAAAACGAAATCATCAGCAAATCTGTAACAAGATAATCTGGAAAATAAAACCCATATCTAGGAAATAAAATCAGAGATTAAAAGATAGATTACTGAGATAATGGGCTCTTATAATTGTCTGCATTATGATTAGCACATTAACTTACAGTTTAAATTCAATTATTTTATAGGTTAAGTAATGCTGAAGCCTGAATGTCAAGAAAAAATCAGATAATGATCCGTATCTTGACTGGGAGTTCATTGATTTAAAGAATGTTGTTTTTTGTCTTTTCTTTGTAATTTATATTAGAAATTGATTAAATCAATTATCTAGTTACTAACCAAACACCTATATTTTGATAAAAATCAATTTTGAAAGCTAAAACGGTGGTTTCCTTAAATTAAATCCAAACACCCACATTTTAGTTAAATCAATAATTACTTCCCCTGACACCCATATTTTGATTATGAAAGCCCAAAATGTGGTTCTCATAAGCAGCTCCCACATGCTTCAAGTGCGTTTAGATTAGTGTTGGGTAAAAACAGAGTTTAGATAAGGTTGATTTATCATAAGCATGATTTTGGAAAGAATTGATTTAATCAAAACACAGAAGCATGTGGAAGCTGCTTATGAGATAACGTGGTTGAGGATCTCATAATTGATTTAATCAATTGATGACAACAAGATTTGTTTGCACGGACGGCAGCATGCCTCATGCATAGCATAGATACACAAGAAATGCATCTTCACCGCAAAGACGAAATTCATTATTTCATAATATACAAGAAAATTTATAGACAAAACAATATCTAAAATTGAGCATACACCTGACTTTTGGATACGCTCTGAGCCTGCCAAATCTACCACAACTAGCTTGCTCTTTCGAACAAGTGGTTTAGAAGGTTTGGTCAAATGAGATGAGTCATTATTTTCATTAGAAGAAATATCTTCACTTTCTAAGACAGACCTCTTAACATGTACCTGTATGAGAAAGGATAACTTCATTATTGCATACTTTTTAAAAATAATTACCGAAACAATCAATTTCAAAATTTGGTTTATTTATTCAAAGCATATAAAAAAATTAACTAATTAGAAATAAGCTTCTTTTTTCACCATCAATATAGCATGACTACGAGAAGATTCAGTATTCAACTTTGTGTTGGCAGCAAAACGGTGAGCTTCCCCCACTCTCAGCAGCTCCAAAAAACTCTGTTGGTCTCTAATTTCTACAATCGTAGCCCCAGGCAGAGATACATCACCAGTTCTTGGATCTTCCATAATAGGAATGTTATCATTCGCAGGGTTAAGCAAGTCCTGGATAGTCTCCATGTAAAGCTACACATTTTTCAAGGGTCAAAAACAGATTAAATATTTTCAATAAATTTAATATAGCTTATGAATACAATATAATAAAAGAACAGCATGAAAAAGCCAAATAGCATCCAACTTTACAATTATTAAGATAAGATGCAGCAACCAAGTTTACAACTTGAAAACAAGAGCCTTGAAAACCAATGTGTATGAGGCAAAATGCAGTGTTGTATTTAAAAGCATACAACCTGCAAGTACGAGACAGTGACAGTATCAGTTTCTGGAGATAGATCTGCTAAAATATCCTCCATGGAACGAACCATGATGCCACGATTGGAAATGTCATCTTCCCCCAATTGTCCAACGGTAAAAGTTTTCCCCGTGCCTGTTTGGCCATAAGCCATTACCGTCCCATTATATCCATCAAGAACACTCTAAACACCAGGTTACCAAAACAAATTAAGTCAATAATACAACAGAAAAAATTGGAAACCCTCATGTTGCAACATTGTGCTAAAATTAAACATGATTGAAACACTGTAATACATTGAAACATTGAAACTAACGTTAAAGATAACTGAAACATTGGAATAACAATAAAGATGATGTTCACCAATTCAAAAAAGACTAACTACATCATAATTTTAAATTATCTAGAAAATGCAATAACATCACAAACCTCCACTACTGGCTTAGCAACAACTTCATAGACACGCTTCTGTGATGCAAATTCAGTAAATACTTCATCAAACTCATATGTGTCTGAATCCCAATTGTTCTTCCGAAGTTTCAACCTTTTAAACTGAAAGAGAGTAAATTAAAACAAAATGCTTAATCTTAAGAAAGGCTAAAGCATTTAACAAACCAAGATGTGTATTTATAAGTAAAAGTACACCCCTGAGTCTACAGAAAGTTAATCAAACAAACTCACCTCAGGTTGCAATTCAACGCAGTCAGCAAAATCAGCATCCGCCATCATTTCTTCAGCATTTCGAGGTCTCAATCTTACAGCCACTCGAACTCTTCCAGGTACTATCAAACCATGATCAAGAAAAGAGCACAACAATACATCCACAGGCACACCAAGCATATGCAAAAAAGATAACAAGAGCAATTCAAATAGCTGCTTTCTTTTTAAGCTTCAATTTTCAAATTTCCATGGCACAAGCATAGAACATTTAGGGTTTTAAATACATATAACAAGGACATTGCAAATTAAACCCTAAAACATCCTCAGCTTGTAGACATATTGGCCCTTTAATGCCTTTATTAACCCATAACAAACTCCTCTATAGCCCTTCATCATCACCAATAACAAAATCTCATATACCCAATATTCACCAGCCAAATTAGTGCTAGAAGGAAACTTAACTGCTAAACCCACAACTTCCACTTCCCAGAGAGTTTAAAATTTAAATAATGCCAAACTCATCATACACTAAATCAGCATCTAATGAAAAAAATTTCAATTTTAATAGCATATGCTGCTAAGCTATAACATTGTCGTTACAGGAGACTATTTGAATGAGATTACTAAATTGAAGAAGTCAGCTACCACTAGGTTTGAAGTGAAGGATCTAGGAATCTCAGCTAAGCTACCTCTTGGACATAGAGGTGGCAAGGACAAAGAAGAGTATTGTCTCAAAAAGAAAGTATACTTTAGACCTTCTAGACAAAATGAAAATATAAGGACATAAACCAACTAAAACTCCTATGGGCTCGAACTATTATTCGTAAGGACAGAATTAAGCAAGAGAATACCCTAATAGATATTGGGAGATATCAGAGATTGGTAGGTAAGCTAATTTATCTTTCTCATACACATCATGACGTCAGCTTTCAGTTAGTGTGGCTGGCCAATTCATGAACAAGCAAACTAGAGAGAATTTGATAAAGGTCTATAGGATCCTGAAGTATCTAAAACTTTACACCTAGTACCAAGTTCTCCTTTAAAAAGGCGGGAACATAAAGTTGCTAGAGTTTATCAGATGCTAAATGTGTTCAATAGTAGACAAAAGGTTATAACTTTGTCGTACATGCTTGTCTGGGATAAACTGGCTGCACAGAAAAGGTAAAAGTAAGTAGTGGTGGCAGAAAGTAGTGCAAAAGCGTTGTCTTTTGCACTTGCCTTTGATATTTGTGAAGGGGTCTTTGACAAAAAAAGATCCCAAAACAATTAAAATATTCCTTTTTATAATAGAATTAAACATTCCTTTTGAATTGCATAAAAAGGTGATGCGTAACATCACTGCAAGAGTTAAAAATGAAGATTGACCAGATCTGGAATCACATCAAGTCTCCTCCTTTATATTCAGATTTTGTGCAACAGGCCAAATGTCCAATCCTTATATATCACCTTCATTTTCTTTCCCTTTTCTTCTGCATAGACATTAGTGCTTTACGGCTGTGATGTTTTTTTTTTCTACCTTTAGGAGAGGATCTGGTGTGTGACCTGCAAGTTCCTCCTTCCTGTATTTATTACCAGCCAGACCCTACGTTCATGTATAAAGAATTTGCCTGAATGAATAAGAATTATTCATGGAATTTGCCATGATATCGGATCTGGATTTTCAAAACCTACTCCATCCCTAGATACAACTTTCAGACTACCAACAACCCTAACCCCAAACCATAGCCAAAGCCAATACCAAAATGAATGTTGAAGAAAATCAAGGGGCTAATGATGTTGCTCCAATTTACATCACATGCCATATACTCAACAGGTACTTGGGTATGACGGCCCACTTTGGAGTAGGTCTGTAATAAAGTTCATTTGTGTGGCAAGGGAAGGAGGGGCACCTCACAGGTGAAACAAAAATGCCAACTGCAACAAATACCAAGAAAAGAACTTGGAAAGCTATAAACAATCAAGTAGTAGCGTGATCACAAATTCTGTGGAGTTGAATATCAGTGAGACTTCCATATATTATGAGACAGCTCCAGAAATTTGGGAGGCAGATCAAAAAGCATATTCAATCCAGGAAAATGTGACAAAGATATTTGAAATTGATTGTGCTCTCCACCAGGTAAAACAAGGTGAAAGACATGCAAACCGATATTTTAATGAACTCTCAAGATATTGACAGTAGCTAGACCAATTGGAGACATATACGTGGAACCACCCAGAAGATGCAGAAGATTGCTGAAAAGAGGCACATCTAAAAATTTCTGATGGACCTTCAAATCGATCTAGATATGTCCAGGTATTAAGCATCATCCAACCCTAACATTGTGTCAGCAGACAAGAGAAAATAGGGAGGAGACAAAAAATGAAGGGAAAAGAAAATGGATAGAAAATAAAAGAGAAGAGATGTGATTTTCATTTTCTCTTCTTATACTTGGCTGGGCAACAGAAAACGAGAGGAAAGAAAAGTGATTAATTTCATATGGACAATAACATCCTTATTATTTGTACAAAAAAATTGTTACATAATAAAACTTAATATTTTACCATATTATTTATATAATCTCCATTACATATTACAAATGGAATGAAAACAAAAATATAATTGAAAATTATTTGATCCAATTTTAATTTTTATTTCTAAAATTATTAAATATACAATGATCCAAAAATTTTAAAATACAATCAAATATAAAGAAGTGCTCCTTATGAAAGATATAAAATGCAGTGTGAAAAGGTGAGATTGGTCTGAAAAATTTATGTTTCAGGATCGGAAAACACAATAAAAAATGACAAAGAGAGTGGGGATACACCTCAGGTCCAAAACGAAATTGATTTCGCACATGATAGAATAATCTGACTAAATGGAGGGGAAGCCAAAGGAAAATGGAGGAAGGTAGGGCAGGAAACCATTAATATATATATATATGGGCAAATTTGGAAGGAGATTTTCTCTCCAAAATCTCCCCATTTTTGGAGAGAAAGGGAAGGGAATAGGTGGGTCCCACATATTATTTTTCCCCCAATTTCCTCCCTCCCATTTATCTTTCCTAAGCCAAGTGGGAAAAATGCAGGTTTTTCCTCACTTTTCTCTCATACTTTTCTCTTTCCCCCATTTTTCTCTCTTGCCAAGCACAGCATAAAAGCTGTTTTTGCTTGATTTAGGAGACAAGAAAGCTACAAGTTGATTTAGTATCCCGTTAGCAACCTACCAATGCACATAATAAATTTAAGCCCAAAGCTAATAATAATAAGAAAAATGGCAAGGGTTGGTTTGACCACTGTCAAAAAGGTGGGCAGACCAAGGACAACTGGTAGAAGATTGTTATAATTCATATGTTTCTTCTGTACTATTTACTGTTTTGTATTGTATTTTCTTTATTTATTTTCGGTTAGAAAATAGTTAGCTTAGCTTAATAAATCTGATTCTCAAGATATAGTAATGCCAGGAATTATGATTTAATTAAGGCAAGCCTGTTGCCTCTCTCCTATATAATTTTTCATGAACGAATGAAAAACCTATCAGCCAGCATACAGAATATCTCTTCCTGACCACAGACACACTATCAAGGCCATGATAAGATTTGGTCAGTTCCAAGACATGAACACCAAAGCCCACGGCACCAAACTGTATCACAGGTTTCACCATTTCAGGCAGAAACATGCCACCAGTATAAGGGGCCAATGAGCTATCAGTGCTAATGATCGTCCTAGCTGGTGAATTTGATGACACTCAAAATTGGACACACATTCATGCTGTACAATACAACGAGAGACATCTAGCAGGCTGCTCAGATTCATACTCATTTGATTCTGAAACAAGTATAATTCAAAGTTATGGTTTATTATAACTCACTTATCACGTTGTGGCAGCAAGTCAATATGTATGATGTGCAGCTTGGGCATGTACCAAAGACAACAAATATTTTTCAAAGTTTTATAGAATGCAAAAGATTAAAATACCACCTAAACGCTTCATTTTCCCCCTTATTCTTCTTCCTCCTCCCTCTTTCCCATCACCACTTAACCCCTAAGACACTCAAATTAGAAATACTTGTATCAATCAGATTAACATTTGAAAATCATATTAGAGGTATGTATATCAACAATCATTCAAATTAAATAGGATGCATTTCACAAATAAGGATAAGCAGCAGCATTGATGATCCTCTCCAATGTATCATAAACCAATTTGCTATCCACATGAAACCTCAAATGCCCATCAATTGTGGGTTCCTACTTGACCGTTGATCACTCCCCAAGCTAATTGACCTTCTTCTATGCAAGATGAAGGAGCCATATTTTGAACATTTGATAGGTTCTATAATGTGGAGTTACTAAAGAGGAATTAGAAATGAAAAACTAGGTTGGAGAAGCCATAGCTCAATGTAGTGAAATACCCACAAAATCAATGAGTCGTGCACAAAACCTTCAAAGTAAATCAATCAACATGTTGCAATCAAACCAAATCAGCGGTGAGGGAAATGAATGATGACAAAGGTGGAGCCCAACAGATTGGTGAGGGTCAACGGAGCTCAACGCAACAGATGGTAATAGCAAGTGAAGTCCTACCTGACGACATTAATGCGTCTCATCTCATCACTATCCGTTTCAAACTCAGTCTCCCATTTACCTTTCCTTCCCCTCTCCTTACGAAAACTCTATCTTCTGTACGCACCTTCAGCCTACCTCAGTGCGAGAGACGAAGAGGTAGAAAGAGAGGACGAACAAAATTCCACTCCTACTCTGAACGCTCACGAAGAGGACTCTATTCTCGTTAAATATCTGAATTTCCTCCCTACACTTTTGATGAATCTATTAGGTAGAATATGATAGACGCAAGTAAAGTAGCATGCAGATTTTATATTGAAAGACTCAAAGAAGGCCAACATGAAGTTGCATTTCTGTGCTAGATAAAACAAAATGATATGCCACACATCGCAATTTCAACAAGCCAATACCCGTTCTTACAGGAGCAGCAACCAGCAATAGGATTTACAAAAAATAAAAAATGGCACTAACCTCCGTCACCGTTTCTAGCTGCCAAAGAGGCCGGGCTACTCCGGCGGAGAGCGGATCCCGGAGACTGCGATGAAGGAGGAACCCTTGGTCTGAACGACATCTTCGCACCCGCAAACCGATCGAGCTTAGGCCCCCTTTGAGCGCCATTTCTTTGAACATTAGAGGCCATTGCGAACGAAATCAGTATTAGTTTTCCGAACTCACAAGATTTCTGCCATATGAAGCTCTGGTCGGTGTTGTTCAAATTGCGAGAAGAGAGGGTAATTAGCTGTGGGTCCCGTTGTGTCGGAGCGACAGAGACAGAGACCGTGGAAGGATGGCGGTAGAACCCACCACGGTACAACAAGCATTAAGAATGTGTTTTCCTCGACGACTAAGAAACTTACTGTGAATGTAGTAAAATGTCCCCAGAAAATTGAAATGTTCTTTTGACCAAAAAAAAAAACATTGAAATGTTCTATTTCAACGGAGGAGGAGGATCTGGCAAATTAAAAAAAAAAAATTGAAGGGGTAGACGTATTGGTTTTATCTTAACATGTTAAAAATTAAAATCAAATAAAATTTATTTGCTTTTAATTATCAAAAATTGAAACTCCTCATATCCTATTTATATTGGATTCAAAAAAATCTTAAAATTTATTAACCTTATCTAAAAATTAAATAATTTTTTAACTTTACCACTATTAAATATACGTATTTTAATAATATATTTTTTCTCTCAAATATTTAAAGAAGTAGTTGGTTATCTCCAATATATCAATCAATCTAGATATGTCCCCATAAAAAAAAATGTAAATTGTCAATGCTATTTTTTTTAAAAATGAATGCTCTTGTCGATTTAATTTGGAGTAAAATACAGTAAGTTTCTTTATATTTTGTTAAAGCTAGTATTGACTTCCTATGTGTTACACGAGATGAGATGATTTAACTTCAAATCAAAGAGATTGAATAATAACAATTATCTTGAGGAGGCTCTGGGAATTAAAGCTACAGATAATCTTGGGAATTATCTCAAGTTGCCTATAGTATGGGGTGAATTGAAGACCACTGCACTTTCTTTTGTGAAGAGCAAGATTCATTCAAAGATGCAAGGATGGAAGCAGAAACTTTTCACTTTTGCTGGTAAGGAAGTTTTAATTAGAGCTATAGCAAATTCAATCCTAGTGTATCCTATGACATGTTTCTTATTTCCAAAAAAACAATATAAAGAATTGGATAGGATTATTTTTTATTTATGGTGGGGGCAAAATGAGAATGATGGTAGGAGAATCCATTGGAAAAAAAATGGGAGGATTTGTCAAAAACAAAAATAGAGGGAGGTATGGGGTTTAGAAGTTTTTAGGCCTTTAACAAGGCATTCCTTGCTAAAACAGCATGGAAATTGTTACAGAATCCAAGTGATTTATGGTGTAGGATTCTTAAGGGAATCTATTTCCCTAAAATTGATTTTTTGAAAGCTATAAGTTCTGAGCATTTAAGCGCTGCCGAGAAAAAATTGATTGTTGATGAGTTAATTACTAATGGTTTTTGGAATCTGTCTCCAATCCGGTATAGGATTGATGGTGTTAAGTCTAAAGCAATTCAAAAGTTTTTATTCCTAAAAGTTAGAAAGTTGATTTGTTGATATGGCAATTTGCAAAAGATGGGAAATACATTATTAAGTTGGGTTACCATGTGGCTACGGGGTTGAAAAAGGAGGTTGTTAATAAAAATTAGAGTAGCTTAGACCAAGTTTCAAAGCAGGTCTGGAAGGGCATTTGGAATTTAAATGTTCCTCCAAAGGTGCAGCAACTTTTGTAGAGTATTAAATGGAGCTGTTGCAACAAGGGAAGCTTTATTTAGGAGGAAGTATGAAAAAGATCCTTTGCATTCTTTTTGTATTGAGGAGGTAGAATCTACTAAGCATATGTTGTTTTTATGTCCTTGGGCTAGCAGAGTTTGGTATGGTAGTCTTTTGGCTTTGATTGTTTCTAATGCTAATATTATGAGCTTTGGGCATTGGCTTGGGGATATGTTGGTGATGAACAGGCATATATAGGATTTAGGGAAGGCCTTAATTGTTGCTACTTGTTGGAGGATTTAGAAGTGCAGATGTGATTGTGTTTTTAATGCCATGCAAGTTAACCATGTGAAGGTGATTGACATGGCTGCCTCTTTGGTTGATGAGTGTTAGCGAGCTAGAAGTATTGAGGAAAGAACTACTAAAAGATCTCCTAAATGCAAAATTAGCATGAATGAATGTTGGAGGCCATTAGAAAAGGAAGAATTGAATATTAATGTAGATGGAGCCTTTTCTTCTAATGGTGTTAAGGTTGGGTTGGTGATAGTATGTAAAAATGGAAAAGGGAAATTTATAAGTGGTATCTGTAAAAGCATTTTTGCTAGCTCTGCATTCATGGTTAAATGTTTGGCAATAAGGGAAGCTTTGCTGATTAGCAATAAATTTGAGGGTAAAAGGATTTATATTGAAATAGATTGTGAGGGTCTATTTAATTGCATTTATACTAATTCGGTTGATTGTTGTGAATGACAAAGTGTAACATCCTAAATTTCCTCATTAGTAATTATTAGTATTTTCAAGGGTAATTTGGTCAATTTAGATAAATTGTTATTTATCGAGATTTATGGAGACTAATATGGTTTTTGGATCCTTGGACAGCCTTAGAAGAGGGTTAGGTCGAGGTTTAAGTGGGCCATGGCACAGAAGGAAGTTTAACATCTCGTGGGGCTTTTGTGCCTACGCCACGGCACATGTGTAAAATCTGCACTTATCATACGTGAAAAACAGATCGAAAACAAAAAAGATAACGAGAGAGCGACGGAGAAGAGCTTATGGTCTGCTAGGGCACGATCCTTAGGCTACTTTGGGGGCATTTGGAGCTTGAATCACCATTGGGTAAGTTGTACATTCCCTTTTCTCCCTCTTTTATAAGAAAATCTAAACATTTGGGGCAATGGGGGCTTTGATTTTCGATTCCCTTGGGTTTAGACCGAACTCATTAGTTTATTTAAATATTAGGGAGTTAAATCAAGTTTTTAACCCTAAGTTTATGAGTTTTGTGGTGATTGAGAATTTTTGGTAAGGGTTTAGACGAACCCTAAGTATAATATGATGATTTTGAGACAATGTGGGACATTAATTAGCGAATTTGGTATGTTGGAATGTTTAATAGGATAGTTAGAGTGTGTGGAAATGGTTGGTATTGTTAGAAAAGGAATTTGAGTATTTTAAGCACTTAGAACCTAGTGAATTCGGAGTTATCTGAAATGATAATTGACAATTGTCACTTATTATGTAGATTGAGTGTTACTCACACCATATTGTGCATATAGAATGTGTAGAGCTAACGCTGAGCCATAATAACTCTTTTTGTGTCACAAAGGGTTGAGGTAACCATATAGTTTATTTGTTTATTAACTATTATAACTGTGTAGAAATAATTATAAATGATAAAGTTGTGGTTTTAAAGAATTTTGTGCATAATGTGACATTGTAAATGATTTTAACATGAAAAATTGATTTATAAAAGGTTATCAAATTTTAGTTGATATATATATATATACACATGATGTATATAAGATTGTGATGTGGGAATGTGACGAAAAGTGATGACATTGTGAAAGAGCATGATCATATAAGGTGGGAGTTCACTCGAGATATGTGAGAGAATGTGTGTGTAGAGATATGTGAGTGAAAAATCGATACGGTCAAGCTGACACTATGGAACATCCAATGCAGCATTATATGGGACTATTACCATGGGATATCCAGGCAGTCTGGCAACTCCCTAGTACCAGTTAGGGTGCACTTAGGAGTCAACGACGCCTCTATCACAAGTGTGTGAAGAGGGAAAAACCATAGTCCATGGGCTGGTTAGATTACCTTTTCCCGGTATTTCTACTACTAAAGTGTGCTCGAGTCAATAAGTGGTTGAATCAAGAGAGCTTATGGTCTCATGTCGACAAGTATTGGAGGTTCAGTGGTTAGATGATTATACCAGTGTAAAACTATGTGTCTTGTTGAGAAGAGATATACTTATCTCATAATTATGGTATGCTTGTTATTTCTATAGTTTTGGTACTTTTTCATGGTTATTTGTGGTAATAAACATTTGATGAGCTATATTAGTTACTGAGATGTTTATCTCACCCCATGGTTATATTTTATAGGTGAGGGCTCCGGTAGGGGTAAGGGGAATGAATGAGCATTTGAAGAGTGAAGAGTATCATTGTATAGCTCTTCCCTTTTCTCTTTTTGTGTATTGTAATGAATATTATCACTAAATATTACCAACTTAAGAACATGACATTATTTGGATATCACTTGTATGAATTTGTGATAACTGTGTATATCTTGGTCCAAGAATGATGTTATGAATTAGGTATGTGCTTGGCCAGGTTGCTTACATGTGATATATGTTAAGTGTTTTGAGTGTCAAAATGACCAATTGATTGTGTGTTGAATTTTATCAGCCCCGTTGTGTTATTGTTAATTAGGGGTTTGATGGTCATTTTGAGCGTTATTACTCAATTGTGTGTTATGATTGAATTGTTATGTGGTATATGGTCCAATTGAGGTGGTCAAGTTGTCTCCAGGGCTAATGGCATTGTGTATTGTGAGTTGGACATCATAGTATGTGTTTTGTTGTAAAAATGAACCATTTTAGGTTTGGGTGTTCATCTTTTAAACGGATAATTGTTTGAGTGCGAGACCAGTGCCATTAGCTAGTGGGCTCAAAGAGTTTCATATGGACACTTGAACTGTTCAAATCGGATGGCAAAATGACAAGCTCTGAAAGTTCAAAGCAAAGTCATGATCAGACAGCAGGTGCGCACCGTGGCGCAAGAGGCCCATGAGGGATTTGTCCCTCTGTGCCATCCCTACAGCGGGTGCAGCTTGCGCTGTGGTGGATGGACCAGATAAGGGCAAAATAAGTTGTTTTAGTCTGTTTCAAAGTGAATTGATTTCCATACTTCTATATTTTCTCTTAATTGATTTTTAACCATAGTTTGAATTCAAACAATATTTTAAAAAGGATTTTCTTAAGATTCCAATGTTTTAACTAATTATTTTCAAACCCTTGAGTTGTGGTAGCTTTAGTAAGGGGTTTTATTAAATCCTAGTTATCACAACGATATGTAAGTGTTGTCCTAGTAATATCAAGGCGGACATTACACAAAGTGCTTTAGTGGTATCTGATATCTTATTGCTCAAGGAGTTGAAGCCGTGGGTTTTCTTTTTCCTTAGTTGTTAGATAAGGAAACAAAGTTACAAATATGCTAGTAGCTAGAGGTAAAAAAAGGTTGGAGCCTTCAAGTGTGACTAGAAATAGCATCAATTCCTTTGGTATTCTTTTAGCTGATCTAAGGAGGAATAAGAAAGGGATTGCTGTTGAAAATACTGCTGTGTAGAAAAGAGTTGGTGTTCGCTGGTAATTATGCATTCTGGACATTTTGTTGTTGCTTTTGGTTTGTTTTTTTTTTTGCTATTTCTTTTTTTGTTGGTTGTATCTAGGGTTTATTGCTTTTTGAATAGGTTGTATCTAGATTTTTTGCTTTCTGTTTTTTTTATTAATGTGTGTAATATTTTTTGATATTAATAAAATGGGCCCCTTTTTTGTTAAAAAAATAATAATAGTTATACACATCCAAGTTAACAGCCAGTTATTACATCAGAGAAGAAGAAATTATGAATTGTCAACTCTCAACCTATATTGATGACACAATACAACAAAAAGATTATCACTACATTACCACGCAAAAAGAATTTGCAAAATCATGCCAACCAATAATGAGCATACAAAAAAAATTATTAGCAACAAGAACAAAATAATATGTTTATTTGGGAGAATATAATGAACTGTACTTGTAAAAAGCATTTCCTATGCATTCATGGATCTAATGTTGTAAATTTTAAAATACCCCACAATAAATAATATTTGTAGTTGTAGATCTTCCATTATTGTTGCTATCATGTAATAGAATTTTCAAATCTTCTATAGTCCTTAATCTTGTAAGTGCAACATAAAGTTGTCCATGTGCAATTGGGAATTGTCTTCTCAAAATGGATATCTATTCTTTGAAGGATTTACGTCTATTGGATGAATAAGTACCTTTTGAATTTTTTAGATCCATTTAAAGTTATAGCTTCAACGACAATTTTCTCAAGTTAATAAATACGCAATCTCATTCGATTGCATAATCCTAAAACTTAATCAATATTCATTAAAAGCATAACAGGAGTTCTAATCTTCAAAGTGAATTGATGAGGAGGTAAGCTAGAACTATTTATGATGTTCAAGAATTCTGTTGTGTGTAGATCATCAAAGGAATCAATGTCTTGGATTGACTTGCAAAATGTATTACAAGTAAAGTAATCAAATGAATCCTTTGGTAATAAAGAACACATAAAACCATTGATCAAGTTAACGTTCTCAATGATTGGTGGAAGGATTTCTCTATCATTAAAGGAATTTAGATTTAAGTGGTTGCCCAATAGATTTGGTTATATTGTTGATACAATTGCATTCAAAGGATCTATATAATTTGATATTAGTGATTTTAGAGGAATTTCAATCTAATATGAAAAAGGTAAAAGCAGTAGAATAGAAGAGAGAGATCAGACAGAATTTGAAGAGAAAAGAAGGAGAATTCATGGTGATGATAGAGATAGCAGAGGAAATCGAGAGAGAGAATCAAGAGGTTTTTTGAATAATGCACTCAATTATCATAAAACAAGCAAATTACAATTAAGAATGACCTAGTATTTATAAGCAAAAGGGTCAAACAAAAATAGCAAATAACTTAACTACCCTTAATAACCACCAACCTAAATAACACATGACTTTTATTATTTTTATATCAATACTCCCCATTTAGCAATTGTTGTCCTCAAGGATTTAAAACTTGAAAATCTAGAAATTGTTTATGGAAGTTTAACGAAAATATCCCAACTTGCTTCCTCATCAGGTTTTCCCTTTCATTGTACTAAAACTTCAGTAATAACCCTTCCCCTATGTCTAGAATAAGGAAAGTTAGAACTTCTAGCCGATTTTTGGAGGGATGCTTATGCTTGACAGAGGGATTTGGACATAATTTTAACAGGAAACATGGAAGGTTGAGTAAATTCTAGAGGCAGAAGGAGTTTTAACTTGTATGCAACCTTTCCTATCCTTTCCACCACTCAATATGACCCAAAATATCTTATTGCCAATTTTTGAGTACTTCTAGATGTAATTGAAATCTATCTGTAAAGCTATAGCTTTAGAAAAGCCCATTTACCAACCTCAAATACTAAATCAGACCTCCTTAAATCAATTTTTTGCTTCATATGGTTAGCTTCCATGTTGATATGATGCTTTAAAACATTTATCATATGCTCTCTTATCACAAAACTCTTATTTACAGCTTTAACCACATCTTCTTTAGATAGATATGGAGCATATATTGGTGATTTTTATCCAAAAAGTAATTCATAGGGTGTTGCCTTAGTTGAAGTGTAGAAAGTTGTATGTATCACCATTCCATTGAGGGTAACCACTTGCTCTATTCCTTAAGAGTTTCCCAACACATACACCTAAAATATGTTTCCAAGCAATGATTCAATGCCTCAGATTGCCTATCACTTTAAGGATGGTAGGAAGAAGTAAGCTTTTGCTCAACCTTAATCACCTTTAAAAATTCCTTCTAGAAGTTATTGATAAAAATTGAGTTCTAGTCACTAATGATCTCATTAGAAGGCCCATGTAACTTGTAAACATGATCCAAAAATTACTAACTCAAGGTAGCTGCTAAAAAGGGATAGGAAAGAGCCAAAAAGTGAGCATATTTGCTCATTCTATCCACAATAACCCATATTACCTCTTTACCCCCAAATTTAGGTAGCCTTTCTATAAAATCTACTACTATGCTCTCCCAAACTCTATTAGGAATAGGTAATGATTGCAATAAATAAGGGTAGTTATTGTCTCATACTTACAACGAGCACAAGTATCACATCCTCTTATAAAGTCTTTGTATATTCTTATGCATCCCCTTCCACCAAAACAATCCTCTAACCCTTTGATAGGTAGCATGCACCTTATAGTGGCCTACTTATGGACTAGTATCTAACCATTCAAGGATTTTTTGCCTAACAGCTACAACATAACCAACCACTAGCTTCCCTTTTTATCTTAATATTTGTCCATCCTACACATACTTACTAATATTACCTCCTTTTTCTATAATTCAAAAATTATGGCCTTTAAATTTGCATCCACATCCCAATACTCCTTAATTTTCTAAAGTAACTCAAGAGAAGTGGTGTCAAGTACCATTTGTAACAATTGAGGCCCATGCAATCTTAATAGATCATCTACAAGTGCATTTTCCTTTCCCTTTTTGTAACAAATCTCATGCTCATAACCTAACAATTGAGCTATCCAATACATTTAAAAAGAAGTTTTTTAATTTTTGCCCAATAAGTACTTCAAGCTTTGTTTATTAGTTTTGATAATAAATTTCTTCCTCTCTAAATACTGATGCCAACATTGAACTGCCTAAACCACTACCATCTATTCTTTTTCATAGACATGCCACTTCAAGTATTACGGAGCCAAAGCCTTGCTAAAGAAAGTAATAGGTATGCCTTTTTGCATCAATACAACATCAATCCTGAAAACCACATGCATTTGTTTCAATAATAAAAACTTTATTAAAGTCAAGTAAAGAAAGCACAGGAATTAAAAATAATGCTTCCTTTAATTTTGTGAAAGCTTTTACTGCTGTATCAAATCAAAGAAATCCCTATTTCTTTAATCACTTAGTGAGAGGCCTTGTAATCTCCCTATAATGCTAGATAAAGTGCCTATAATATCCTACTAGGCCAAGGAAAGCTCTTAATTGCTTGATGTTAGCTGTTTTTGGCTAATCAAGGATTTTTGCCACTTTTTTTGTGTTAATAAAAGTAGTCTTATTTTTCAAAATATGACTCAAATACTTAACAGTAGTTGCTTAAATGTACACTTTTCCTTTTTGATGTAATATTGATTTTTTTCCTTAGGATTTCCAGTACCTTTATTAAATGCTCCGTATGATCTATAAGAGAGGAGGACTATACTAGATATCATTATAGAAAGTAAGTACACACTTTCTTAAAAAGGGGTTAAAGATAGAATTCATTGCTCCTTGAAATATGGCTGGGGCATAGGTCAAGCGAAAAGGCATAACTAGCCACTCATAATACCTAGAATGTGTCTTGAATGTTGTTTTGTACATATATCCAGGTGCCATATGAATTTGATGATATCCAACTCTTAAATCTAACTTAGTAAACCATTTTATAGCACTTAATTCATCAAATAGGTCCTTTACAAGAGGGATAAGGTACTAATTCTTATTAGTCCTTCTGTTTAGCTCCTTTAATCAATACACATCCTCTATGAACCATCCTTCTTCTTTATGAACACTATTAGAGTTGAAAAAGGAAAAGGACTTTCTTGAATAATTTCAGATTATATAAGTTATACTACTAGCTTCTCAATTACATCCTTTTGAGTTGAAGGGTAGCGATAGAGCTTTAAATTAAAAGGGTCAGTCCACTTTGAAGGATTGTGGCATGTTTATGAACTTCTCACATGAGTAGCAGCCCTTTTGGCTTTTCTTAGAACTTGTTGAATTTATGTGGGTGGCTCTTTTAATACATTTGAAACAACAAAACAACTAGCTTCTTCTTTTGTAGAATTCAACAACTTTAATAAAAATCCCTGTTCATCTCTTTCTCTTTTAATTTCAATTTTCTTTGGCTGCACCATTATCCATGAGTTAGGTGGTGTGGCTTATAGTTTGCATAATCAGTCTCTTTGCCAAAAATACCTTGTAAGGATCTCATAATTCCAAAAAGCATTTTTGATGCTTTTTAACCAATTTAGACCCAAAATCATATCATAAGTTTTGCGATCAAGTATTCTAAAATAAAAAACAAACTCCAACCCTTGCATTCTCTACTTAAAATTTTTCTGCATGCCATACATTTGTAAATTTTTTCCTTAACCACTGCTACTTATGATACCATTAAACAATCAAATTGCTACCTAAGCTTCTTAGCTAATTCTTGATCCAAGAAATCATAAGCACTCCCATTGTCTATCAAAATTTAGATCTACCTCTTGCCAAAGTGCCTTACAACTCTCATTAAAGATGCTCCTTTAACCTTTCAATTATGTACAATAAGATCAGTGGGTTTTCATCATCCCTACTCTCTATTTTTTTTGACTTTTCAACTAAAAATTCTTTTTCTTGAATTTTTTGCATATCAATAAAGTTTAGTTGCATTTTCTGCCTTTGAGGACACTTGTGATCCTTAGAAAATTTTTCATAGTAGTAAAAGCAAAGATTTTTACTTCTATGTTCTGCTTCTTCTTTTGTAAAAGGATCTTAGAAGGATTAGTGTTATTTTTAGCAAAGTTGTCAAGATTTTTTAAAGTTACAGGTGTCAACTTCCCTTTCTGTTGGGTCCCACTATTTAGGAGGGCATTTTTGTAAGTTGTCCAAGTGTTTCTATGGGGCTTGCGAGGAGGTGTTGGAAGGTGCAAATACCTATGCAATATTCTTGCCATTCATTTTCTTCTCTACTAAATGCTGGATTGTTATTTCTTGCATACAAGTTAGAGAATGTGCCTCTTAAAAAGTTAGTTTGAAAAGTCATATAAGATCTACAAATTCTTTTATTACTCCCTCTATATAAGCTTTGACTAAATACTCTTGTGAAAGATCAAGCTTGCAAGAGATAGAGTCAAAAGTATCATTAAACGTGACCAAAGAACCCTTTTATCTTAGTCGTATTAGGTCACCCATCGGCATCTCGTGTGTGGGTCTAAATCTTTCTTTAAGGAGTAATGATGTACTCTTCCTAAAGTAGGTAAGTCAAACTAAATTTGTTCCATCACTGTGTGCTAATACCATACTTTTTCATCTAAGTAGATCGACGCCATCTTCACTTTTTTTTCTTCAGGTGTGTTATCAAGTTCAAACATCTCTCACATTGCATGATCTATCCTAACACATCGAATCAAGAGAACTTAGGAAATTCCATTTTCGTGAACTAGGTAGGCCGTCGATGCTCTATTCTGTGTCTCATATCCCCCTTGTAAAAATGATAATGCCGTTTTTGCCATCTTTGATACATGGCCGTGGTTGCTTGACTCTTCTTCTTTGTCATACATCATTGCTTCTATCTATTATGACGCATTTATAACTTGTTCATTGAGTGTATCCATTGAATTGAGTTTTGTGAGTCTTCTCTTGATCTTGTACAATTCTATCTCTTGTTAGGTTTGATGATAGATCTTCACCATGCACCATCAAAATGTAAAAAGAAGAAAAGAAATTGGCTAAGGAATGAAAGCTTTAGTACCACTGATATGAAAAAGGTAGAAGAAGTATAATAAAAGAAAGGGAGAGATAAGATAGAATTTGAAGAAAGAAGAAGGAGAATTCAGGGAGAAGAGAGAGATAGCAAAGGAAATTGATAGAGAGAGTCAAGAAGTTTCTACATAATGCACTTAATTATCATAAAACAAGCTAATTACAATTAAGAAGGACCTGGTATTTGTAGGTAGAAAGGTCAAACAAAAATAGCAAATGGCTTAACTACCCTTAATAACTACCAATTACTTAAATAACACATGACCTTTATTATTTTCATATCATAATCTCTGCCACACCATCATGTGATAGACCCAGTTTACCATCCCCTACATCCAACAACCACTATAAGAACTTTTACAACTTACTACTCTCAACTGTAGATAAAGATGATGACAATATTATATTTTTATTAAATAAAAACTTTACAATAGTCCTAAAGGTAGGATGAACTAATATATACATTAACAATGATTGCTTTAGTTTCTTTTAAATGATTGGAAGGATTTGATAGAAACCACCTCCCATAAGATTGCATTTTCAGCCCAAAAGGGGAATCATCATGCATAATATCCCTAAATGTGCAATCAAAGGCTTCAATGCAATAATGTTACATCATTAGTGCTTTAACCCATATGATCAATTTTGTGCACTCAATTAATTTGGCTAATGGTGAATTTTGTTTAATATGACAAACAAGTTTTCAATAATTTAGATTGGAATTTGTAACATTTTAAGTTTAATCTAGTGCTTAATTACTAACTAAGAGTAGAATTAGTAAATAAATAGATTAATTTGGTTAATCACATTTTTAGATTGCTAATGGGTATTTTGAACGGCAGCTCTGGGGTTGGGCTTGGACAGAGTTTGGATTGGATCAGGATAGGATGACATGAGATAAATGAGAGTTTTCTCATTGTGTCACATATTATGACCTGTACATGTTGTGCCATGGTATATAGCTCTTAATCAGACTTAAGAAGTCATGAATCAACCATGAAAAACAGAAGGGAATTTTGAAAATTGAGGAGCATGAAAGGAGAAGAGAAGAGCTTTTTCAAAGCATCAAGAATTGTGATCTTATAAGAGGATTAAAGCTTTCAAACATTTAGGTAAGCCTTTCATCTCTCTCTTCTACTTCTCCACATTGGTTTTAAGGAATCTAGAATGATAAAGTTTTGATATTAATTAGAAAAGTTAGGAATCCATGTGTTAAGTATTGCATGTGGTTCTAATAGCTTGATCTAGCTTCTCTGAACTTAGGATAAGTTGTTTCATTGAGGGTGGTGGAATTGAGATGAGCCCTAAATAAATTTTTGTGTTTTAGAATTGGAGAAGTGGATTATGTTGTGATTTTGCTAAGTGGAGATTAGAAGTGAACGTGTAAGCTAATTGTGGCTTTAATTAGCTCCATTAGTGAGATTATGGGGTGTGTGAAAGGTCTATCTTACTAATCCATAAATAACTCCAAAATTGAGGTAATCACTGGACTAATTCAAGTAAATTACTAAGTTTGTAAAATTTATATAAATAGGATCCTAAGTTTTCAAAACCTAAAATCCTATAAAATCATTTCATAAACTAAAATCAAAGCAAAACCTGTATACGAAAGCATGAACATCATATAAGATAAGACAATATTGAATTGGGGTAAAAAGAGCAAAAACAATGATTCTAGCATAATATACCGTGGCATAAAATTTTATGTTGCAATGTAAAATGTAGAACCCATAATAGTCAAATTTTCTAGCCGGACTTTCGACGCACCTTATTTCTTCATCTGATGTTCGATTAATATGATTTAGGTGTTTATAGAAATCTTTCTCTGAGCTTTAGCTAATGGCACTAATCTCACATTCAAATCATTTCTCAGTCAAAAGTTGGATAACAAAATGCAAACTCATTCATTTTTACTTTCAAAATATAACTAAAATGTCTAAAATCTCAACCAAGTACCATAAGCTCACAACTACCCCTAAATCACATTCAATACACTCAATAAGACCTATGCAGCACACCACATCACTCTGCTAACATGTACAATACATTTTCAATACTCAACCTCTTAATCTCAAAAATGATAGAAGGAGTCTCAATCATGTAATTTCACATTAAAATCATCATCATTCATAAATATACTTACTTCTTACTTATATAAGTTTTTTGGCCATATTTATATTTCACATTTAATTCACATACAACCTAGTATCCAAAATACACAATTAACTCAAGTATTCAATAATGCAAGTAAATCAAACATGCAAATCCTAGTTGGCAACATCATTAATACACAAAATAAATGAGGCCTATAGGTTAGGATAAGAAATCCTATGCCTCAGGCAATTTCCATTTGTCTTGACCTGTTAAGCTAATACCTGTCATATTTATAAGAGAGAGAGAGGTGAGTACAATCACTTAGTAACTAAAGTTAATCTAGCCTATATAAATGCATGTTAATTAATCATATTGATGCAAATGGCATATTCAAATGAAACATATTCACATATTAAATCTCCCAATTCATATAATTACGAAACTAACAACCATGTGATATTATTATTTAGCATGCAAGGGTCAGAATACCAAGAACTATGTACCCTTTATAAGATGTGCAAGACCACAAAAATAATAACCATATGACCATATAATAACAACTATGATCAATGCCAACTTTATATTCTCCTGATACCTCTACATGAAACTAGTTAATATTTGGTGGGATTTATCCTTATCATCAAACTACCTAAGCCTTTCACTTATGAGGAGCTACCTAATCAAGGCTACTATACTCACTTGTAAGTCATAGTTTCCCTTAATACTAACAAACATGGGGTGTTGTACCCGTACCTAACCTCCTTATGAATCAGTGGAGACTAATTAGATTTGAAGTCTCTTGATAAACAAGTAGGACAATCACTTAAAGAATAAGTAAGATAATATAATAAAATAGCTAGCCATTAAGCTCCGAATGGTGGTCTTACCACATGGATTTCCATTATCTACTCCTCTTCCTTTAAGCAAAACCCTCAACTCATATGATCATGCAATGAAACCATAGTTAACACATGATATGTGCAATTATTCATCAAGTCTTCCATATGGAATACCTGTATCATACTCATTACATCTCTTACTCTCCTATACTCCTATCACAATTTCATCACTTCTCAAATCCATAGTTTCTTCAAATCATGTTTAAACAAAGTATAAGAAATAATTTCACACAATCAAATTCTTTTTCACAACAAAATCTTTAAATATTAACTTTATGCCACAATTTTCATTCTTTCATACATTCAAAAACATACTTATATCTTCTATTCAATTATAAATGGCTATAACTAATTAATAAGCAAATGCACAAACTAAATTTTCCTCATTACCTCAAATGTTTGAAAAGTCAAAAGTTTATCCCTCAATAAAAATTCTTCATTAGCTATACCAAAGTTTGAATGACAAGATGATTGATATATAATTAATCATACCAATAATCATTAATATCATCATAAACACTCTTCCAACTTTCATTAATTAACATTTTAACTACCTAAAATTCCAATCTCCTGCACTTAAGCATAACCATTAGCTTTATTAACTCCCATTAACTCCATTTAGCTTCTATGAACTTAAATAATTACTAATATAATACCCAACTATCCTAAATCACACTTTGAAGGTCCAGGGTTCATCCAAAATGAATGACCTAAGCTCACAATGTAATGTCCACCTTGACATTACTAGAATAATACTCTAACGTGCCATTATGATAAATAAGATTAATTAAAATCTCAAGAAAAAGTTATCACAACTAAAGGGTTTAAAAGATAATTTAAAATGTTTGGGATCTAAAAAACCCTTTTTAAAAATTCATTTAAACTCAGACTATAGTTTAAAATGAGTTAAACAAAGTAATGGAAGCATGAAAACTAATCAATACTTGAAAACAAACTTAAACAATATATAATTTTTCCAAAAACTGACATGTCTGCTACATCACAGGCCATATTCACCGCGGCAAATGGCATAGAGGGATGAGTTCCTCAATGTATATTATGCCGTCTCATCATTCGATGTTCAATTTGAGTGGTTCAAGTGTCCACATAAAGCTATTTGAGCCTTCTAACTAATGGCATAAGTCACACACCCAAAATCTCAACTGTTAAAAAGTTAGATACTTGAAACCAAAATGGTCTGTTTTTACCACAAAACACACTTAAGGGTGTCCAAATCACACAACTTAGTTCCATTAGCTCCGGAATCACTTTAATCAACTCAAATAGACCACACACAATATATTAAACCATTCATATCACAATAATAACTATCCATACTTAAAATGACCACCAAACTCTCAATTCATAATGAGGGACTACGGATTAGAAGGAGGGTTGCGCCTCTGACTATGTGCGGCATGCCTTGCGATGAAGGTGGCTCCATAATCATAAGGGGTGGATAAAATTCAACATAAATATCCTTATGATCATTCCAACACATGGTTAACATAATTACATTACTTGTACAAATATCTTAACCTCTCACAACAACTTCAATACACACATATCATTCTAGGTTGAGATACACACTCATGCATCACAATTTTCGTCTATGTGAATACAAAATAATGAAATGCTCCTAAATTGGCATGCTCCTAAATTGGCATATTATGCGTAGCATTTATTACAAACCCAAAATAATAGAGAAGAGAGCTATACAAATATAACCGTCAGTCCTCAATAGTCCTTTCCTTCCCTTTGCCCCTATCAGAGCCCTTTTCTATCAAATATAACTACAAGGTGAGATAAATATTTTAGTAATAGAATAATTCACTGCTATCAATTAACATGCATAACTATAAGGGAATAAAGCTAATATACTAAAAGCATATGTTGGCATAATTCATCATAATCTTTTATGTAATCAATATTCATTTCTAGTCTAGCATGATCATTCTACCATCTAAGCCTCCATATCACCTCAACTAAAACTATAAGCTCTTAGACCAAGTGCACATTCGCAATAGCCTGAGTTCACATTCAGTAGTAGGATTATCTAACTAAAGATATCCTATCCTACTTTCAAACTATGGTCTCCCCCTATCGCACATGAATTGGGGTGTTGTTACTCCAATACCATATCACTACTGTTAAAGAGCATTAACTGCTAATACAATATCCTACTTGGATATTAAGGAGATAATCTCTAACACTGTACCTTATTATGCACTAAGGAGACGCATGCTATATGGACTTCCACTACTTCTTTCTATAGGTAAACTCCCACCTCTTATGATGATCATGCTTACATACCTCATACATAACACATGTTCGTATCCAATTCACATTTTACTCGTATAAGAGATTTTCATAAATTCTCCTAGTTTGGAAATCATTTCAAATGCACAAAAATGCTATTTTGCAATATGCAAGGCTTTTAAGTCATATATAAAAATTTTACATATTATCTCACAGATGGTTAAGCACTTTAATCAAATAGTATAAATTATTTCATTACTTCAACCTTTTTGTTACAAAAAGGGTTATCATGGCTTAACGTTAGCTCCACACATTTTCACTCACATAATAACACTCGAACAACCTTTAATCCACACAAATAAGGGATAACTATCAATTATTACTCCGATTAGATCCTGAAATCACAAGATTTCAAGTACCTAAAACACCCAAACTCCTCTTTCAACAACATCAACTCTTACAATCCATTCCATCAATCCTATTTAACATCCAAACACTTTAACATAACCAATCATCTATCTAAATTATCCTAAAACCATGAATTCTCACATAGGATCCGTTCAAACCTTAGCCAAAAATTGCAAATTACCATAAAACCCATAAACCTAGGGTTAAAGGCTTGATTTAACTCCTCAAGACCTTGACTAAGTTAATGGGTTTGGTCTAAACGTAAAGAAACTGAAATCATAGCCCTCATTGCCCTAAAAGTCATAAATCCACATAAAAATGGAGAGGGCGATGTGAAAGAAGCTTACCAAAGGGTGAAACTTACTCCCAATGCTTAAATCACTCCCCAAATTGAGCCTTAGGTTACTACTTGTGATATCTTAATTTTCTAATCATATAATTATCTAATAATTAGGGGTGAATTATTAATTAGCAAATGATTAAAAATTTAGATGAAAGTTTAGTATTTTAACCTATTGGAATGTTGAATGAATAGTTACAGGTGGAAGAATTGTGTCTCGAAGCAAAGTGTGTATGCGTGGTGAGAATTTACATCACTGTACCACATGCTGCGACACATGCTACATGCTCTGTGATGCATGGACTAAAAAACAAAGAGATAATCATGAATTAGCTTGTGAAAATAGAGTAAAAAAGAGAGGGAAACATGAAAGGAGAAGAGAAGAGATTAAAATTGTGCTAGGGCAAGTAATCTTAGTAGCTTAGAAGAGATTCATGACCGGTAGCTTATTAGGTAAGCTTCGTATAGCCTTAAGCTTTAATTCTACTCTAATTTTCCTTAGTATAAGTTATAGAAAAATTGAATCGAAGAAATTTAAGAGATTGGTTTCTTATCCTATAGTAATGTAAAGGTTCTTGAGAGTTAAATTAAAGTTTTGTAACTGGTTTGGAATTAAACGATAGAGCTTTGAAGTTTTAGGCTTAAATTTAACCTTAATTCAAAGAGAAATAGAGTGGAAATTGGGTAGAAGCAAAATGGGATCATTAGAAGTATTAGAGAGTGATAATTGAGTGGTAATGAGCCTAGAATGGCTAAATAGAAAGGAACAAATGGCTAGTTATAGCCTTATTTGACAATTAAGTGTTTTTGGTCAATTGGATCAATTGACTAATAATGCCAATTGTGTGTAAATTGGTGTGCTTCACACGTGAGTTAAGGAAGGAGACTTGTAGCAAGCTTTTGTGGTGATTATAAATCCACGAGTAACCTTTCTTGTGATAGAGGGATTGAGGTAACTGAATAATTTTCTCTATTTGATTAACTATTGCAACTATGTGAAAGTATGAGTATTATTGCATGAAAATATTTTAGATTGAGCATGTTTGTAAGTGAATGTTTAATGCATGAAAATGATTTTTAAAGAATTGAATTTATGAACTTGCATGTTTTATAACTATATATATAGGGTTGTGTGTGTGTGTGTGTGTGTGTGTGTATGAAGAGGTGATTTATATGAAAGCATGATCATAGGGGTGGGAGTTTACCCATAGAGAGAAGTAGTGAAAGACCATATGGCATATTTTCCTTAATACCCGACGTGGTACGGTGTTTGAGAATTATATCTCTATAGTGCCTTTCAAGGAATGATATTAGAGACTATCTCCTTAGTGCCTATTGAGGTGCGAAATTAGAGATTTAGACTCTTTAGTATTGATGTGAATTGGTGTTGGAGTCAATGATACCCCATTATGTGTAATGGGAGAAACAATAGTCCGAAAGTAAGATAGGATGTCTTTGGCCGAGTGATTCTACCACTGAAGGTGAGCTCAGGGCTAATAAGTGTGTATGTGTGCTAGTTTGAGGTGAGCCTATGGTTTCAAATTGGGATGATTTGGAGGTTTGAATGATAATCATTATGCTATGTGCTCTAATTACGGTGGATTTTGAAAATAACTTGTAAAAGAGGTGATAAGTAGTGAAATATAGTAATGATATAGTGTTTTGAGATGAAATCGATATTATATGATATGTTTACTATATATTATGTCATACTTGCTTATAGTTACATGTAATAGTTGACAGTAGAGAGTTATTTTGTTGCTAAAATTTTTATCTCATCTAGTAGTTATATTTCTACAAGTCATATTGGAGAGCCTGACAAAGGAAAAAGAGTCTGGACTGGCCTATAGTTCTTAAAGCCATGCGAACTCAAAGTTTTGTGTAATGAACTTAATCTTTTGTAAATGATGCTTGTAAGTTGCCATAAGACTTACATGCATGATTACAGTTGTAAATTGTTAAATTTATAGTAATTTTATAAATCTTAGCCCATATGTGTAATTATGTGGTAAGATGATTGACAGTATTTTATGGTGAATGTGTTAGGAATGTGGAAACATATGTTAAATTGGTAAATTTTGCAATGAAAATTGCTAGAGGAATATTTTTGTGCCAAGTGTGAAATGTTTATTTTTGTGGAAATAGGGCTGTAAAATGGCCAAATCTTGATTTGTGTGTGTGTATGTTATAAATTGTGGTTAATTAGCTATATTAAGTCCTATTAGACTTAGTTTAAGGCTTAGAATGGTCTAATAAAACAACGGGATTGATTTAAGAGCTTGAGTGTGTGAAATTTTTAGAAAAAGTAGCTTTTTGTACTCAATTGTCTAAATTTTGATCGAATTGTTGGATCGTATCCAAATTGTCTCATTAATTAGTTTATGAATTAAGCTTTGTGAGTTCTTGAATCACTTCGATCAGACTTCATTTATGGAAATAACACATGTTAGAAGTTCATCCTGTGGACTGTTATATGATAGTTACAGAAACTGGCATGTGCATCATGGCCGATTACATATCACACTGCGATGCATGGCACAGAGAGGATCAGCTTGTGGCTTTGTGCCACATGCCACAGCACATGTGGAGCATGTCGTAGTGCATGCCTTAAAATCTGATATCATTTCTTGGTTTTAGAGACATGCATAAACTTTAATGAATATATGTGTTTGGTTTATGCTATATATTGCTTTGATATGTCAATGAAATATGATGATTTTAAAAATTCAATATTAGGCCTAAGCTTTTTAAATAAAATAATTGAATATAATATGGTTTTGTTTTATAGTGATTACGTTAATCTTCTCATATATTTGGTAGATATAGCGAAGGGTTACACTACTCATTACTTTCTCACGTTTCCTTTTCTCCCACTTCTAATTTCAGTCTATTTTCACGAGTATGATAAATGTTGATTTTACACATGCGATACACCATGGCACATGACATAAAGAATTTCCTTCACAATTTACAAAGAATTCCCTTCACAATTTAAACCTTCCTCTGTACCATAGCCTGCTCAAACTTTGACTCAGCCTTCTTCTGAGTCTGTCTAATGATCCAAAAAGCTATATTGATCTCTCATAAACATCATTAATCAATAATTCACTTTAAAATTACCATTTTATACATATAATCACTTTAAATCCTTGGATTGAAGACTTAGGATGTTACACACAATATTGTAAAAACTTATAAACTATGTGTGAAATACTTAAACAACTCCCATTAGTCCCATTTAGACCAATATGTTTGGACTCATAACCTTAAATTAGAAAATCCCTATCTTCCAACCTCAACTTTTATTTTTGAAATGTGTAAAGAGAAGAAAAAGAGATAAGGAAGGCATATCTAGGTGAAATTAAGCTCTAATTACCTGCGAAAAGCCCAAAAGTTCATGTCCTGACAGAGAAAATACTCTCTCTATCACTCCCTCTTTATTTATGGTGTTCCTCCATTTGTTTTGAACATTTTTTTTTGCATTTTTAAAAAATAATTCTAGACATTATACTGCAGCATAAATTCATTATGCTGCAACATAATTCTTAGTGAGCTAAATTTTAAATTTTCTCTCTACAATTTGAGCTCAGATGATCCAATTCACTTCCAAATCTAATCCAAAGCCTAAAATCAAACCCAATAGGCCCATTAGCTGTCTTTAATTATCCTCGAACCCAATTATACTTACATTTACATAATTACCCTTCCTTAGTTTAATAAATAAGGGAAAAAATTTTTAGGATGTTACAATGTGCGTGGTGAAATTGTGTTTAATTTAACTAAAAAGTATATTTGTTAAGTTAAGAAATTAACATATAGCATTTATCATTATAGATTCTAATATTGAGAACCCCATTAAGGTTGAAGAAGAGATAATAGTGTATACAAACCACAGGTAACCTTTTTAGCAACAAAAAAGTTAAGGTAACTGAATAATCTATTTTATTTATTAACTTGCAAAAGTTGTTTACAAAATTATTTGTATAAGTTTAGGATTAATAAAATATGCGTACTTATGTTTTGAAAAATTGGATTATTTTTAGAAAAAAGTAGAGTTTTGGTATATGGAATTGTGTTTTAAAAATAAAAGTAAAGATATTTGTTACATACACATGTGTTTGAAATGAATGTTAATGTAGTGATGGACATATATTTGCATATGCGGTGAAATAAACATGATTACTATATGAGAAATATATGCATGATTTAGTGGTGATATATGGTGCATATTAGTAAAAGTGGGAGTTTACTCTAGTAGAGATAGTAGAGATTAAGTCCAATGGCGTCATTATACCTTAAGATGCCATATGCATCTTATACTCTCCTTAGTACTTGAAAGGATGTGGCATTTAATAATTATTCTCCTTAGTTCTTGAAAGTGTGTGCTGTTGGAAACTATGCTCCTTAGCATATATAGGATGTAGTATTGGAGTAAGAACACCTCAATTACTTGCAATACAAGGAACTTATATATAGTTCAGAAGTGATTTAAGATGCCTTAGCCAGTAGCCTATCATGAATGGTGAGCTTGGGATTGGACACATGGTTTGGTCTTGTAAAATAGCCTATAGGTTCAGTTAGGAGTATTTGAGGATCAGATGGGTGATCATGTGTTGTATTGTGATGATAATATTTCTATCATTGTTTGTATTTATGCATGCTTTAGTAATTTTTTATGACTTGCTAATTGAAATTTTTATCTCACCCCATGGTTATTGTTTTACAAGTTCTAAGTTTGATAGAGTACAAGGGAAAGAGCTAGGGAAGGACTAGTTTTCTAATACACTTTGTAATGCCCTAAGTACTTTTAAGTTTGTGTACATGTATATATATTTGATATGTTGAGTTTCCAATTAGGAATGTATGTTATTTTGATGTTGCACTTATATGATAATATATGTGTGTTGTACTTTAGCCTTAAACTTATACATATATTGACTTTGTGGCAATTTTGTGGGGATGGGCTAAAATATTAGTATGAGTGCAAGGGATATTATATTTATGTGGTGATAATGTAAATTGGGTGTGTTATATAGAATTGTAAATGTACACATGGGTATTTTGAATATGATGTGGCAATGATTTGGCCAAACAGTGATTGCTTGTGGTTTTGTGGTATTTGGCCTTATTTTATGAAATCGGGCTATAAGTGATCAAATCTTGTGTTTGAGGTTTTATTATGTGCTTGATTAGTTAATCAAGTATGTAATAGTCCATTAAACTTGTTTTAAGTCCTAAGTTAGGATAATGATATAAGGTTTGTGGTTTGAACACTTGGATACACTAAAATAGTTTTAAAATTTGACTTTTGTATTTGAGTATCCAAACTTCTCTATGATCTTTGATTGTAACAAAATATGTACCATTAGTTAAATTTTCAAGCAAGCTTCGTATGGTAATTGAATCACTCCAATCAAACTTCAAATGCAAAATTGGTGCATATTTGAATTTAAGTTATAAAAGCTATCATGACAAAGCTCGCGATGCAAGATTCACATGCCATAGTATAACATCCTCAATTTTAAATTTAGGATTTTTAACTGTTAAAAAGGGAAAATTGGTAAATTTTGGGTGATTAATGATTTCATGGTGTTTTTAGATTACTAATGAGGTTTTCGGACCTTTAGGTAGCTTAAAAGTAAATTAGAATAGTATTACAATGAGGCTTGAGTGGATGGCCAAAATGGCACATTAGCTTATCATGCCATGTACCGTGGCCTATGGCCAATTTTTGTGATAAATCAATCTAATTTTAAAGCAAGGAAAAGAGAGAAAATGAAAACGATAATAGAGAAGCTTTGTCCTGCTAGGGCTTCATCATTTTAGCCACTTTAAAGGCAATTTACACTAATTTAACATTTAGGTAAGCTTCCTATTCATCCTCCTTTTATCCTATGCAAAATTTTGAGTTTGAATAAAAAAAACGGTGTTTATTTCACCTCCCTTAGGTTAAAACTAAACCCATCAAGTTAGTTAGAGCCTTGGGGAGTTAAACTAAGTTTTTAAACTTTAGTTTAATGATTTTATAATGATTTGGAGTTTTGAGTTAGAGTTTTGACAAACCCTAGGTAGAAATTTGAAGATTATGAGCAATGTGGGTGAAGATTTGATGTTACATATCTAAGTATTTGAGTATAAAATAGAATTAATAGAATGTGTTGAAGATGTTAAGTTTGCTAAAGAGGGAATTTAGGTATGTGGGTACCTAAATTTAGGATATAAATGGTATTATCTAGAGTTGTAAATTGATTATTAGTGTTTAATATTATAGATTTAATATTGATCGAGCATTATTGAGCTAGTGCAATCTTGAGGAGTAATTAAATTGTCACAGTAACCCTTTTGTTACAAAAAGGTTAGGGTAACTAGATAGTCTAGCCCTTTTACTTGTGTATTTGAGTGGTTTTGAGTTTTCACAAAAATGCACGCTCACGTGCACATACACATTCTATTATAAGAACTATTAGTTTATTTATATAAATTATGGTGTTAGAAATCTATGTGAAGTGGTGCTAAACTATAATGTTATTTCTATGTTTGAAAACTATTTATAATTAATTATTAATCATTATGAAACCGAATACGTTTGAAATGTTGGTAATTATTGTATGAGCATCCTTAATAAGCTAAATATGCATGACCAGTATTGTATAAGTATGATCATTGTGAGAGGGTAGGAGTTCACCCTAGTGTTCTAGGGATACATTATTTGAAATCCATATGATACACTAACATTGTGAAGGCCATAGTACATAGTCTTTTTTGTTTGGAAGTCCCAGTACTATCTTAGAGATAGATTAGGCACACAACACCTTCGATATTCAAGAAAAGAGAGAATCTGTGGTCCAAAATGGGTGAAGGCATCTTTGGCAGAGGCTACCTCCTATGATTGGTAAGCTTGAGCAGGTCTAGTCACATAGACTTAATTCTATTGTATTATTAGCCCACATATTCATTCAGAGGAAATAAGGTAGAGAATATTGATCATGCATTATATGAAATAGAATATTATAATCATGGGTTTGTCTGTATCCAATAACTTATTTTAATTGCCACTTTCATATACTCATATGCTATTTCAATATACACGTGAATAGATTAAATTATTTAGTTATTGAGACATTATCTCACCCCTGTAGTTATATTTTATAATGAAGGCTTTGATAAATGTAAAGGAAAGGAGGACTCTACCTAAGTTTGAGGATCTTGTGTTTGTATAGCTCTCTGTTTCTTTTGGTATTGTGTAATGAATTATTTATAAAATTATGCCAACTTAGGATTATGCATTGTTTTTAGGTCACTTGCATGAGAAAATGTTGTTTTAGTGTATTTCAATATAGAATGTTATAAATGATGAGATTTAGTTGTAAGAAGTCAAAATACTAGTGTAAGTGGCATTGTTAGGTGTTTGTATGTGCATAGATGAATATGGCATTGTTGTGTATGATCATGCCTATACCCGTTGATTATTGTGAGATTAGGGTTTTAAGGGCCAAATTGTATTTAGAATGTATATGATAATATATGACTGTTCAATTAGGTGTATTATGACCTGTTTGAGTTATTTTAAATGGTCTTAAGGTTATTAGCACTTGGTTGGTGGGTTTGAACACCTTTGGGTGTGTTTTAAAAGGAAAAAGGGTCATTTTGCATCCTAGGTGTACAACTTTTAAATGGTAAAGAGTTTTGTTATGAAATCGATGCCAATAGATAGGTGACTTAAAAAGCTATTGATGGATACTTGAATTGCTCAAATTGAATGTTGGATTGGGAGAAATCATACTTTAAAAGTTGGTCTAGTAGTGTTGTCATGAAAGCAATTTGTTATCATGACAGCAGGAGTGTCCTACGACACAAGGTTTTTGCGTTTCGGTATAATACACATCAAGGGGATTCCTCCCCTTTGTATCATTATCCATGACATATGTAGGGTAGTTTAGAGTGTCCAAATTGCCCTTAATTGATGTTTTTAATGATAAATCCCTCTCCATGCTTTCGTATCCTTTCCTTTGCATGTTTTGAATTATTTTTTGAGCTCAAACATCTCTTCAAAAAAAGTTTCATAGGATCTCAACTTTTAAACTTGAATTTTAAAACTTTATCTATTATGGTAACCTATTGTAAGGAATTACTTATTCCTGATTATCATAATAGTATTATGTGCTGTGTTCTGGTAATTTCAATGTAAACATTACACATAGTGCATGGTATAAAGGCAAGATTTGCCCTCTCTAGACCACATACCATGGTATTTGTGCTAGAATGTGGAAAAAATTAATATTTCAGCCTACGCTTCTTGTTGTTGGTTTTATTTTTTGCTTCCATGCTTCATTTGATGTTTTTAAAAATTGAATTTTGAGCTTAAATGATACTTTTGAAGGTTTTTTGGGATCCTAAATAATTTTAAAATTTGTTTCCAAATTATATGTTATTAACCCTTCAATTGGATGTTATTATGATGGCTTAATTACCTCCTAATGGCATAATGTGGTGTTTATTGTATTGTGATTTGTAATAATCTTGAGGCAGACATTATATAATTGCAAAGCTTAAATGTGTTGTTCTTCTTGATGGCAATAAGGTTACTGCTGTTCCACTTGATGCAACTGTTAAAATAATATCTCCTTTGTAATGAAGTGTAAATGTCAATGCATTCCATAAAAGTGTTTTCCCTGTGTCGCCATAGCCATATACAAAAAAAAATCCTCCACTCGATAAAGTTAATGAAAACAACACACTATCAAAAATCTTCTTTTGCTTAATGGTTAAAGATTTTATTAGATTGGCAACTTCATGCTTCAATGTGATACAATCATAGCTTAATTCTTGTAATATCAAATGATTAGTAACATCAATTGTGTTGCTTGATATAGGGAAAGGAAGAAAAGGAAAGTCATGAAGACTTTTTCCATTTTGTTAAAACATAGACTCAATCCATATAAGGATACTAAAGATTAAACTAAGTAGATAACATATAGGGATCATGAATGGAATGAATAAATGGCCAAGAGTGAAGTGGATAGAGATGAAATGGAACTCTACAAGTAAAAACAAGCGAATCAAACAAGGAACCTAAGGAAGCTTGTTTATTCAAACTCTTCTTTTGCTTTTCTTTGATCCACTTTGAATCTCTTTTCTTTTCATCTATATTTTTTTCTTTCTACAATCTTTTTCTCTTGCTTATTTCTTGTTTCTTTTTCTTCTTTCTTCTATTTTTGTTTTCTTTTACTGTTTCATGTTTTTTTTACTTCCAAAGCCTAGCTTCCACACTTGGGTACAATACAAGAAATGCTCCTACAAATAAACAAAAATGGAATGTATGACCAATGTGAATGAATGAAATGGATTCCCATAAATGTTATCTACTAAGCTTAATAAAAAAGAGTCATTGTACATTGAAACATACTAAATGAAAATACATACAATCTATCCAAATTAGGGTCAAGTGTTTAAAAAAAATGACAAAACAGAGAAAGGCTCTATTTGGCTAAATAAGAGATAATCAAGTTATCAAGGTTAGCTAAAAGGCCTTGGGCACTTTAATGATAGTCATAATCACTTTTCTTACAACCAATGCACAAGTGTAGTTTCTAATAAGAGAAAACAAGTTCTAAAGGATTAACAAAACCAGGAAATAAATAACTCTCAACGGTTGAAGGCCCCTTCCATATGATTTATTTCTTACTTCTCTTAATCAATTACACTTAACCAAATGATTTCTTGGTTCAAAACAAATTTAAACTAAAGAAAGCAACATCTCAAAAATTCAAACTCAAATGCATAACTAAAATTATTTTTAAAACTCAAGATTGCTTACAAAACAACTTTTTTTTTTTTCAAAAATACACTTTCCCCTACACTTAAACAATACAATGTCCTTAATGCATGCAAACACATGATAGAAATAATAAAACCAAATTTGTAATACATATAAAAGTATAAGAAAAAGTCCATTTTATTTCAAAAATTTAACACCAAACAATAAGGAAAAGAACAATTAAAACTTAAACAAAACCTAAAAAGTATCAGGTTGTAAAACAAAACCAAAATAAAAATATATTTTTTAAATTTTTTTCTACCCTAATGAATCAGGTTATATCTTTCCCCCATACTTGAATCTCGCAAAGGTATCCACAAACACAAACACAAGCAAAGAATGGTGCACCACATGTATACATATGTGATAGCAACCAAATCCTAAAAAGTGCTCCACTTGTGTTATTTATGAACAACCAAAGCAATCAAAAGAAAATAAGAAGGAGAGATACAACCTTTGAAGAACTCAAGGAGGATCTTTGTAATGGAAGGCCTCAAGTTGAAACCTCCTCTTGTGATTTCTTTAGTGGGTGCCCTCATACCCTAAAGAAGAAATCACAAGAAAAATGTATATAGATGTGATATAGAAGCATCCAAGTATCTAGCACACTTAAAAAAATCTAGCAAACTTAAATCATCATATAATAAGTAAGATGTGCTAGAAAACTTAGAAATCACACCACCAAACTTGGGATTAAGCATGTGGTTAGTTCTCAGTGGAGGTATATAAAATATAAATTTCCCAACTAAAAACTCAAAGATGGCATCATTGATGTAATAATGTAAACTCATAAAATGAAACTCAACTCCACTAAGTTGGGGAAGAGTAAAATCATGCAATAAGATGCCAAAACCACCTTTAGCTCCTAAAATCATATCAATAGGTGTATAAAAATCAAAAGTGCTTGAAACTAAAGGAATACTAGCATAAGTGACAGTATCAATTGAATCCTTAAAATCACACAAGAAGGATTCATGCTTAACATCATCTAAAGTGCAAATCATATCATGTGAGTTAGAAGAATCAAAAACATGCAAGTCCTCTATGTTAATCTCAGTTTCTTTTGCACTTTGATGGTCAATATGAATCTTAACCTCACTCTCTAATGATTATGCTTCACCTAATAAACTAAAGCCATTATAATGTTGTGTACTCTCAATGCCACAACTAAGAAAAGAATCAAACTCTAGCAAAGACTTAGACTCATCATCATCATCAAGTGTGATGCCTAACGGTGTATGATCTTTATCTAAAGGTGTTGCAAAACCTATAACACCATGTTCTTCTTCTTTCTTTGGTCCTTCAATACCTGAAATAATAAAAGAAGAACTCTCCTCCAAAGATGGAGAAGGATTAGGCACACTTGAACAAAATGCATAAACAACTCTAGAATTAATCAAATTATCATAGGTCAAGTAATGTGGAGGCATGTCACATGAAAAAGATGAACTAGAGCCATTATAATGTACTAATGCATAATTATTACTTGACTCAATCTATGGTGCACAAGAAATTCTAGAATTAATGCTCAATTCACTATATTCATCCAAAACAAGCAAATTACTCAAAGAAGCAAAAGTATGATCATGGGAAGAAGTAAACATAACATATGTTTCAAATGGAGTAATAAAGGATAAATCATGCATGTCAATCATGTTTTCATTCTCCTATAAATGCAAACTATAATGCTTTTCTAAACTAGATATTTGAAGCAACATCTATGCAATTCACATAAGTAAAATCATTGGTAAATGAACATGTAGAACTAGGCAAGGAATCATCATCATCCATAATCACTTGAGTTTTAGATACATCCTTAACATTAGCAACAGGAGGCATGACATGAGAAACATGAGAAAAGCTTGATCTCTCTTGAGGAGGTTGAATCACATCTTGGAGAACACTCCCATCGTTTTGAGCTTAAAAGATGCCATTATTGTTCTCAAGTTGTTGAACAGTCATATCTATACTTTGTTGCTTTATTCCAATATTCTCCAACCTCTTGATCAACATATCTAATTTAGAATCTTGAGAATCAATCTTTTCAATGTTGTCATGGTGTTTTCCATCTTCTCAAGGAAAGAGTACATTTGCCTATCACCCCCATCATCTTAAATAGGGAAGGGTTGGATCTCCTCTTGATTACCTCCACAACTAAAAATAGGGTGTTGCATTCAACTTAGATTGTAGTTACTCTTATAATTAGCCTCAAATAAATTTCAGCCCCCTTGATTGTTTTGGAAGTAATAGGGCCTTTATTGTTGATAAACAGCTCCAACATCATGATTTTCATAGGCATAATACATGCAAGTAAAAGTGGCATACATGATAGAGTTGCAAATCCTACAACTAAGAGCCTTACTAGCCTTGGATACGAAGAAGCTTTGAGGATGAGATGGACTAGCAATGGACCTTTATAGAAAATCAAGTTGAGTACAAATGTTCTCAAGTTGAGCACTAGGCATGTCATAATTATTAGCATGAAAATACCCAGCCATGTTATCTAAAAACTAATGAAATTTCAACCAAAGTATTTAAAGAAGAAGAAGATGCCCTTACAAGTTCTACAAGATATATACAGTTTAGAATACCCAAGAAATGATACTGAAACAAAGAAAAATCAATAAAACAAAATTAAGCAAAAATCTAGAAAAACTAGTAGAAATGAAACATACTAGAACAATATTTTTGTGGAATTTTTTTCGAAGTTGAAAATGACAAAATTAGCAAATACTCAAAACTAAGAAAATGAAGCCAAGATATCGAAATAAACATATGAATTTTTTTCAAACAAATTTTCCAAGCAAGGAAAGAGATATGCTCATCCAAATGTAGCCCTATCTTCCTAAAAAGTCACTGGGAATCAGCAGAGGAGTTTGTGTACTTTTTCAGTACACAACTCCCTAGTCTTGAATCAAATAGAGCTAAAATTTTTACCTAAAACTATTAACAACAAAATGTTATATAGTTAAACTTTTTAGGCCAAAATTCCTTGTAAATTCTTCCTAGTATTTTTTTGAAGTAGGGTTTTTAGCACTGGAAATTCCAGTGAACCCTGTTTCACTAAAGCAAGAATTCAACCAACTTAATGGCTAAATTAGCAATTATGTTAAATAGAAAAGTTAATCCTAAGATAACCAGGAACACAATAAAGTAAGAATTAGATCAAAATGATGAATATAGTTAAAATTATACCTATCCAAAATTCATGTACAAATTCTGGCAGAGCAAATTCCCATAGCTTGTAAACCAGTGAACTTAACTTAGCAGATTTAGAACCCATATGTCCAGAATTAATGTTGTAGTAATAAAATCCAGTAGCTACTTGACCAATAAGATGACCAAATGCTCAAATAAAACATGTCAGCCACTACAAGCACTAATTCCAAAATTCACAAAAATGAAACACAAATTAAATGGCAATTGAATCAAGAATATGTATGGCTAGTTGCTCCTCGGCAATAGTGCCAATTGATGAACCCTAGTCACTTAGGTTATCAAATTTAAACTAGAATGTAGAAGTGAGCATTTTAGGTCATTTTCCTAGAGAGCAAAGCATATAAGTTCTTGGTTCAAATGCTACAAATTAAGAGAGTTTCAAGTAATCAAAACTAAGTCTAAGTGCATGAATTAGATGTTTGTAATTTTTTATTTTAATTAGAATGAAGTGAATGATGATTATGGAGAGCCCAAGCCAGATTTCTTAACATTAGTCATTGATTTCTAGAATCGTATGAATACAAACCTTCCTAACTAATCTAATATGAGACACTTAAAAGTCTATAAATGTGGTGCACCATTAAACTTAATGGACACTTATGAGTTTAGGTCAAGTGAATTTAGATTGAAAACTATGTCCAACCTTGTTCTACACAAGTTTCAAACTAAAACTAGTAGAAGAAAAACAACATAAGCTAAATTCATATAACCAATATAGATCTAAATCAAGTTTAAACATAAGCTTGAATAAGAATCAATAAGAATTTATGAAACAACCCTAGAACATCAAGTTAAATCATAAATTCTAGATCTAAATATAGACTTAAAATCTAAATCCAACATTCATATCCTCATCAAATTTGAATTAGAATTACATAATCTATGACTAAACATAGTGTTGAATTCAAAATCCACAAAGAATCAAGAGAAGAACTTGAAATCAAGAAATTGAATGAAGATTACAAATCTAGAAATCTCATAATGTCAAGTCATCCTTTTTGGAACTCTAAGTGCTTAACCTCTTATGTTCTTCTTGTTTAACTAAATTGGAACTTGAACTTGAGAGAATAGCTTGAGTCTAGAATTATATGGCCTACTAAATGGAATGATGGAAGTGAACTTAAGGAAGATGATGGACGAATTATAGTGAGTAGGTGAGGAATTTAGATAAAATATAGAAGGATGAAGGAGGAGAAATGAATTTGGACAAAAGAGAAATGTTGGACGAAAATAAAGAATTGGAAGAGAGAAGATGAATAACAATTTTGGAATGATGAAGGTAGAGATGAACATGTGAATCTGAATTGATGAAAGAGATTAAAGCAAATCTGGAAATGAAGAAACATGATGAACATGAACTATAATTTTGAAATGGAAGCTAGAATTGATGAAGAAATAAGGCTGGAAAACATGATTTGGAGCTGGAAAAGGTGAAAAACCAAATCTAAATCTTCAAGCTTGATGAAGATGGCATCACATTTATGGAGGAGATGAGAGAATTTCAAAGAGAATGGGAGAGGAATCAGATGATGAGAGAGAATGGAGAATGAGAAATGAGGTTGCATTTAGAAATTTTTAGCATACATATGTGTGAATCAAGGTGATAATTCCAAAGTTGAGTAATGATATTTTTAAAGTTTAGATCTAAAATTTAATTTCTAGCTGGATAAATTAGATTAAAATTGAAGAATAAATTCTGAAAATCAGAGGGAAATGGCGCCAATGTGCTGGATGTAGAGAGCATGGACTATGTGATTGAAGTGTAAAAAATGTGATCCTCTTTAATTTGTCTTCATTTGCCACATAAGTCATGCATTAGATTCAGATGTGAGTCACGCACAAAATGCTTCTTTCTTTGCCTCATAATGATGTCGTCCAATGCCTCTTCTTGGATCAGATTTTCATTCACACACATAATGCTCATTCTTCACTTATGATGATGTCATCTTATGAATTTTGTGCACCTTTAATTTTGATTTAATTAATTCTCTAATTAATTTCTAGAATTCATGCCCTCTAGCCTAACAAATCTAGAATTAACTCCAATCACCACTTCTTCTCTTGCTCTTTAAGCTCTCAAATGAAGTTGACTTGTCTTTGTTTCTTAGCTTTAAATTTACCTCTTTAAGAATCTAAAAATAAAATATGCAAAACTAAATAAATCCTAAAAAGAGAATTAAAAAGGAAGGAAAAAGAGAATTTGAGCCCAAAAATCCCTATTAGCATTTACAAGTGTCAAAACAATCATTAAATAGCATTATTAGAGTCTATAGAGTCTAAATGTAAAAGACAACCAAAAACTGGGAAATAGACCCTAATATACCCAATTTGATGCCAAAAATCAAGTGTATAATATGTAAAATATGAGATAGATCAGTAGACTTTCAGGCTAGGCCAAGCTTTAGGTAGGCTCAGGCTTCTAATTTACCTCACAGGTTTAGGCCTATTTGGTTAAAATCTAGCTCGACCTAGCTTATTTCTACCCTTAGCTCATGGTAATCTTGGGAAGCAAGTATTTAAAGAGTATGGCCTTTGAGTTTTCAAAGGTTTGAGATCATCAAAGAATCTCTAACTTATGCTATTGCTTGCTAGATTGATTTAGGTTGTTTTGAGAACATGACTAATGTAAATTTAAGTAAATATACACTTGATTATTGTTTTAGAAAATAACTACAAGTGGGGTTTCCATGATTTTTCAATAAAAGTTTATTATACTGGCAAAATGCTATATCTTGTTGAAAGATTTTATTATCAAATAGGAAGTTTTATATACATGCTTATTATAATTAATTATATGGTTATATGCATGCCTGGTTAATTGCATTATGCTTTAAGATATGAAAATGCATGGAGATAAATATTACATAGTAGCATGATCATGATTTGATTAGGAGGATTCCCTAAAAAGAGTATATATTATTTTCATGTGGAATTATATAACCAACACTATGGCTGGCCTTGGTGTTTAGTTTCTTAGATTAGGTCTTTTTGAATCTCACCCAAGAATAGGTGTAAGCATAGGTTGCCTAGACCCCTTAGCCTTAATATGATCCTGGACTAGGTATGGAATAGGGCATTTTGACACCCCCAATAGATTTAAGAATTGGGGAATCCATGATTCAATATTAAGTGAGGCATTTTTAGTTAGGTGTCTTCTCATGATTGGTAAGCTTAAGTTAGTCCATTCACATGAACTTTGTCCTATCAAATTGTCAACTAATAGATTCGATCGGTAGTATATAGAGGAGAAAAGGAGTTGTTGATCATGCATTTGAAAAATGTCATAGGATGTGATATTGTGATATTATGGTATTGTGCCTTCTATCTTTATTATGGTTTTATAAATCCTTACAAGCCTTTATTAATTTGACTTACATGTGCATGATTTAGAATTTTCCTTAATTACTAAGTAGTTTTACTCACCCTTATTGAACTTTTTATAAGCACTAGCTCTAAGAAGGAAAAGGGAAAAATGTTTAAGGCTTAGGAATCTGTGATTCCTACTATATAGTCACTTTCTTTTGTTATTTCATTATGTGTAATTTAAACAATAATGCATCGCCAACTCAGATAATTGTTTTGGTTTACTTGTTCCATTGCATGTTAATTGTGATGATCATTTGTATTTAGTCCCTAATCTTGCATTATGTGTTGACAATGTTAGTTAAGGCCTAAATACTGGTATAAATAAATTGATAAATGTTTTTTTATTACTTTTAATAGTTGTAAAAGAATCACATTATGTTCTTGTGCGATGTTAGCCTTCCTTGTGGTTTTTACTGAAATTGGGGTTTAGGAGTGAACAAGTGATACATGTGTAATGTTAGTTATTTGGTGCTTTGTACAAGTGGTCATACATGTTAAAGACTTGGTCTAGGTGGTGTTTTAGGCTTTTTGAACTTGATGTGGGTTTTGGACACCTTGGAATGGTTTGAGTGTAAAAAAAGAGTAATTTTAATTTGAGGTGTCTAACTTTTTACTGTGATATAATTTTGAAATGAAACTAGTACCAATAGCTATTACTTGGAATAAGTTTTTTGTGGACATCTAGATTTGACTTAATCAAACAATAGACAAAGACCCAAGATGCATCAAAAGTTTGCCTCTGGTGTTATGTTATAAAAGCATATATATTGTAAAGTTTTGTGTAGTGTATCACGATGGATGGTGCCTTTACTGTGGCATGCAACACAAGTATGGTTTGCCATTATGGAATGACCCAAACTCATTAGTCACGGCAGAAATGGCTTAGCCATAGCAGATGATGCTGTATTACTAGTTTTTATTTTTAAATGACTAATTTCAAAGGTTTTTACCATCTTATGTTATTCCATGCTTTTGTATACTTTTCAAACTCTGATTTATGATATTATGAGCTTGTCAAGTTGAAGTTAATATTAACTTGATATCCTAAATGTTGATTGATTTACTATTTATTACCTAGGTTCATATCCCTTTCTAGTAAACTATAATGGTTTTCTAAGATTAGTTGTTATTTGTTAATACGATTTCATATTTTCAAAGTTATAATTTGATTTTGTTAACCATGGTAAACTTTTCAACCTAAGTCTATTTTTTTTTACTATAATTAGTTTTGCTAAGAAATACTATTTACTATGATATGGTTGTTAGGATGGTCAATTCATAATTACGATTATAAGATGTGGTTTGATGGTTAAGCCTTATGGTGAAATTAGTTAATATCACATCTTTCATGTCATTTATTACTTAACAATCTAAATTATAAGATATATATATATATATATATATTATAAGATGATGCCAATTTACAAAGGAGATGATTTACAAGATTCTTTTCTATCAACTCAAGAATCTCAAACAAAGGTAGAAAATCATAATAAAATGTTAGTATAGGCCCCTCTTGCTCTTTGATAAATGTTTGCTGACCAAGGGTGATTTTAAATTAGGTAAAGGTATAAATTTAACTACCAACTATTTTTCAAGGATCATTATATAGCTTATACTACGAAGTGGCAAGAAATAAATTTTGAACTATTAAAAATGGAGCATCTAGTAGCCTTTGTTAAATTTGAACAAACATCTGTTTTTTTTTGTTACTTTGGACCCACATTCAGCTTAGCCTTAGACAACGACAACAAATAGCCATTGAAATTCTTGATGTATTGCAAACTTGTAAGAATTGTGTTGTTGCATTGTATGTGCTTAGCCATGGAAGCTTGAGGTTCAAAGCTGTGGCGAAGGAAGTATGGAGGTATTAAACAAGATTGAAGAGAGAGGTACAAAGAGAGCTAGAGAGAAAATGAACTCAACTGCATTTTGGACATGATTTTACTGAGTATATTTTTGATTTCATCATTATCCCATCCCATGAACACTATAAGAGAGATTTATATTTGAGTTCAACCTGTACTTTCTGTGCATAGCTAGAAATGGAGACTCTAGCTCTTAATCACTTGTTCTTTTTCCTTACTTTTAACTTCAACGAAGCATCTCTCTTTCCCATTTGCTTTTTTTCCTATCAAGCCTGTTCATTCACAGGGTATTCAGATTTCTAGCTCCATCTCTAATCTAAGTGCACTAAGCTTTAAATTGATATACACATCTTTTATGCCTGTACTTACTATCGTTGTCGCCAAGTCGGAAACTTTTATTTCCTAATTTACCCCTAACAAGCTTAAGAAAGGCACTGATATCCTTGTCAAAGCTCTTGAGCATCAAGGCATTATTAATGTCTTTGGCTACCCTGATAGCGCTTTTATAGAGATCCTTCAAGCACTCACATACTTCAATATCATCCCCAACATCCTTCTTCACCATGAGTAAGGCATTGTTTACTGTTGCGGTTTATACGTGTTCTTTAAAGGTTGAAATGAAGTAGAGATCCCTTAAAGGTTCAAGCAAGAGAAAAGGATCTTCTGAAGGGTAGAGGGGACAGAGAGAGAGAGAGAAGGTGCTTATAGAGGCACTAGTTGAATGTATAAGCGAAGGCAAGTTTGAAGTGAAGCGAGTGCTACTTGTCAAAATTTACTAATTTAGTAGGCCCTAGATAGGAAACTAGCATCCATCCATTTAAAATTAATGAAAGCTATTGGATGCTCCATTTTTAATAGTTTAGGATTTATTTCGCACCATCTCATAATAAAGGCTATCTAGTAATCTTTGAAAAATAGTTGGTGGCTAAATTTACACATTTATCTTTTTAAATTTATGAGTAGTAGGCCTATACTCCTTTATGTTCATTAAAACATTGAAGTTTGCAATGATATATGTTCTCTCCTCAATAGGACTTTAATGGTATTGAGGGAAAAGAATCTTGGTCATCACATATACCTAGATATTAAAAACCTAATATAGAGATCCAAAAATTTTTAGTCTAATTTAAATGGAAGTAGTTACTTAGCAAAATATGTTGAGGAAAAATTTTAAAAAAGCAATGACAACTAAACATCCAATTACCAACCTCTTCATCACATAATATCATGGAGATGTAAAACAACTCAGATGATGATTCCTTCTAGTACACATGCCACTTCCTCAACACTCTTACCATAATTTTCCAACTATCAATGCCGTCATAAAGTTTTTTAATCATAATCATAATTTATTATGATTCCTCTATCGAATAAAGATGTAGGCCAAATTGAATGGTAACATTGTAATTGAAGGTCAGAATGCAAATAGGCAAACCTAAAAATGTATTAAGTATGGCTAGACAATTGCCATAGCTATTGGTAAATATAATAGATTAACTCCTAGTAGATAAAACTTTTAAGGTGCTACTATGCAAGAATCATAAATTATAGTCATTACTAGATAACAAAAAGAATACATTGTATCCTGGATAAAATTTTTCCATTTACAGTAACCTTAAAAAGGAACAACTCTTTTAGTTCCTATTATATAACATATCTAAATCCTAGCTATAACCTATGACTTGATAAAACATTACAACATGACAGGAAAATATATAACCAACAATCAACTTATTGTGCATAGATGTGAAGTCCTATCAACTAAATGAAAAGCAAATTTTATTAAGTTAGCATTCAAGAATAGTGCACTCCTCATTAAGGAATTTCATTAGAAACCTAAATAAAACTCATCCCATCAATACATGCTCATTCACATTACCTTAATAATTATTGTTACACTTTACCATAATATATTATATATTACTCTAGCTCTGTTCCTTTATAACATGACTCTTCAACCATCTACTCAAACATAGCTTCTCTCTATAGAAACAACCTTGTCATCAATATGGAAATATTTGTCAAGTTCTTAATTTAAAAAATCTTCAATATATTTCAAAACTAAAGTGACCAAAATGTGTCTATGATATGTATCTCTTATGGTCCTTTAGTAATCTCTTTAGAATTACCAATTGATGCTACCAAAATCAAAATTGAAGGTTAATAAAGTAGGCAACTTCTAGCAAGGATGGAGTTGGTATGAAGATCCTTATTACTTTGTTGTTACTCTTATTAGTTACTAAAGTCAATAGGATTCATCAACCTATACTAGGAAATTGCTGATGATTTCAATTCATTTAGAATAACTGCATAATATTTGGAAGAATTTAGAAAGTATACACCTCATTTGTAGGCAAGGTTTCCAAGGAGGATCTATTAAGGTCTGATTCTATATGACATGTTCCATGGGACATATATGAAGGTGCATCCAGAGCTAGTTCCTAACCTAATTGTACATTTAGTTGGTGTTTAGTATGTAAGTCCTATTGTCTATACAATTAGCTCACATTGCAATAAAAATTCAAAGCAAGTTTACGAGAGCTCAACCACACTTTGCAATATAATTGATTCAAAAATAGGACTTTCACTTCCTTCAAGTGTAAAATTAGGCTATGATCTAGGTTTTATCTTTGATTAGATAGTATATTGGTGTAAATGACAATACTAGTACATCTTATTTAAATTTATAGCTTATAGCTTGTCTTTATATGTTTAATTCTAACTTTTGTGGGGCCACGGTTTCTATTCAATATTTCTTTTAGGACTTCATTCCTCACTACATTCCTATATGAACCCTTATTGTGTTGTCCTTGCCATTTCAATATTTCAATTTGCTATCAAAGGCCCATTTACCTTGCTCTTCATCATCACTATTAATAACTCTCTATATAGCAGACAAAAAGCTTGCACATCTTAATGGTAAACTTTATAAAAAGATTTTGGCTAATTTTCATCCTAAAATGATAGAATTCATAAAATATTCTTAAAACATCTTTTAAATATATATCCCAAATTGACCTGTTAACCAATAATTGCAACCCACTACATTAAATGCTTTTATAAAAAATACTACTATAGGGTATCACAACTTTAACAACCTATGTATTTTTAACATAGGTCAATATATCAAAGACATAAAATAAGACCTACTAGGTTCATCTACTACTACTTCACATGCCATCCTTTCAAGCATCTACTTATGTTACATTAGTCACAATAGTTGGCCAATATTTCTTATCTTTCATGGCGGAAGTCGGAATATGTGGAATTCTAGTGGACTTTGGTTGCATTTGTGAAATTTTTTAGCTCACACTAACATGTAAAAGGAACAAAAAACATTGTAAGAAAATAATCAAAAAATAGCATGGAATAACCATTTATATGCTTCTAATGACTCAATACCTTACTTCCTCCTTACCATTGCATACTAGATGACAACAACCAGACACCTTTTTAATGAGTCAAAACCCTTTAAGAATTGAACTTAATAATAGCACAATTACCATAGAGAAGATAGCTAATGTAGTTTTGTTTGGCATAAAAAAATTAAGCCAATATGAGAATGTGAACAAAATGGTGATATAAGCTAGAAAAAATAATTAAAAAAACTGTTCACATGAAAAAAAATAAAACTCCTTGTTTTTAATCAAGCCTAAGGTTCTCGATTGATCAGGCCTTGATTTTAGTCCATTCAAGCTTACTATTGACTACCAGTATTCCAACAACATCTAGAGAGATGAATATGACAAATCAAAGTACTAAAAAATTTAATTCACTATATAATAGCAAACCAAAGATCATTAAGGACAAAGCTTGGAAATAATGATTGAGTACTATGGATTTATAGAATGATAAAAATAATTAGACCAAACATGACAAGAATAAAATATAATCATAAATGGTGGAAACTCTGTGATACCTATTGTGAAACATCTCCCCTTTAAGAATGACATAGAAATTCTTGATCTAGAAAACTTTCCTCAGCTTTAACACGTTCAAGAACCATTGCATTAAGTAATCGCCTACCAAGGATATGATTATCCAAGTAACCTACCATCACAAAAAAAGGAACTTTCATATATGAAGAACATTTTTAATGAACAAATTGCTTGAAATAACATACTAGACTATCGAATCGATGAAGACCACTTGCTTTAAGTACTCGAGATTGTGCACATATATGTCAAGGTCATAGTGAGGGAATTGGTAGTGAACTTTAACCCTTATCTGCTAGGACTCACTTGAACCATAAATCTTATTGAGAGTGACATGCTATGATAAGTCATACTCTATGGTCACTAGATAGTGAAGCTTTCTAGAATGTTTGAAAGATGAAGGAAGGAATGGAAAGAAAAGGTGTTCATAGATTAGCCCAAAATGATTGTATAAAATCAAATGAAATGACTTCCAATAAATAAACAGCTTGGTAAGCAGTTGAGGGATAGATAGTGCAAAATAAATGATAACAAGAAGTTGAAAGGATCTCACAAATGTACTTGTAATAAAATTGAGCTAAAAATTAACAAAAGAGAAATATTCAACTTGCCTAAGTGGTTTACATTCTAAACTCTAATAATGTGCATACGTTCATGCCTTCAACTTCTTAAAAATAATAGTCCATCTATCATAATATTCACTCAAATAAACTATCAGCAATCATATAATTTATTATAAAGATACCAAGAAACATAAGGACAAAGAAACCAAATAATACCATACCTTGACTGGATGTCCAAGTTGAGTTACACTCCAACATGTACAATGACCCTTGTACAATTCCAAGGTGGATACACATTCAAAAAAATTAGGATCTCCTCTAACAATACATTGAAAACATTTACCTTAACGTAAATAGAAATGAAGGCCATATAGCTAGTACCTAGCTCAATGACAAGCCATGACTGAAGGTGGTGCCATGGCTAGAAAACCAACCACCTAACAGGCACCAAGCCTGATGAGAAGCCATTGCATTAATTAAAGCCATCACTGTTCATAGCTACAGTGAAAGTAAAGAGGAGCCGGATTGAGGAGGTGGCTTAAGAGGTTTTTTTTATAGAGAAATTGATTATAAAGATGCCATATTTTTTAAAATCTACATTTTAGTCTAGTTTTTAATAACATTACAAATATGTTATTATTGACCAAAAAAAGAAATATTTTACTAAAGATTCTAGAATACTTACTTTTTTTTTGCAATTATGTTAAAAATTTTAAAATTATTAATTTTATCATATAATTTTTTTAGAATTAATTATAATTTTTTGGATTTGGAAATTTTTTTTAAAGAACCAACTGAATAGTGTTATGAGGGTTATGTTTAGAATGTGAAAATTTTAATTGATTTAAATTTTCAATAATCTTGTAAGGACCTTTTACACGTCATAGAGTAGTAAGAGCATAAGGCGTTACATTGAGATTAATGAAAGTAAAATTTGATGCCAAAAAAACCTAATAAGAGTAACAAAAAAAAATTAAGAAAGTTTAAATCATCCATAAGCTTAAATAAAATGCTTAAGTTGTCTTGTACTTAGAACCATTGAAAGATGAAGAAGAGACTTTGCAAGCCTTCCAAGGAATCTTATAATAAAAATTTAAAAAAATAGAAAAAAGTACAATTTGGATATTTAGTCAGCCCGAATAAACCAAAATAAGCCTAAAACTAGAGAGTGTTTTGGCTGGGCTTGCTATATGGGCTTTTTTATAAGTTCAGAAGTATTTTGGCTATCTCAAATAAGCCTAGTTTTCCTGAATTACTAGCTCCAACTATGAAGAAATAAAAGCTATGTGGATTTCTATCATTAAACTGAGTCTTCTCACAAGATTTTTTATTTGTAATTAGTGGGGGTAGTGCTATTTGAAATATGATCGCGAATGTAGGCTGGGTTGAAGGATATTAGACGGAGCAAAGTATTATTATTTGTCGGCTCATTTGGAAGTGCAGAATGACAAAAAAAAATTGAAACTATTGTTACTTGCAACCTACATCTTTTTCCAAGGCCAAGGCTATTGTCTTTTGCTATGATTAGGCACAATGAGTTTGAGAAGAATAAATATTTAAGCTATTGGGAAGGACATGGGATATCTTCCATTAGTACGAGAAGGTTGGGTCAATGTTTATGTTGACATACTTATTTTTATCTTAATTATGATATGAATTGAGATGGTATGATCAAAGACACTCATCAATCTCTTTTAGAATCTTTTATGCTTAAATTATTTAAAGAGGATCCTCTTATGGCTTAATGTTGAGCTTGTTTTGTTGATCTCAAAAGAACGTGAGATGGTGGTAATTGGAAAGTGAATTTAAGAATTGACTCATTGGAGGTACTAACTCTTATTAAGAATCCTTAGAATGATTTTCATGATAAATGGGAGTTGACCTTTGAATGCCAAAACTTGCTTCATCGAGAATGGACTATTGATGTTGGGTACATTCATAGAGAAGACAACTTTAAAATTGATCTCATCATAAAAAATGTTCTAACATTGCCTGTTAACCTCATTTTCTACCCTGGATCCTTTCTTGTTAGTGCTATAAGGTAGTTAGAGGTGTTTAATTTATACCCATTCTGATTGGTCTGGTTTCATCCTGGTCATATCAGGACAGAATAGGAAAAGGGTTTAGGAAGGGACAGGACACGGGATTGACCTCAGGACGTCTCGTCCTATCTTGAATATTATATAGATATATATTATTTTTTATTTTAAAATATATATTAAATATAGTAATTATATTAATATAATATATACTTATATTAATTATAATTTCAATACTTGCTATTCCTATTTAAAACTAAAATTTTTTTATATTAATAATTTTGATGATATAGAGGAAACAGTACATGTTAATATCTTTTTACAATATATTAATTATATTAATATAATTTATTCTTATATCTATCAATTTAATAACTTTTGTTTATATCATATTTCTTGCTTTATTTTAGGAAGAGTCACTAGCTTAACATATTTTAACTAAAGAAAGAGAACAATACCTTGGTGTTGTGTTGAGCTTGTCTATTGTTGTTGCTCTTATAACCTAAAATCACTTATAATTGCTATCATAATGTGTTATGCTTCATGTATACTTGACTTTAAGTTATATATTTTAATTGTGATTGATATAATTCAATAATTATTGTGATTTATGTACTCATATTGTTTTGTTTTTAAACTTAATAAGTTATGTAATTTAAAATTTTAATTAATGAATGTTATTATTTAAGCTTTTCTCCTACAATGTTCGCTTTATTGGGACAGTGGGATATCTCAATCTTATCCCCATCTCGTCCTGATTCCTAATGAAATAGAAAGGGATAGGGAACAAAAATTCAATCCTGATAATTTTTTGAAATCTTGTGTCGTGAATACCCTAAAGGTAGTAGTGCTTATTTTTGGCTTTCTTTGTCTTTATAAAAACAAAGCCTTATGGCCAAGTTTATTTGTGGCAAAGTGTAGAGGGTGAGAGATTGAGAAGAGAAAATCTCCCTTGGCCAAACTATCTATCTAAGAGGTACATGTATTTTTATCACTTTAAATAACTATCATTCTTTAAAGTAAGTTTCAACATGCTCAATGCAGAGCCACATTGGTTTGATGAGGTGCAAATGCACTTTCTCACTTGAGAAAAAATTACAATTAAAGTATATAAAATTTACAACTTTACAGTTCCTATTTTTGATATTTTACACCCTCTGAATTAAATAAAAAATATTTATGTTTAAAAATTATCAGATAGATAATATTTTAATGATCTAGATAAGATATGAAGAGCATATTTATAAAAAAAAAACTATATCAATCTGTTCAATAAAATTTTTTTAAAAGAAAAAAATATGATAAAACTATTTATATTATTATAATTTTAGTCATAACATAATTATTATTTTTTAAAAAATATTAATTTTTTATTAAATTATTTTGCACCCCCTGACTTGGGATCTAGGCTCCACCACTGAACATACTTATATTTCTTAATACATGCCATATTGTTTCAATAGAATGGGATTTTGGTTAAAATTGTATTTTAATTTTTTACAAGAGTAAGCAATAACATTAGCTCTTTGACATTTACCTGTAATTTTTAAAATTTAATTTATTTTAATTTTCTTAACTTAATTATTTATATTTTATTGGGACCTTTTTTATAATTTTCTCAATCAATCAGCAATCAAAAGAAATGATATTTAATGAAGAAGCAATATTGCATCTTTTTTTAATACTTCATGGGCGGCATTGTGACACTTGATAGATTATGATACATTGTCTTAGAATAATATCAAAATAATATTTTAAAGATAAAAATACCCTTTAACCTAAATCAAAACTTAAAAAAATAGACTAAATTGATTGGCCAAATTAAAAATTAATAAATTAATCACGTGTAAATATTTTCCAAATGATATCAAATATTTTTTTATCATTAAAAAATGATCACATGCCTACTTTAAAGAATGAAATGAACCCTAAAAAAAGAACTAATTTAACAATCGATAAAATCTATGACTTAAAATTTCAAATCCATCTTTTGTGGTTTCTTGAAGTAGGAAACACAAATTAAAAACAAAATCTATGTTTGCTAGGCAGATTTGTTTATTATAATTTATCCTTTTTTGGGGTTTTTCATATAGAAGGTAATCCTATTCATATTATTATTGAATACTAAATATGTGAATATTTTTTAACAAGAATTTAAATATTAGTTTGTCATGATGTGAGATTTAAGAGATTAACTCTTTCTATTATACCCAATTCTTATTAATTATAAATTATCTTTTTAATTTAAATAATGACGACCTTAGAGAAGCCATCATGATTGGCTTGGTTTTGTGAGAGGAGCAAATAGATTCGATTTATCAGCTCATAAACGCTTGTTAAAGCCCAAACAAAATGTTTGCGATAACAATCAAAGGTCGCTCATTGGATTCATTCTACTACGATTAAGTCCGAAAAGCATAATTTTGAGAATAGAGAAACCATGTGCTTAAATGGCCCACCTAGAAAAATGATAATTAAGAAGCCCATAAAATTATTAATTATAATTAAAAATATTAAATTATTGAAATGATAAAAATACCGTATTTCTTATTTGAAATTAAAATATATATGATTTTACAAAACTGTCATTGAATATTGAAATTATTATTATGAGTTGGGATTATTGTTAATCTCAATTGAAAAAATCATGATCTACACTTGAGAATAAGATTAATAATAACCCCAACCAATAATAATAATTTTAGTGGTTCCAACCCATAATACTCAAAATCCTACTTTTTTTCAATTGAGATTAACAATGATATCAATTTATGATAGTAATTTTAATAGTGTTTTTTCTTGATTTTTCAAGTGATTTATGTAGATATTGACAAGCACAAAAATTCACAAGTAATTAGCTTCATATTTAAAAATAATTTTGGTAAATTTTTAAGTGACTATCATATATTTATAACTACCTTTTAAAAGTTTAGTTTCATACTAGAAAACAATTCATTTCTAAATATGGATTTTAATTTTCTTAATTAAGATTAACAACAGTTTGAAATTATGATAATAATTTCAGTAATGTGTTTTTTTATTTTCTAAGTGAGGGCAATTTTATAAACTTATATATATTTTTAATTTCAAGTAAGAATTATGATCCATTATTGAATTTTTAATTTTAATACTAAAGATCTTTAATTATAATTAGTAATCTTATACAATCTTTAATCGTCATTTTTGGTACTTTATTTGAAAAGTTAATTGGAATTGTCTCTTGAACGAAGTTAATCAGCCCTAATGGACCTAGTACTTGCAAGAATCTACCTGGATTCAAATTTACGTTGGGAGGGATGTGCTTATTTTATGCTAAACATGAGAAGGATATCCTTATTTAATGTAAAACAATGTCTCAATCAAGAATAGCAAAGCACCACGATATAAAAAAATGAACTAAAAAATAAGACTAAATTGATTGATCAAATAAAAAAAAATAAACTAACGACGTCTAATGGAATAATTATCAAAGAAAAATGATAAAAAAAAGGCTGAAAAAGGGTGGATTTAAATTCATTTTTTTAGGAGTATCTCATATCATCTACGAACTGATAAATAAAAAGCTCTGCTATACATGTTAAATTCATTTGTTATCGTCTTTCTTGGTTATTCATATATATATATATATATATATATGTTTTTATAAAAAATAATCTGCTATTTAAAATTTGTTATCACTGTTAATATAATCTTATTTAAAACACTGTTAATATTAAACGTGGATATCTCTTTAAATAATAATTTAAAATTTTATTTGTTAAATTGTGAGGGAATTAATTTCTTTCTCTACATACCACTTTGTTGATATTCACTTGTTAGATTGTGAGGAGTATCTTTTCCGAAGGTAGCCTCAAAGGGCAATAACAAAACCTTCCAAGCAAGTTTGCTCATAACAGCCTAAAGGCTGAATTCCAATCACTTGTTTTGACAGAGAAACGTGATGACATCAAATTCATTTAATTTAATATCTGATAGTGATTTAGACCTTAAAATGCATTTATTTATTTGCAACCTTCCGCCTCCACTTTAGAAATCCCTAAACGCCCTGAGAGCTTCTTCTTGCTCCTATACCTGCCGCCTCTTCTAGCTGTCGTCGGCGTCGGCATCGGCATCGGCGTCTCCTGTTTTCGTTGCATTGCTTTCTACGGTTCACTGTCTTCTCCTGCTTGTACTCTTCTTCCATCCTTTCATCTATATCCTGAAGTACCACTTTAGTAGTCATGCAACTTTACTTGATTGCTTTATTGTTCACTTTCATTCATTTATATTGACAATCATGCATTTTAACCTTAAATAATGTGATTTATTTTTATTCAACTTATTATTGAATCCAACGATTAGATAGCATATTGCACTTCATTCGCAGTTTCGTTACGGTAGATCGCGAAATTGGAGGGTACATATCGAATAAGCAGCACTGTTCCTTGCTGATTTTCTGCTGTGGGATTTGAGTTCGGTTCGTTAGAGGAGTCGCTTTCAGTGATGGCCTTGCTGGAGAGCTGTAACAGTGTCTACTTGAAACGTTCCCATTTTCCAGTTTACCGCTCCAATATCCTCTATAGCAACAGAAGGTCAAAGCTGTTGCTCTGTTTTTTATTCGATCGTCGTGGTTAATAATTTCTCAATAGATCATTTTAGTGGTCGATATTTTATTATTTTAAAGGTTATTCTTTCAAAAAGAACTGATCATTAGTGTTTAAAGTCGCCGTTAATAAGTTTGGACCCGTTAAGGTGGCGATTTTTTTTAAATTTCTGTCCTTTACTGTGAAGTATGTACCTCTTCTGACCCAGAATCTTCTGTCTGACGCAATGAAAAGAAGCAAAATGATAACTGGAGTTAAATTATTAAGGTGTTTTCTTCATTCTGTTTGCAATTTATTGAGTTACTATTTGGCGTCTTCTAATGTTCATCATAGGAAAGCTTATCTTTTGTATTTTTTTGCCAGCATCTTTTGTGAAATTTACCCAAAATAAAAAGTCTATTGGAAGGGTGTTTCCCTTAGCGTTGTATAATTAAGGAAAAGTAGTTTCTAAGTGTTGGTTTCCTGATGGTGTTAGCTATTTCTTTCTTTGTTCGGTCCAGGAACTCAAACTGGAAGCCACCACAGGCTGCTGTTGTGCCCAATGTCCACCTTCCAATGCGAAGCTTTGAGATGAAAAATAGGTAGGAATTTGTTTAGGCTCCTTTCCTTTAGGTTCTATTGTGTGATGTTCTGTATAGTCTGTGTAATTATGTGTGTATTGTGTGGGATTAGGTTCTTTTCTATGTATGATATTTCTGGAATAGTCTTGAGGTATATTTTAATCTAATTTGTGTCATATGCTTACATCAACAATTTTGACTCAATATATAATTTGAGCTTAATCTGATTTTTCTTTAGTTGGTTATTTATTTTGAGATTTGATTCAGATATTATAAAAAGCACTTATGTCATTAGAATTTGTGTATCTGGAAAGCAGTTTTATAATGAGTCATATAATTATAGTACAAAGTTCAATTGTGCAAATAAAGATTTTAAGGAATGATCTTATAGAAATGTGGATGCGTATCTCTGGCTTATTTGATTTATTGAATTTATTAATATTCTGTTTGTAAACATCATAAATATGTGTAGTAATGATGCTTATACAGATGTTTCATTTTAAGATTTATTTTTGTGATGATGAAGTATTATGTGATGCTGTGTTTACAGGACATCAGTTGAGGACATAAAGTGTTTGAGATTGATAACTGCCATTAAAACTCCTTACCTGCCTGATGGCCGATTTGACCTTGAAGCATATGATGACTTGGTGAATATGCAGATTGAAAATGGGGTCGAAGGTATTATTGTTGGTGGAACAACTGGTGAAGGTCAATTAATGAGCTGGGATGAACACATAATGCTTATTGGGCACACAGTCAACTGCTTTGGTGGAAAAATTAGAGTTATTGGTAACACTGGAAGCAACTCCACCAGGGAAGCAATTCATGCCTCTGAGCAGGGTTTTGCCGTTGGAATGCATGCTGCCCTTCATATAAATCCTTATTATGGTAAAACATCTGTTGCTGGTATGATTTCTCACTTCAGTACTGTGCTTTCCATGGGGCCCACCATCATATATAATGTGCCTTCACGAACCGGTCAAGACATTCCTCCATCTGTAATTCAAACCTTGGCAATACAAAGTGTAAACCTTGCAGGTATCAAGGAGTGTGTAGGAAATGACCGGGTCAAACTTTACACTGGAAATAAAATTGTTGTGTGGAGCGGGAACGATGATGAATGTCATGATGCTAGATGGGACTTTGGGGCTACTGGAGTTATATCTGTTGCAAGCAACCTAATTCCTGGCTTAATGCACGAACTCATGTTTGGTGGTAAGAATCCGACTCTGACTGCAAAGGTCATGCCTTTGATCCGCTGGCTATTTAATGAACCGAATCCCATTGCTTTGAACACTGCTCTTGCTCAACTTGGAGTTGTCAGGCCTGTGTTTAGGCTACCGTATGTTCCTCTCCCTTTGGAGGAAAGGCAAGCATTTGTCAGATTGGTGAATCAAATTGGCCGAGAGCATTTCATTGGCGATAAGCTTGAGGTTCTCAATGACGATGACTTTATTTTGGTTGGTCGATATTAATTTAGGCTGCTGTCTAGACTTGTTGCTAGTGTGGAATGGAATTTTGTATCCTACTTAGAGACTTTAGGGTTTTCCAAAGTTCATGACCAGATGATCATTATGTACACCTTAGATTTGCGCATCTTACTTTCTTGCAGTATAAATGACGAGACCTTATGGAGTATGCAGTATGCTGCACAGACAGAAATAGGGACTCAAGGGGGGTTGGGTGGATCCCACTCACGAGTTCATCCCTCACATGTCGCTGATACTGTGTGCAGTAGAGGGACACCACTAATATTTCTTTGAAACACTGTTGAGCCTTGTTTGTAGATGCTCTGCCAGAGAACCGAATCCACCTGCCCAAATCAAATCAAAGATCAGATTAGATAGTTAGGACGTGGAAATCGAAGTGATTTTTTGGGAGAATCACTGAGGTTCCTCAATCCTCATTTAAACACCACAAGGTCCATTGAATTAGTTGTCAATTTCTTTTGTTAAATTGTCAATGGACCTTGTGGTGTTTAAATGTGTTGTGTGAGACTTCTTTCGTCATTTTCCTTTTCTTCGGCCTTGAACTTCATTTCAACTTGAGTATTTGTTAGGTTCAAACTAATTTGGATCAAGCAGGCAGGGCTCTTTGCCCTTTCGGATGGCAAGCTATGAAAGTGAAATTTTTATATGGAATAAAGCTCTTTTAGTTTCTTTCTCCCTCGTAACGCTGCCTGGTCTGGGTGGAAAAATTACTGTCTTGTGCTATTAAGGGGAATTAGAACGCTTGAGGTTTTGAATTCCATGTAAAGTTTGTACTTGTTGCATGTATTTGCTCATTGTGATAATGTTCATGTTCATACTTGGAGTATAATAACACATGCATGCAGGTGGATCAGCTAATGGGTCGATGGTGCTGTAAATGACAAGATCTTTTTGTTAAATAATTTTATCCCCCTATACCAACAAGCGTCAAGAGACTAATAGCTGATGCTATCAATTGGTCATTGAAGTGATAAAAACATTTGTTTAGAAGTTTATAGTCCAACGCATTAGTGATTTTAGTTATACATATGATTGTACAAAATAAATTTATAAAGGAATCTTAAGGATCATGTTGATTATTTAGTTTTCAGTTCTGAGTGTTCCGAACATGTTAGTGCCGCCTTTGTTGTTGTTGTTTTTTTTTTTTTTTAAATTCTCATTCATATAGTCATCTCATATTTCAAGGATGCGGATGAGAACTTAGGTCTCTCTAACCCTAGCCATTGTTGATCATCTTGCCCTTGCCATTCCTCTGCCTCCATCTGCAATAACACAACCTCAGATCTATCTTCCTAATTTCTAGCCGCCGACACCATCGCTGTTAGAATATTTTAAGTATGTTGTGGATCTGTATTAGTTAGTTATTGAGCATAGAACAAATTAGCGCTTTATGATTTTGTATTGAATGTGATAGGTAAATCATAAAAATGAGTTTATTGGATAGAGGTTCAATGTACAACTTTTTAGCCATAAATTAATTTTTTTTTTCCCCTTTTAGTTGACGGGATCCAGAGGATTTGGGAGAGTTAAAATAATTAATCATATTTATAAGTGAATATAACCTTAGTCCTCACTGATTCAATATATTACTGTCTTCAACACCATCATGTTTTTCTGTACTTTCTGAAAATTAAAGGAGTTTAATAAGTTGTGAATTTGTCCACTCATGAGGTAATGGAGATCCTTCTGTTTTATATCATCTTTAGAACAATGGATTCACATGTATGCTCATTAAGTTCTACTCTGATAATTTTATTTTAATTATTGACCACTTTCGACACCCGTTGGTTTCATCCATTTGTCATTACCCCCCTGCTGTTCCTTGTCTTTTCCACTCTCAGGTCCACGAAGTCCTCGTCTTTTACAGTATTGCATTGATCTGTTTTTGCTTTTTAGAAGATAGGCAAAGAAGCACCATTGAGCAATATTTTAAATGGTTATATATGTCAACTTCAGCATTGGAGCTCCATTAATATGGAATGCAGTTTCAGCGGTTTCAGAAGCGTGGGTCTAATGGTACCTATCTTTTTGCTTCTTGATATAGTAATGCGATCTTTCTAATCCACTATGTTTGTGTCTTTTATGTATGATCCAGTATGTTTGTGTCTTTTATGTATGATCCAAGTTGACAGCATCAATTTGGGCTTATTAATGTGTTGTTTATGTTTCTCTTTTTTCAGTATAAAACAAATTTAAGTGAGTTGAATCTCATGAGTTCACTAGGTTAGGATATGTTTTAGGTTCAAAAAGTACTTATAAAGGCATTTATAATTATTCATCAATAAGGTTCTCACATTGATGATGACATTTGAGCTCATGATTATGTGAATTATGAGTAAAATTCTTATTAATTGGACCAATATCTTCTTGTTTATGTTTTTTTATTGTGTGTTGTGTGGATGTGGTTAGTCCAAGTTGACGTAGTCCAGTATGTAGCTTGAGCTTTGATGCAATTGTTATTCTTTTTTTAATAATATTTTATTTTTTATATGAAAAAATAGAGCTGTTAATTCGAGTAGGTTGGGTTTATTTGGATCGGGTTCAATTTGAGGTGTGCTTATTTGGATCGACTTAAAATATCTTACCCCTTTAAAATACCCATATAGTCAAGCTAATTTTAACTTTTTTTTTTAATTAGGTTTGGGCTAACCCATCGGGCTTGGCCAAACTTATTGACTTACATATATATAGAGCTAGAAATTCTAGCGGTTGAGGCTCAATTCGGGTTGTGCTTGTTCAAATCAGCTTAAAGTATCATATTCTCTTTAAAAAGCTTATATAGTGAAGCTCAGTCTTAACAGTTTTTGGGAGGGTTTGGGTTGACCTGTCGTGTTTGGCCCAAATTATTGAATCTATCAAAAAATGAAGGGAAAATATAAATTATCTTTTGAGGTAATTTATATCATAAAAGCAACATAAGATCTTGAAATTACATTGTAACCCCTTGGTAGCCAGTTGAAATAATTTTTTTTTTCTTGGGAAAAGAATACATTACTCTTAAAGTTTAAAATAATTGAAAGGCCTGTGTGCGTAAGATTAACAATATTCTATTTGAGTTTTGACAACAATTCATTTGTGATTAATGATACATTTAAATTACTAGTCCAAAAAATGATATTCAAATTTTAATAAGATAGAAAAACTAATAGTACAAGTTTAATGAAGCAAGTGTTCACCTTGTGTAAGCAACAAGCCATTCGGATTTTGGCAATATTCCATTCGTGATTAACAATTTAGACTTTAATGAGATAAGAAACTTGAGCATAAGTTTAATGAAATAAGTGTTTACCTTGCATAAATAACAAGTCATTTAGTTTTAACAACAATTCATTTGTAATTAGAAATACATTTGGACTTTAATAAGATAGAAAAACAAATAAAATGGGCTTAATTGTATAAGTTTTAATTCTTCATCAATAAATATTTATTTGGATTTTGATAATAAATCATTCAAAATTAACAATACATTTGAATTTTAACATGTAATTTTTTATTATTTTAAAATTTAAGTGTAATGTCATCTTTTATTATAAAAAGTTAATTTCAGCTGGAAGGAAATTGTAGTATAATTTTATAATCTTACAATCCCTCTTCATTATAAATTACTTCTAGAAGCACTTTGCCATATTTTCCTAGAAAAGAACGTGCTAAGTGCCCTTTTCATTTGAACACTGTAGTTAAGATGTGGGGAAAAATGTTATATAAAAGGGAGAACGATAGTTAAGTTTGAAGAGAATCAATTAATTTAAGTTAAGTTTTAATTAATTTTAAAATGTCAATAAAGTCTCTTGTTTTTTTAGTGGTAAAAAATCTAGCATTTCTAGAAATTTGCAAATTCAACTCTTAATTTTACAACTTTATTATAATGCATTTACAACTTATTTTTAAAATTTTAATATGATTGAAGAATAAACAATAGGCAAAGAATAAACAATAAACTTAATATTTTTCAATATTAAATGTAAACGATTGTGTTCCCTAAATCTGAAAAATAAATTCATTATAGTGAAATTATAAAATTGAAAACCAAACTTACAAATCTCTAGAGTTATTAAACTTAATACTTTTCAATATTAAAGATGAACATTTGTGTTTCTTATTAACATTTAGAAAATAAGATGTAAATACATCACAATAAAATTATAAAATTGGAGCTGAATTACAAATCTTTGCAAATCCTTCATATACTTATTGCCATTGAAGGACCAATGAACTTTTTTGGTATTATAAAATTAGTTGGGACTTAATTTAAACTAATTAGTCCTCTTAAAACTTAATTGTCATTTTTCCTGTATGAAAGGTTGAGAAAAGAAATTTAATGACAGTTATTAACCTTTTTTAATTTTAATTTTTGGCTTGAAACAAAATCTGCACTGGTAAAGGCTCGTCATGATAAAAAAATTATGAGGTAAGATAAAAAAGGATGATACAAAAAAAGGTTGTCCCAACTGGTAAAAAATTTGACATATAATCCATAAGATTATATGATCAAATTTCATTATTGATGTGAAAATTTTGTCCGTAAACAATTTCTAAATATTTCTGTAAGCATCTTTAAAACTTAAAAGCATATTTAGTCCATGATAAGTTTTTAAAACTCAACTCATCTAAATTTCATTCATAAAAAATAAAAAAGATATGAAAGTTGATCCTTATCAACTACAACAACATACCGCTTGATTTTTCATACTATTGGGAATATAATAAATAAAACTTAAACAGTATCAGCTGGTGACTGTTTTTGCTGCTGCCATGATTTTTCAGAAAGCTTTTTTTGGAGCTGAGAAAAGAGGGCTTGATTCTCTTTGTGAAGAAGCATAGCTTTCTTCCTTAGCTTCTCATTCTCCTCTATGATGGTCTGATTCTCCATGTACAGTTTCAGGTTCTTCAGCTCAAACTCTTCTCTCTGCAACTTCCTCTGTTTCGCTTCGTTCAGTTTCCTGTTCCATATATAAAACACCTCAATCATCTCACAATAAGACATGACACAAATTTTGATCCTCTCATGAATATCTCTGAAACCAACTTGTATGCAACATACTTTGGAGAGAAATGGAGAAAACCCCAAATTACAAGACAATTTAAAATATGATTATGCATACCACTAAAGCTCAATAATAACATTTATAAACTTACTTTAAAAAAAACAAAAAATAATATTTAAAAAATACCCTTTATTTAATATAACTTTAAATTTATATATTTCATCATTAAACTATAAACCAAAGGTACTGAAAATTATATGGTCATTAAATTTGTCAAGATATTGATTCAAAAGTTGATGGTAATAGATGTATAGTCAAATTGTGATAAAACCAGTTATAAATCAAGAATTTTATTAAATCAATCAAGATATTAGTTTAACGGTTTACTAGTTTAATCATATGAGTTGATCCAAATTGCCATACTATATTTTTCTAACTAAAAGGTAAAATTTAAAAAGTATCATTAATAAAATCATATTTTTATCAAATTATTTTATATTTTAAGATAATAAAATACGTCTAAAATTATTTTATAATTTGAAACTGATGAAGTATTTGGGGTGTGTGTATATATATATATAAACCAGAACAACATTAAAGAAATACGTGGAGTTTCACATGGTAGAATTGGAAGCTTCAGTAGTTTTACAGAAACCTATGATGTTATTCTCGCTGAGAGAAAGACAACCACACATGAAGCTCATCATCACCGAGTGGCGGCAATATCAGTATCAGAGAAAAATATAAAATTTATATCAGATCGTATTGCTTCTGAATCATGAATGGTACAGCAGTTCATTGATCAAAGTTTGTGCTTTACACAAAGAACATAGCTAGATTCTCACCAAGAACTTTGAAGCGCGCAGGAAAAGATAATACAATGGAAGAAGAACTACCTTTTGAGGAGGCCTAAGCGAAGGTGTCTCCTTGATGGCCATGAACGGCGAAGTGAGGACGAAGAAGAAGAAGAAGAAGAGCTGAGAGGGCCATAAGTTAAAGAGCCGATGCACATAATTCTCCCTCTCAAATTAGAACCTGCTGAAAATTAAGGGGATACAGAAGTATGTGTTTCTATGAGAGAACAGGTTGTTTTCTAAAAGAGTGAATGAGTAATGTTTTATGGGTAAGAATTGTTGGGTTTTAAGGGGCTTTTATAGTTAAGAGAGGGAGAAAAATTACTTGAAAAAAATAAATAAATAAAGCTAGATAGACGTTTTAGCATTTTTACCAAACAATTTTTATGATTTGTTTGGTTTTGTTCTTGTTTTTTATTTATAAAAATCATTTTGTAAATCAATCTTTGAAACTTTTTAAATAAAAAATCCACTTAATTATATTAATTTGAGAATAATCTTAGAGTTAAAAAAAATGGTCATAGTGGTGATCACTAACGGTTAATGATAATGGCTTAGGATAGTAATTGACCATAATTAAAGATAATTCACAATAATCAAGGGTAACAAGCTTTAAAAATAAAAAAAAGAAAATCAAAATAGCTCATTGCTTTCAGTTTTTGTTTTTAAAAAATAAAAAATAAAAAAACTTTGAAAACATGCGTTTAAATAAAAAAAAATATTTACCCAAATAAATTTTTGTTTTTTAAAAAAGAAAAAAACCGGTAGTAATATCTTATTATTTTTAAAATTTTTATTTAAATAATTATTCCTAATAAAATGATAAGTAATTGATATTTTTTATGCATGCTGCTTCATTTTTTTATTTAAAAAGAATATGAATATATTCATATTAGATATATATATATATATATATTATACGATGGATTGAAATCAAAATACTCATAATGATGTACATTTTAAATTTTAAATATTTGCATATGATATGAGAGAGAGAGAGTCATTTTCATAGCAATGATGGCACAAATGGATCATGATTACAAGGAAGCAGCAGTAGATGAGGGGAAGGTAGGAAGGTGAAGAAAAATGTCTCTTATCTTCTCTATTGTGTTTTGCATGTTTTGGACTCTTTAAAATATTGCCTCTTAAATAATCAAGGGAAGTATCATGGGTACATAAGTACCGTGCCACTCTTTCAAACTCAGCAATAATTTTAAATTTTGCCTTCTAATGTCAAAATAACTTATAATTCAGCGATTTTTTTAAATATATCAAAGACTGCTAAGCTAAATAAAAGATAATCAAACAAATGTATAGAGATATATACCCAATGCTTGTTATCTACTCCCTCTTGTTATCTAAAAAGATTTTTTAGTTGTTAATATAAGACTTATATGAAGAACTACTTTGTATTTATTAGCATTTTTCAATTTTACCCTTCATGTAAATTTAATTTTATGACTCATTGCATACCGTGTCTATATATTTCTCTTCCTATTTTTAATAGGGGTGAATTTTAAATTTTTTTATTTTAAAACATATTTAATAAGTTATCTATCATTTTTTAGTTCAAGTGAAATAGTTGAAATTGCTTCATAATAGGGACTATAAGGGCTATTTTGTATTTATTATCATTTTTTAATTTTACCCTTGTTGAAACTTTAACTTTATGACTCATTATATATTGTGTTAGTATATCTCTCTTCCTATTTTTAATATAAGTAAAGTTGAGTTTTTTTTTATTTTAAAACATATTTAATGAGTTAATTGTTATTTTTGAATTCTAGTAAAATAGTTAAAAGTGCCTTGTATAGAGACTTGAAAGAGTATACCAATTCATAGTTGGTCCCACAAAATTCAGAAATTTCCCCACATTAATTAAATTGATATTTCACTTAACTAGGTGGACCGTTTTACCTTGCACGGAGTCGAAGAAATCATTATTGCATGTGAATAAAATTCTACAAACTTTATGAGATTTTACATTGCAGAGTCAAAAAATTAAATCATCTCGATCATTGCCTATGAATAATGCAGCCAACTGCAGAATATATATATATATATATATATACTTCTTTCGTTTAAAAATATAAAACATTTTTTAAGAAGTTAAATGTTAAAAATATAAGGTATTTTTAGTCTCATAAGGTGTAATTATTGCCTTTTTTTTTCAAATGTGCCCTTATTGATAAATAACTTTACATTTATTATAGGGTGTTTAATAGAGGTAAATATAGAAAGATAGAGTTAATTTGAAAATACGTAGTTACTTTTATTAAGGTGAGATTTGGTTAAAAATATTTTACATTTTTAAACGGAAGGAGTATATGATATTAATATAGATAATTGGATCCTTTATATCTTGTACTTAACTGACAGATCACAGATTGACAAAGGAGAATTGGATATGATAAAGTGTAGGGTATGCTAATAGTATAATCAATTACATAAAAGTCAAAGAATTCAAAAATCCATAGATGAGTTAGCTGTAATTACTTAAAGAATTAATAGTCACTGAGATGATATAGAGAAATTCCGGATGATGAATGTGCATTTGTATGTAGAATTATAACCCACATGATCCCTTAGTGTATTATTCGGATAATAAAATTTTAGTCCCTTAAATTTGCTTTAATTACTTAATTTTTTATCTTTGAAGTTTAATCTTTATGAATCAAATAGTTTCATAACCCTACCATATATAATTAGTTCTTTTGGAGTTATGTTCCTTTCAAATCATAATTAAGGATCAATTGTGGATGATTAATTAATTAAAAAAACTTTAGCGATATGATTAATGCATATTAAATTTTAGGGACTAAATTGATGATTGAAAAATTTAAAGGACAAAATTTCATTATCCCTAATTAATTTATGCAAATATATAAATTACAAAAAGTATTCCTGCATGGTTCACATATCATCAACGTTACACTTATAATGCCTCTGCTATTTTGGCGCGCGCGCGCACACACACATATATATATTTGCCGTAGTAAACAAGTGCTTGAGAGGTATGACTGAGTATGATCATCAAAACAATTAGGGTAGAGATGATGACAAGTTTGAAAATATTTTTTTGGGTTATCCAAAGTATCTTTTTTTTTTTTCTTTTTTGCTTGAGTTCCGATATCCTAGATCTTTGACTCAGATTAATCTAGTCGGTAATTGAGAGCACCTCTTTGGAAGGCATATTTCTCACCAAGATTTAATCAGTGCTGCATACTTAGAGTTCAAACTTGAGACTATTAGTTAAATCAGACCAATCCTCATACTAATTGATCCAAGTGTTTGGTGGTTATTCAAAATATTTTTACAGCAGGAAATCATAAAATTAATATTTAAATAAATCTAAATATCACTTGAAAGGTCATCCTCTCCCAAGCGAAATTTTTTCATACACACCTATAAAAACTAAACCTTAAAATGATGCCAAAGGGACCCATACTGCTACCGCTCATGCCATGGCTACTTGGTTAAAAACACAATAAAAGGTGGACAGCATGCATTTACTCCATGTTGGAGTGTTAATTCAAATGGGCCTATGTATAGTAATTGCCTCATCAGTTCTTGCCCACTGTCATTAGCCAGTCCCGCGTTGACGTGCCCGTACAGCTACATGTTCATCTACTAAAGGCGACAAGGCATCCAAGAAAGAAAGTAGAATATATACATAAATAAAATAATACAAATTAAAACATATGGTAGAAATTATCCACCCACCCCCCTATCTATGTAAGTATGCAAGGGCACATATGTACATGTGTGTGTATATATAAAATGTGAATTCCTAAAAGTGAATTTATTTTTTATTTTTGATACATAAAGTGAATTTAGATGGAATGAGGTTTTTTGGCTAGACACATAAGAAGTTAAGTCCATACTATGATTATGTGTGTCTATTCATACACACACAGGTATATTCATAAATGGCCTGCGAGAATGCTCTTTTAAGAACGCTCCTAAAAATATATGCAAAACATATCACAACATTTTTATTTATAAGCGCTCCGATAGCCAAACCGATATGAGCACCTATTGTATAGGCGTCCCAAAAAAAAAAAAAAGTCTTATTAAAGGCCTATAGGAATGCTTTATTTGAAAAGTGCTCTCATATATATTTTACAAAATTAACAAAATATATAGGAGTGCTTTGTGGTAAAGTGCTTCAATATATTTTTTAGATAAAATTTTATTTTGATTTTTTAATTTTATTAAGTATCTTTTTAATTCTTTAATTCTAATACCATTAGCTTCATTAACAAAAAATTCTTATATATAACTTTGAAAAATGAGTTAGGGGTTATTTTAGCCTTGAAAGTTTTTTTCCTCCTGAACTTGACTGTGGATCATTTTGTTCTTAAACATTTAAAATTCGCTAGCTTGTCATCTTGATATTAATGTGCTTAATAATCGTTAGGTGGGTCCCACCATTCTCATTTTTTAATATTTTTTTAAGGGTTAAGGGTTATTTTTATTCCTTAAATTTTCCTTCAAGGCCTGCAAGTATCCAAACTTGATTGTGGGTCATTTTTGTTTTTGAATCTTTGAAATCTGCTTCCTCATTAGTGGGGCTACGCTTTGCTAAACAAGCATTTTTAATACTTTTTTATAATAAAATATTACAGGTGGATCCTAGTCTCTCTCTTCCCCTCCCCTCTCCCCTGTCTCATGTTCTCTATGCTCTATTCCTCCAGTATTGTTACCATGCTTTTATAAACATACGATTGTTGAATTATTATTGTCGGGATTGGGATGTGACCTTTGTAATTTGATGGATATCAGAGATCCTTTATTACCAGCCTGTCTTTTTTAGAGTCATATATTTTGATTAGTTTTAATTAATCTTCATCTTTTGAGGGGTGTTACAACAACTGTCCTGGTCAACCAAAAACAAAATGAAAAAAAGACAGGTAGATGAGGATGCAACATCAACAAAGGTGAAAAGAAAAAATACAAGCTTTAGATATATGGTTTGTGGGAAGCAAGGACATAATCAAAGAACTTGCAAGTAACCAATAAGCAACTATCTTGCACGTTCATTAATGCAACTCCGGCAAGTAGAAGTCAACCTTAATTTCATATGTAAACTTATAGTTACGGAAATATGGGATTTTTTTTTGGTACATGTTTATGGAAATGGCCACATGGGATGTGATTTAAACGGTCTTTTTTATTTTTTTTTTTTCGCGGGGGGAAGAAATGGTTTACACTTACATCACATATACTTTTACTTGGTTTACTGGTCATGATTTTATTAAGATTGGTTATGAGTGGTGCAGTGGATCATACACATATATTTTGAGTTTTTGTGTTCTGGTATGACTTTATCAAGACAGGTTATGAGTGGTGTAGTGGATATACATGTATTTTGACTTTTGGTGTTCCAGTATGACTTTATTAAGACAGGAAACCCATATATTTCCCTATTTTAATACTTGGTTTTGGCAGGTTATAATCTTATTAAATATGTTAACCAATTTAATATATGAAAAGCACACAGTGTATTTCTTTAAAACATCTTTTTGGTTCATTTACTTTTTAATACACATGTTTTTGGCACATGCTTTTCATATCCCTTATTCCTTTAATCACTACAAAAAAATAATGAATTTTCCATCAGTAGTGTGTCACTAATCTAGCTTTAATTTACCAACGGAATATTTTGTTGCTAAAAATTCTATCACTATTCTATTGTTAAACCATCAAAAATAATTTAACGATAGAATTTATCAATAAAAATGTCCATCGCTAATTTTAAAGATACCTTATTTTAATTTTATGATAGAATTTGCAATAAAAAATTTTTTCGTAAATCTTTCCATCATAATTCTATTGCAAAATATTTTTAATTTTATTATATGATTTATAATATATATTTATATATAATTTATTTAATAATTTATTATTATGATATAAATAAATAATCTAATAATTATAATTTATTATTTTACATTATATGTTATATGAAAATATTATAATATAATATATAATGATAATGAAGTATTTTTCCAATTTACTATTAAATTTCCTATGAAAAATATATTTTTTTAAAATATAGTATAATAGAAATAATTATTATATATAAAAATTATTTATCATATTAATAAATTAAAAATAATGTTAAATAAATAATTATATTTTGAATAATACATTTATTGGGGTTTAAATAATACATTTATTGGGGACTGTGTGTGTGTGAATTTCATTGCTAATTAGTGCCAGAGTTTCAATTAATAACTACATTTTTACCGATGGATTTATTTTGTTGCTAACTTGTTTAGCAATGAAATTTGTCTTAATTAACCACGGAATTTTTCATTGTTAATAAGGCGTTCTTTTAGTGAATCCGAACTGGCACATCCTTTTTAGTTTCTTTGTTCATTCCATGTTCTTGGGCTATTTTTTTTTTTTGCATGCGGTTCCTTTTTCGTCATCATAAAGTCGAAATATTACATGTGGTCCCCTGTCTCAAATATGTCCCACACACTAGCAGACAAATGTCACATTTGATTAATGTCCAAAGTGTCAATACCTTTTAAAATCAAAATAGGCTTACAACATATTTAAGGATGCACAAAAGCTTCCCCATCAAAAACTAATAAGGCTAATCCTAATACAACCTTCTTAAAAATTCTAAACGAAAAGAAATTATACATTAATAACCAACACTTTTCACAACAGAAAAACATATTCCACAACAGCTAAAATATGTATACATATTCCATAAACTTTATCTTCCTTTTAAATTCTTGATTCTCATCCTTAAGCTTATTCAGATCATTTAAAATTGAATTGAGAACCCGCCCTTCAACCCAATACAATCAAAGTAATTGCATCCCCCATGCTCTTGCATGGCAAAAACAATAAAACGAAACTAGCAATTCAATAAATTTTTCTAACCTTGTTAAAACTAGCTATTCAACATTCATAAAAAAAAAATACCATTTATTCTACTGACCTTATGATTTGGGCATTGAACAAATTTACGACCAAAATTTTCTTCCGTTCATGCTCTTCATTTCTTCTTCATATTTGCATATGCATTTTTCACCAACTTTTGTTGGAAGTAGTTTCCTTACTCATCTCAACGTCGGATGAGATCTAGACCATTCAGATTTTTTAATTTGAATGGTTCAGATTTTAAGTATTATTATATAATTTTATATTATATTTATTAAAAAAAATTTATAAAATTTATAAAATAAATTTAACAAATTTTTTATTTTTAATATGATATATATTTAATTTAGTGGGCCCAATTTAATATTAAATTTTTTATGATTGGTGTATATTAATTATCTAAATGTATTCTACACAGTTCAGATTATCCTTAAAATTTATTATTTTAATAAATATAATATAAAATTATTCTTGAAATTTGGACCATTTAAATTAAATTTTGGATGATTCATATCTCATCTCAAGAATGAGCACATGGTGGTGCTCATCTATGGGATGTACATGGAAACGGAACCCAACCTTTGTCATATTTTGGGATGAGGATGTCCTGCTTAAAGCTATGGGACCTGAATAAAAAAAAAAAAAAAATCTGACCATTCAACCAAAATGCCAAATCGAAACACAAGATGGAAGTGTAAATTTGTTCGCCCAAAGTGACTTTTGCGGAAGAGGATGAAGGATGATGGTGAAATAAAATACCCAAAGCTGCAAATTCGTTCAACCAAAATGCCAAATCTCACCTAAAGTTTGAACACTACTAGAAAAATATAAATTAGTGAGGGAATTTAGTGAGAGATCGTCTATTTCTCTCTAAAATACCAAATTAGCAAGGAAATTAGCTAGAAATATTAATTTCGTAACCCAACTTAAAATTAGTGAGAAACTGTCAATCTCTCTTTAAAATAAGACAATTGGCGAGAAAAGTAATGAGGGACTGTTATTTTTTTTCTAAAATAAGATAACTAACTAGGAATTCATAATAAAAAAAATTTAATTTTTACCAATGATTTTTAATTATATATTTAATTATTTTCATTTAAAAATAAAAATTAAATTAAAAAATAAATAAAATATTCATAATAAAACTATTTAATATTTAGTATTTTCTTTACTTTAAGTTGATTTTCATTTTAATAAAATAATATTTTATTAAAATATAATATAAAGAATAATTTAAATAAAATATAAATATTTTAACATATTAATAATTGAAACTAAAATTTAATATGTATATATATATGTATTTTTTATTATATATTATTTAATATATTTATATAGTTAAATAATATATATTTAATTTCTCATATAATTACTGCAAGTGCCTTTCAGTTTAATTTGTAAAGAAGGAGAGCATAAGGTTTAGAAGGTATGAGGTCAAGGGTTCAAGTCTTGATTTTGATATAAACATGAATGAATAGTAACATGATAAGGAGCAAGTGATATAGCACAAGGTGGACAATGACATGTCATTAGTTGTCACACATGTGATGGGTGATGGGGCATGACATGGTAGGTGACATGGCAGTTTCAAGGCATGGGATTGTTAGTAACATATTACAAGTTAACGTACACATGGCAGGTGATGTGACATCATTATTTTTAAATATAGGTATATTTAGTAAGGGACTAATTCCTTGCTAAAATTATTAAATTTTGAATAATACTAGCGATAAATTAGTGAGAGATATGGCCCTCGCTAAAAATTAGCGAGAGACTGAATCTCTCGCTAAATACAATCCCTCATTAAATCTAGCGAGGCACAAAATCCTTCACTAAAACATAATTTAGCGAGAAAAAATGATATTTAGCAAGAGATTTGTCTCTCGCTAAATATCATTTTTCTAATAGTGGAAGCGTGAGCTATGAAGCGTGCTTTGAATCTTTTTGTCCTTTACTTAAAGTTGCTTTGCCCTTCACCTAGATTTGCTTCCTCCTTCACCACGTCTGAAGCCCTTCTCCCTTTACCCTTTTCTTTTATTATTCAGATGATTCAAAATTCCATGTCATATTATTTAACTCTAGGTCATCATGTTTTAACAGGATCAATGACATTTCAAAATTTTAAAATAGTTAGTGCTAGGCACATTGTAGTTTCTCTAGGCATATTTTAAAAAAAAAGGAATAATGTTGCAGATCGAAAAACTAGAGGAACCTAGAACAATTAAAAAATTATATTGGGACCTATACCAAAACATGTTATAACTATAGAGGGGCCAAAAGTTATGTTCATCATCATCATCATCATCATCATCATCACAACAAAGGGACAATACTAGTGTAAATGAGCCTAAGAGGTGGTGAATTGGGTTATAAATTTTTTTTTGGCAAAATTAAATGTAAATAAGATATAAGAGATATGAATAATATTACTGAGATTTGTATTAGATCAGGCAACTACATGCAAGAAGGGGGTGGATTTATCAAATTTTCAACTCAAACTAAATCTTTTACAAAAACTCAGCTAAATGAAGGTGCAATAGAAGTCTATCAAAGCATGTTCAAATAAATTTCATATACATGAGTTCATAAAACACTTGATAGAAAGCTTAAATCAAGTTTCTAAAGAATAAATGATGTTTAAGGTTGAAAACAGAAACTTCTAGAAACATATTTGGAAATCTTTAAAATAAGAGACTAAATAATTTGGATGAAGGAGATGAAAATTTGTTTATCAAAACATAGTTTTGAAGATAAAAGAAATTCCAAAGACCAAGAACAAAAATAGCAAGAATTTAATGCTTATAGCTAATCCTCATAATGCCTATGAGATTTCTCCACTAATAACACAAGTTTAAGTGAGTGATTGCTTGATATCACAGTACAACCATAAATTTTAACTAGGTACCTATGAACAATTATAATAACTTCAAGAAAGTGAGCACTTTACAAATCTCACAAAGAAATCTCTTTCTATATAAAGCCAAGGGAACACTTCTCTTAATTCTCTCAAAGATAGAAATAAAGAGTTTTCCTAATGAATTCTCTTTCAAAGAGATAATAGGAACAATTTTTCACTTCCAAACAAACTCTCTCAAAAGAGTAGATGATACATTTAAGACCTATAAACCAAGTGAGAGCATATTTTATAGAAATTGAGTGCAAACTAGTAGTAATTCAATGCTATGATACCAAATGCACAATCATGGCTACCTACTTGCTTAAATAAGGTCTTATTTATAAATTGGGATCAAAAGAGACATTAGGAACACCAAAATAGTGAAATATAGCCATTGGAGATGTGTAAAAGTGAAGGAAAGTAGAAATAGCACTTTTTCTTTGAACAACATTTAATGCATTGGCAGAGCTTAATTCGAGCGTGTATTAGATATAGAACATGAGTGAATTGGACGAACTAAGAATGGCTTGGTTCACTTCTAGCTATTTCAAGTGTGTAGGCTATCTAAAACAAGCTTGTTTTAAGAGTCAAAAGCACCTAGCTTCCACTGTGAACTCAAACATATATTAGATTTGACAACAAAGACAAGCTTGAATTGGCTTGCTCAAGTTCAAGGCTCTCTATGTCAAGATTGAAAGTTCTAAGCATTGAAACCCATTCAAGCATGTATCACATAGGGATCATGCGTGGATTACTTAAGGAATAACTTCAAGCTAACATACTAGGAATAATTCAAGTGCATATGACATCTTACTCAAGCATGAATTAGATCACAGAAGTAAATCCTTAAGCAAGAGCTAGTTCAAGCATGTGCATAACCTGACACAAACGAGTTCTAGCCAAAATTAGAATACTTGCTTTCATTGAGGGGCTTAAACACACATGCATTCAACCAATGACAAGCATGAATCAGAGGTCAATGTCCAACAAGGCTTCTGGACACTAATTCAAGCAAGTACAAGTTCTAACTCAAGGTTGAATTGGATCTATTAAGTCCTATAAAGCATTATAAAGGGTTAATACATGTGTGTGCCTATACTAAGACAAGCGTAATCAAACTTTAAATTTCAAATGCATTCTAAGTATTTAACAATGAAGTTCTAGGATGTGTGAGCCTATGACAATTTCTAATATGATGCATTCTTACTATGAAAATGAATTTTGCTCTCAAATAGTTTTCACATTGAATTCTAAGGGAAGTTAAAACAAATAAACTTGTTAAATCTAAGTTTTCTCTTGTTCTTCATGCTTTTGATGTTGTGTCACTTAAGATGATAATATCTCAATCTACACAAGTAACAAACCCATTTCTCTTGATTTTGTAATCATGAAAAGATATGATTCAATATTCTCCCCCTTTTTTGATAATGACAATATCTTAGATCAAGATTAATTCCACTTATATAAAATTTACTTCCCTTAATCAAGCATAAGAGTATGAATATAATAGAAACTACTTGATCAAGAATAAAACAGAATATAAAGCATTGATATGGCACAAAAGTTTGAACAAATGTTGATATTTCATTGATGATAAAATAGTACAAGATGTGTGAACTTACTACATCAATGAAAATCACAAAAAACACACAATAATCAAGAAATTACAAAAATTAAGGTAATGAAAAATAGTAAAAACAAGCAAGCTTGATCTCCCTATTCTCTTCCCTTTTGATTTTATCTAAAATAGGTAGGATTTTTAGTGATATCCTTGACTAAGATCTTAATCTAGCCTCAATGATTTCTTAACTACTCAAGGGAGGCAGATTTGTAGAAGAGACGACTATTGGGATATCAAGAATAGGAAGAACAAAGGTGTGTTCGGGAGGGTTGTAAAGAATCATGGCCTATGTTTGAGGGTCTAAAGGATTCATTACAAGAATAGATTCAAGATCTTTAGAAACAAATTTAGTTCCCCTTGATCATGTACTATAGTACTCTTCTATTTTTCTGCTTCTACTTCTATTGCAACCTTAACCCCTTTCTCTTATTTAGATGCCCTAACATCCTTAGTTTCCATTGGTTTGGGTGATTGGGGAGGTGAGAGTTTAGGGTTTCTAATAGAAGGGTGTAAAGGTTTGTGAGATTTCTTGGTGGTGGAGGCTTTGATTTTCTTTTTAGTAAATGTTTAGTGGTTCGTTATGCACTAGGAAGAGTAAAAAGAGTGTTCTGGTTTTGAGGAGTAGGAGGTTCATTAAGGTTCTTAGTGAGTTCTTCAACTAAATGATTGAGTTCTTCTAAGTTTGCAATACCACGAGCAAGTGTTTGGTTTGATTTTGGTAGAGATGGAATGTTTGGTTTAGGAAGGGTATCAAATGGGTGGATAGTTTTTATGGCTTGTTTTCTTGTGGTTTAGGTAGAGTAGGCAGAGGAAATAATGAGTGTCTAGAGGGTGAGGATTTAAGTGTGTCATAAGGTTGATTCTAGTTTTGGCTTTAGGTGAGCCAATGAGAGTAGAGTAAGAAGATGTTATTGCAACTTGTACTGAGGGTTTCCTTCCCTTTTTGAGACTAAGATTGCCCTTTTTGTTGTTTTTGAATGTTCAATATTCAGATGCTTCATGATCTTTTCCACCTTCTCATTTGGTGTCTCTCATTTGGCATTCAGATCTAACATCATTCTTCCAAGTCTAGACATGTTTTGCTTTATGTCATATACACTTCTATCAGTCTTTCCTCTCAAACTCATCAGCGACTTTGCAAGAAATTTATTGGAGATTAGTTTAGTATATTTTGGCATCTCCATATCATATCAGGCACCTCAGTTACCTTTTTCTTGCCTTTCTTCTTCCTTATTGTTGGTTTAGATGGACCGACTTCCTCTTCTTTTGTAGCTCCCTTCATAGGTTTCCATTCTTTACCCACAACTTGAATTTCATCTTGAGTAAGGTTGTGTCCCTGAATTCTTTAGGTGACTTCACTTTTTCCTTAAGATACTCCAAGTGAAATCTTTTCATTATAGTAGACACTATAGTTGGATAGTGAATATTTCTATCTAACTTCTCCTTTTTATCTTTCTTAGTTGCCTTAACCATCTTAGTGAGGATGAAGTAACACAGTTGATTTTCTAACCTTTGATGATTAGTGTCATCATCTCTTGTTCTATTTCGTCGCATGTATTGAATGTGGTCTTATTGTTCACAAAGAATAAACATAAGCAAGCATCGTATGTCTAAAGGGAAAGGATGTAGGTTTGAATGTAAAGCTAGGTTCCACATTATCAGGAGCTTCATCTACCATGTATATTGCCTTATATCTCTCCTAAATTGTATGTTAATTATTGCTTACTTGTACCAAACTCTTAGAGCATAACAGCTTTTTCTTCATACTCTATTCCTAATTTGTGTGCTAGGCTCTTAGGAGTGAAGTACATGTGATGATTCCCAAGGGTAACTTGTACTTGGGACTAGCATATAAGGCTTTTACCATTTCTGGGAAATAGTGTAAAGTCAGTTCTAACAAACCCCTATAATCCTTCATATAATCATCCAACTTGAAATTGTAAGCTTTAAGAAATGAGTCATATCTTACCCAATCTTCGTATGCCGAATTATGACTATAGAAGTCCTCATCATACTTGGCCTTAACCTCCTTTGACATTAGCTTCTCTTTGAATGGAGGCACCTCAGTTACTTTTGTGGAGGCACATTACTCCCATCCTCAGCTAGTTCCAATGCAATTCTTCTCAGTTCTATGTTTGGCACTACTATAAAAAATGACATAAATGATGGTTTTTTTTTTTGCTTATAAATGATGGTTATGAACCGTCATTTATGACTTTATCATTTAAAGTCCCCCTAAATAAATGACAGTTATTTACCCCTCATTTATTCCTTTGTATAAATGACGGTTAAATAACTTATCATTTAAAATATATTTTTCCGTGTCTTTTATAAGCGTAAATGACTGGTGTTTAAAATACCCGTCATTTATTCTTGTCATAAATGACAGGCAAAATTTTAACCGTCATTTATTGTAACCAAACAATAAATGATGGGTAAATATTTACCCGTCATATATTTTTTGGTTACCATAAATGATGGGCAAATATTTGCCTATCATTTATGGTGAGAATAAATGATGAGCAAATATTTTCTTATCATATATTCTATGGTTTTTTTAACAATAGATGTCTGTTATTTATAGCAGCCTCCCTGTATCAACTATACAAATAATAACTAGACAGCAATTTCAATATTTTTATACATGGATATCAATTGAAATTTAATTATAATCAATACAAAATGAAATAAAAACTAATCTCTTATTCTATTCTATCAAGTAATCAATGTATAAAATTTTTTAAAGGAAAGTAATTTACCAACTAATATCAAATAATGAATAAAAACTAGTAAAACTATAAACACTAATCCTACTTGCGCTAAATCTATTGATTTTTATCTTTGTGCAATGACCACACTCGGAATATGTACTATCACCACTCTTCAATTACCTCATTTATTTGTGCATACCCAAATTATTCAATGTAGGAATCTTCATAGTACTGTAAACCATAAATTATCCACCATAAATTTATTTCAATAAATTAAATTCATTAGCAATTATAAAGTAAAAATTAATTGTTGGCATACTATTGCAAGAATTGTGCTCATTATTGATAATGATGTCTTTTATGAACCTCATAATATATAAGCCACAATCCAAACTATTTTTCATTTGTCTTGGGCATTACAAATTAAAGAACCAATGAATACATATTAATGCATTAAAAAATTATGAATATTTAAATTAAAAAAATGATATTGATTATCTTTATTATATTCCAAGTGTAGGCTACATCAAAATTTGTAAATGACCTTAGAATTGTTTGTTTAGTGGTTGTGCAGTACAACATAATTGCCCTAATAAAAAAAAAGAAAAAATTATGTCAATATAGAAATAAATAAATAAATTGCCCTAATAAAAAAAATAAAAAAATATGTCAATATAGAAATAAATAAATATATAAAATACTTATTTTTTGCACTTACTTATTAATCCAATAAAATTTGTCTATTCTTTGGTTTTTCACTAAGAGAATCAAGATAATATATCTTTGGAGTGCTACCATATAGTTCAGTGGCAATCAAAATCTAATGATCCTTAATAGCATTTACAACTGTTATAAAATTATAACTAATTGACTAAATTATCTTAACAAATCCATTAATATAAGTAAGAAGTAGATTACCCTTGACAATATGGTATTAAGAATAATGTCCCCTTTTGAGCCCTTGCTTTAAAATTTTTACTTAATTGCTTGGGTTGATCTAAAATCTTGTCCTTTTGAATTAAAGCATCTGCACCAATATCATGGGTACTAACAAAAATAAACTTCGTTTATAAGCCGAAAGGGACAATAAATTTTTCATACAAGCACCTACCATCAATATATCAAATGGATTAGTATATATTTAAAATAATAAATATTCATATATTGAAGATAATTTACCGTATATAAAAGCTAAGAATAGTGAGATTAGTCATCTCATGCTGCAGCACTTCATCTATAATATTGAATGAATATCATATCGTGGTGCATCGTATATTACTGCCTTGAATGAGATTTGCAAGATAGGAGGATTAGACCTATAAATCATTGCATATGCCTGAAGTAAATTTTGATACTGGCTTGACAATTGAAGCTCTTGTTAAGGCATATCTACATATTAGACAATTTTTAAGGAAAGCTTAGATTGGGGCACGGTCTTTTTCTTGGATTGTGCATCTTTGCTACCTTTTTTTGGACTTAGCATCTTAACATCGGTAGCTTGCCATCTAATAAAGCTACCCATCACCTCTCCGACAATCCTTACGTCCTCGGTGGGAATAGGTAATGGATAGTTGAGATCTTTAGGCGCATCAATAGCAACTTGTACATAGGATGTAGGGAGTGGCATATTATGTAATGTGTCTCCAAGCATATTGAACACTTGACCGATAGCAACCACGTGATGATTCGGGCTATTTGCTAGCAACTCACATATATTCTTGTCCTATATTAATGAGTAGTGTACTATATTAATGCTACGGAAAATAAACATAGTGAAACAAGTGAAATAAATAAGTACTAGTTTACCTCAGGGAGATTTTTAATGGGCTGTGTTACACTGAAACTACCTTTCCCGCTAGGACTAATATGAAACTCCCCCTCCCGCCTCTCCTTGTCCTTTAGCAAGGTATCAATCAATTCTTGTTGCCTAGATAGCTCCTCTTTTAGTATGGCCACATCCTTTATTGACTTCGCCTTTTTTTGTGTCCCAAATATTTATTTTTTGTGATACCAAAGCCGTAACCCCTAACTTGACCAAAGTGTTCAAGATTACCTAGTGCCTTGCCCAAGACATCTCAATCATCAGGTAGGCCACTTTTCTCTATCTTAACCTGTGCAACATATAGTGAGAAAGTTAAGTTTATTAATTGATTATAAGAAAAATGACATTATTAGAATAATGTATCTACACATTTGTTAGCGAGTTCCTAAACATGTTCATCAACAATATTTCCTTTTTTATTGGTCTGGGCTTCTATAAAGAGTTTATGACATGAAACAGAACTTGCTCCTAAACCCTCTTGCTTGATCTACACATTTAAATAAAGTTACATTAATAGTGCACATATCAATAAAATAAACTAAAATTATATAGCCTAAATATTAACATATCATTTGCTATTCAATTCCTGCATATCCTATGTGCCCTTTCTTGTAAGGGCATATATATCTTTCTCATACAACTCTTTCTTTTTGTTGTTTAATTCCTATGCAAAACACATAGAATCATATCAAGTATATATATATATATATATATGTGTGTGTGTGTGTGTGTGTGTGTATCTTGATAATAAAAAATTATAATTCTTACTTGGAATTGCCTCTCGAAATGTTGGGCAATAAATTCATCCTATTGTTTTTGTGAGACTAATGGCCTTATTAATTTGGAAACTTTAGCACTAATGTTTTAGGCTGATTTTTAATGTATTTCATTCCAACAAAATACCAAAATGTCTACATTGCCTTTCCAGCTTGTTGAATGACAAATTTCATTCGACTAACATCAATTACAAACACTGACTGTAAAATAAGAAAATTAATTAGATTCATAGTCAAATAATTATAATTAATTATAACGATTATGAGTAAAGTATTTTACCTATACTTGCTCCCAAATATAATTCTTTGTTATTAGACTAACATCTTTCCAACTCCTAATTGTAATAGGCACATTTGCCTTTGCCACAACCCCTATGTAACTGATAAATTTATTTTTGTTAGTCTTGATAGATTGATCTTTGTAATTTCATTCAAGCTCATATTTTTGTTCAGTAGCCCTTCTCCTATACACTTCGCTCATCAATGATAATCCCCTCATTATTTGATTTGCTTCTTATTAAATTTGTTGGTCATTCATGTCAATGCTAGGATCAGTATTGCTAGGTCCACTAGGATCAATACTTTTTTGAGAAGTCATTTACCTACAAAAATAGAAAAAACAAATATGAAGAACAAATGAATGATAAATTGATTAAAAAAGTAATTGACTACTCTACATGTAAAAAAAAATCGGTAGCATAACGTTATAATAACAAGTATTTTCTGGGCTCAAGCTCGCTTTTTAAACCTAACATCTTATATCAATAAGCCAAATTTAATTATACATAATCTCAACAGCAACAAAATTTAACAAAATAACATTTTCAACCATACACAATTCCAAAAAAAATTCATTGAACATTCACAAAAAAAAAACCACAAACATCAATTCTAATCATTATTTTTTGTCTCATTTATCATTCTAATGTTACTCATACCTTACAGCAGTAATCTCATGCTAAGATAATATCATTCATTATAGCAATTGTCAAAATTTTAACAAAATAGTTATAATTTTTAAAGAAATCACGCGTCAATTTTGGTAACTAAAAATAACTCCAATTGTAATAAAAGTTGGTACATTAGTACATTTCAATATGTAGTTTCTAATGATAAAACTATCCAAATGAAATAAGGCATATAATTTTTTAAAAAATTATTCCAAAAATTCGTTCAAAATGCAACAAAAAGAAAAGAAAAGAAAAAAATACAATCATCATGAATATACATTTCGATCACTCATTTTCATCCTCATAATTATTATGAGGCTACCCATAACATCCATTAGCATTCTCAAGCCAAGAACACATTATATATTATCAATTTCGACAACCCACATTACCAAAATCAAGCAACAATATGCACAGAATGTTAACTACGTAAATTCAAACAATAAAAATCTACAAAACAATGAATAAATCATTTCCATAGCAAAAAAGCCAAAGGACATTGAAAGAAATGGTAGAAAACATGAAAAAAAATGCACCTTGGAAGAAAATAGGTCAAAATGCTGGCAAACTCAAGGCATAATGAATGATAGTGAGGATGATGGCAGAAACACTACGAAGGTGGAGGATGATGGTCGACTATGGAAATGAAGTCACTATGTAGGTTTACTTGTGATTCTGTGTGAAAGTGGAGAAAAGAAGAAAGGAGACTTTATCGGGTGCACGAGAGAGAATATGAAATGGAAAGAATTGAAAAGTTTTTAAACAAAAATAAATGACGGGCATTTAAACGCCCGTCATTTATTTCACTTTATATGACGGACATTTCAAAAGCCTGTCATATATTATGATGACTTTATATGACGGGCATTTCAAACGCCCGTCATATAAAGTCTCATTTTTTTTAAATTTTAGAAACTTAACCATTATATGACGTGTGTCAAGACACCCGTCATATAATGTCATCAATATAAATGACGGGTTTTTAAAAGACCATCATTTATGTGGATATTAATTTTTAATTTTTTAGAGGCAGAATTTGAAGCCTTATATGACGGGTGTTAAAATACCTGTCATATATGTTAATGAAATAAATGAGGGGTGTTTAAAACACCTGACATGTATTTTGCATGTATTTTGCAACTATCACTCGCCTCTCTTTTAAATGATGAATTTTCTTAAAATCGTCATTTTTAATGGTACCATATATCCATAATTTTTTAATAGTGTGGGTTGACTTCTTTGCTAGACTTATTATAACTAAAAGAATTTTTGAAAGTTAGGATAATTTTTGAAATTCTTGGACAATTTTAAAATTTAGAGGGACTTTCAAAATGCGTATATCGGCAACCCTATCAGTAAAATTTGGAAGTCTCAAGCCAAATTCAAAATTCATTATAATGAACATTTTAAAGTGAAGTTTTGAATTCACAAGCTTAATTTTGAAATGGATAAGAGAATAAGGTTAGGATTAAGATCATTTTCAAAAGAAAGGAAAGAGTTTGAAAATTTGGAAATCAGATAAGAGCAAATATGAATTTTGAAAGTTACACGCACTTTCAAAATTCAAAAGGAAGTATGAGAAAACGAGAAATTAATTAAGTTAGGCTTTCAAACTTAATACCTTTACTCTTTCTGGGTAAATTATCCTGTTAAACATAAAATATTCTCAAAATTTGTCATAATTTAAACTAGGGTCAACATATTTCTACAAAAAGTGGGATCTATACCTTTCCTAACAAAGTTTCTTCATACACTTATGCATCACCATTATCAGCACCATATATATATATATATAATGTCTAGATCTGTTAACTACGTGCGAAATTTTTGTTTGAAAAACTAGCCATCATTTACAGTTTTTTCTAATTATCTGTCGCTTTCATGCACATTATGAAAATGTTATTTACGTGTTAGGTTTCTCCAAGTTCAAGCAAGCAATATTAATGGATGTCCATAACAATGATTCTTAATCATTTACATTATTTGAAAATCATATCACTTACATAATTTACAGTACTTTTTCAACTTTGCCGGTTTGTCCTGCATTTTTCTCTGAAAAAAGAATTTATTTATTACTTTTTGGTGAAGTTTTTTCAAACACTTGTTAGGCAGCCTGTCACTAGCATAATTACTACTAATCGATTAATAAAACAATTTTGAAAATAAATCCAAACTAATTGTTAAATATATGTCAAATAATTAACTAAACTAGTCGATCGATTATAACTGTTTCGGTTTGTTTTATGCTTGTATTTGGATATCTTGCATATATTCAAAGATGTGTAGAACATATTTCTTAGATTTGTCATGTTTCAAAAGGAAATTATCTTAATGGTTCAAACTTCAAATTATCTTAATTTTTGTGGTAAAAAATAATGAATGCTACCTAACCACAATATTTTTCTTCCATTAGCATGAAGACAGTATTTGAAATTAGGTAGGTTGGAAAATACTGAGTTTCGTTCCCGAAAATATTTTTACATCCTTTTTTGATTAGATGATTTATGCATACATCTTCAAGATTGTGTAAAGAATCTTTGGGAAAAGAGAGAACAAAAACGATGTGCTAGTAATATGGTTCGTTAGATTATATTCTAATTTTAACAATAAGTATTTTGTTTTTTATTTTATTGTTGTAATATTTTTAAAATCAACTGTATAGTGGAATTTCACTGTTTGTTAACTGTATTATTGATTGTTCTAACAAGTGTACGAGATTATAGTAATAAATTATTTAAAGTATTTCAGGTGTTGAATCCGTAGAAAAGTTATGCTTTTATTAATTGAAATAATTAATAGTTCAAGAAAAATAGATAAAATAGATTATTTGATGAGAATATAAATAATAAAAATAAAGCAAGAAAATAATGATGAGGAAAACATAATCATTTGAACTGTTGGGTTTAGAATTTACTCTATAGGTTATTAGTTTCTACCCTTTAAGTTAACTTTTTAATCAATTATAGTAACATTTATTTTTAAAATGTCCTAATATTCTCCCAAATTATTAGTGCCTTTTTAATTGACATTGAATTTATTCCCACAATATCCAAATAACTAACTAAACTATGAAGCTAAAGTTTAAGTTACCATAAATTTTTAGGACTATCTCTAGCCTATTTATTTATGTCTATTTCTCTAGATTTAGGTTTTCTCTTTACCTCCCAATCCATCATTATTACCCATAGATTTGATTAAATGATGTCCAGTCATAAAATCAATATGAAGAAAAAAATAAATATAATTGAAAAAAATATTTATAAATATAAATGTAAAAAGTCAAAATAAAGAAAGTAGAAAATTAGCTCCCCTTGGGTTGCATCCCTACCCACAACTAAGTAATTTAAAAACACATTATAAAATTAAATAACACTGTTTTAAAATATCCAATCGTGAAATACAGTTACAAAGAAAATTAAGGAGTAGAAAATAAATAATTATGATTTATAAAACTCCTCAACAATCTCACTTTCAGCCTTCAAAATGCTTCTATAGGCTCCAAATATATTAGAGAGAATTCTTGAGATACTTAGATAAATGATTGGATGACTTCTTTATTGATGGAGGGAGTATTTATAGTTAAAGTAAACGCTCCTTCTTTTATTCTTAATCGACGTGGGATCTAATATATAAATATATTTCTTTGACTTTTTACCATTAAAATACTCATCCAAAATGCACCACTACCTCTCCCTTATATCATCATCTTATTCTTTTACACATGCGCGCAAGCGCATAGATAGAGAGGGAGAGAGAGATATTTTGTATCAACATTTCTTTTTATCTCATAATTAAGTGATGATAGAAAAATATATAAATATTAATTAAATAAAAATAAAATTTTAATAAATATAATCAAATTTAAACCAAAATATATATTTGTTTAATTATAAAATATGCATTTATCAATTATATAAATAGAGTTTGTATTTTCACTACCTCTTTAGAGTTCTTGTGCCCCATTAAGCTAAGATTTATTCACTTGAATATATAAACAGGATTTGTTTATCAAAAGAATTATCTTTTCCTCACTTTTTACATTATCTTTAGCATTTGATCCAAGGTCAAATGACAAATTATATTAGCTCTTGAATTATAGGTTCAAGAGCTTTTGAGAACCTAAACTCATTTTTGATACACTATTTTATTTTAATTTTTAAAATGGTTCAATGTTGCTTATTAACAAAAGTTAACTTTAACAATTAATTATTAGAAAATTACAAAAAAAGGCCTAAAAATTATAGAGAAGAACCAACAAAATTACGTAAATAAATTACAAAAAAAGACCTAAAAATTATAGACAAGAACCAAAAAATTAAATGAAAGGACCAAGAAAATTTTTATTGTCATTCTCTGTCATTTTTTAAGTCCTTTTTATAATTTTTTAGTCAACTAACGGTCAAAGTTAACATTTGTTAGGGCAATATTGCATCATTTTAAAATGTTAAAATGAAATATTACATCAAAAATGAATTTAGAGTCTCAGATGCTCCTGAATTTGAGTTAGGGGCCAATTTATTATTTATCCCTTTAATCTACAACACTATTAGACTCATATTGCAGCTACTTCATATATGACAATATTATTAACATATAGTTACATGTACAGATTGTATTTTTTAGGAAACATAATTAGGCAAATTACTATGCTTATGAGTATCTTATTTAATTAAAAAATTAATGATAAAAAATGGCACATATGTGTGTGTTAAATAAAATAATTCTACTTAGCAATTCACATTTGAATTATTGTTCCTCTCAACAAAGATGAACACTAGTGCTCATTCTTCATTGGATAATTATGATTAAAATTGAATGGTCTAAAACCATTTTAGTTTAATTTCATAAACTTAATATTTTTTTATTTTAATAGGATCTAAACCAAAACAAAAGTAATTTCTTAGCTTCTAAATTTTAAAATAGATCTTTTAAATTAAACATAAATATAAAAGTAAATATGAAATATGACAATCAAAATTATAATTCAGTCAAATATCGGCAATGAAAATAAAAAAGGCAATCGAAAATTAGAATGATGAATTTGGGCAGCATGACATTATAATAGAGAGTAGAGAGAGAAAGAGATGAATGAAGAGAAGAGTGAATATGGTTAGGTTGTTTTGTTGTTTTCTTCAAGTAATTGAGTGCCAAAGCCACATGCTTATTTATATTTGGCTTCATCTTCTCCCCTCTCATCATCATGACCACCATATATGTCCATTGGCTGGTTTTGTTGTCGATCATAATCATAGTATTCTTGTCCAATCCTCATATTCTCGATCTAGTTTGATTCATCTTGCTAAACACCATAGGTTACTTTAATTGCTGAACATATTTTTTTGTTTCAAATACTAATCAAGAGTTCTATTGCTTGCTCAACTAGAACACTTCAAATATACTAATCAAGATATAATTTTATATTAGTAAATTATGTTAATTTTTTAACTGAGTTTTGTGAGAATTATATGGACTGATCCCTTTTTTATTTTTTAGTTTTAAATTCACAAAGACATTCAAGAAGATAAGGCATAAACTACTTAGACATCTCTTGAGTTTTGTTAAATTACATAAATATTTCTTTTTCTTAAACAATAAAGAGGAAGTTACATATGTATATATCCCCTTGAAAAATTAAAAAAGTTGTATAATTTTATTTTTGTATGAGGAGAAGTTGTATATTTACATAAACATAATTTTATTTTTATGTAATTTTAAATAAATCTTTTTTATCCACAATTTGAATAAATCTTTAAAGAATGTTTACGTTGATTTTTGATAGATCTCTGTATATGGTTTTAGGAATAATTAATTAATAATGTGCAATTGTATCGTTTATTCTAATTTCATAATATGTATATAGTGCTCGCTTCAAGCATTACATGTGTAAATATGCCTTTAAAGTACATAGAAGATAAATGCTAGCTGCAAAAGATCATAAGTTTCATGCTAAGGCCAAACATATGGAATTAATAATTTAGTCAAAAAAGGTCATCTCAAAATTATTTCCCATTTAATCATCTAAATTAATTTATAAAGATAAATTATGTTGTGATTAATTACTATGTATTTCTTTTTCTTCTCATACATACAATAGGAGAAAATTTAAATATTTCGTTGTATATGCTTATTATACTTTAGTCAAATCAAATTATAACAAGTAAATTTTAAAATTGTTAATAATAAGAGTAATCTCGAATTTAGAGCAAGTCCAATAAGTGATGATTAAAATATATACATAGATTTTTGTTTTTATGATTGCTTATAATATGTTATGAAAAAAATATTGTTCATACATGGTTGGTTTTTATGGGAAAGTAGAGATTCCAAATATGGGTTTCTTGACATATCATGATACTCTAGTTGAAATTAAAGACAAGGTTTGAGTTATTTCAAGAATATACCAAGACCACTGTAGTACTAGCTCCCACTCATTTCTTCTATTATTACCACTAAAATACTTGCAAAACATCATGAGACAGATGTTGTTTGTCAACTATGAGATCAAATTCGATCCCCATCTATATTTTTCAACATGAGGAAGATTTGTATTTTGGGTATATTTAATATATCATGGTAATGCTAATTGTCATGTATTGGATGGATACTTTTCTCTACATTTCACTATAAAACAAGCATGCATTTATAGACACGGTTAAATTTGCTCATTGTCATGGTTCCAACCTTGAAAATGAAAACCTCCCACATCTCTTTAAAATTGTGACAATTTCAAGCGTAGGAAATGCAATTCCCATGATTTATCACTTTTATTTTAATTAAATTAATGAATTTTAATTAATATTGTTTTTATGAAAAACAATGACTTTGCTAAAGTTAGCCACGATTTTCCAAGTACAAAATGTGGCAATTGCCACGGTAGCTTTTTATCTTAAAATTGTGGCTAGTGCCATGGTTTTTATTTTTTAAATATAAACAGTGGCAATTGCCACGGTTTAAAATATTAAAACCACGGACTGGTGCCACTCAAATGACGGTTTTAATATGATAATTTTGTATCAATCAGTATAATTTTTAATTAAAATAGATGTATTCAATTTTTTGTTTTTACTAACAAATATTTTATTTTTACTTTACTCACTACAATTATGTCCTATGATTATATTCAATAATTACATATGTTATATGGAAATAACCTCTTTAATTTATTGGAAAGTATATCATAATTAGAATCTTCATTGCTTTTTCACTTCTCCCCCCCCCCTCAAAGTATGGCATGTTTTAATTTACACCTTTTTTCTTATCTTCCCCCAATATAGGTACAATCATTTGGGCATATATTAATTTCTTGTATAATCCAAACCTAACTTATTAATAAGAAAAACTTTTATACTTAACTATATATATTTAAGGTATTTATTTTTAATTAAATTAGGACAAATAGATTCTTTATATATTAGTTATTTTGGAACAAAATCTTGTTATTGATATTATCAATGCATTAAAATCTACTTGTTTAATTTTGATTTGATTGAAAAAAGTACATTAAGTATATAAAGTTAAGTATTTAAATCTTTTCTTTTAGTAATAGTTCTTTTGCTTCATTAAATGATGAAATTTTTTTAGCAAATATGAAAGAGATCTATTAATAATTTCAAAACTATTGATAAAGCTTTGGACCAAGAAAATATTTGATATGGTATAATCTAGTCGAAAAGATAATTCAGAATATTCTCGCATCCAGCATATACTTAGCTTTTTTTCTTTTTTATGCTCATCTTTTACCAATTTAAAAATTCCTTAACCTCATCATTCATCCTTCATTTTGATTTTCTAATGGTCCCTTAACTTCAATTGAACGTTCATTTTCTTCTGGTATCTCAAAAGCATCATGAACCTTATCTTTGTGTTCCATCTTTTCCCTAACAAGTCTTGTAAGAGGAGGTTCCCTAAATTCACGTTTTTCACTATGTACAACCTAACGTGTATATTTTTGTGTAAATGGTTTAGCAATTAAATGGTTGTATGCCACATTAGAAAAATTCTATTTTCTAAAATTACACTTAGGGAATGGACACATTATTTTACCCTTAACAGCACTATTAACAAAAGCAAAATCCAGAAACCACCACTAAGCAAGACACATTGCAAAGGGAACCCCTCAAATCTGGTTATTTTTGAGGCGATGAACCACATACCGACCAGCAAATCTAATAAAAAACTTAAAAGAAAAGGGAAGGAAGCCCAAAAAAAAAAAAAAAAAAAAAAGAAGCAGCATGGGCGTCCCCTCCTCTGGTGGAAGTCGGAGAAGGAGGCCCTGTAACCCTTCACTTGTAGTAGACAAGACACAACTCCCACCACCCTTGAGACAAAACCTTAGAGAGGGACAGACAGAGAATGTTTTACTTAAAATAATCTTACCTCAAAAGCACTAGCTCTAGATGTTATGAATTATGAATAATAAACCGAATTTTCAGCTATATAAAAATATATAAACTAACCAAATATTAATGAGTAAAATTAGGAAAAATCAAGAAATCAAAAAATAAAGCAAAATTAAGATATTCTTACCTTAAACTTTCGTAGAGCACGGGAAGTCCAATTTAAAGGGTGGGGAGGGGAGGTATCGTGAGAAATTGCCCAATATTCTGGTGAGAGAACCGTGGGCTTGCTAGAAGCAAGCAATTCGTAGACGAGGCTCATTCCGTACTTGACTTACGAGTTCGGGCAATACACTACTCCACTTTTTAAGCAAATTAACTCTGGGTAAAAAATGGCTCTCTCGCTCTCACCTGGAAGACTTGCGCTGCAATCCATCCTTCCCCACTCTGATGAAGAAGATGATTTACTGGCTAGAAGCTCAAAGAAAATCAAAAATACGGAAGAAGGAACGAGTAACCTTCTTCATGAGAACTGGCCGAAACTAGGTGCAAAGGAGATAGGGAGTTCTTCATCCAAGCCAACCTTTGCAGAAAAATTGAAAGGAACTAGTAAAGAAGATAACATGTCGGAAGGCGAACCTACGAGGCAAGGTGATGATTCTGATGACGAACTAAATGCATCAAACATAGATGAAGACAGCGAACCTCCTTTTACCACCATTGAAGATCCAAAACGAAACTTCCCAACTTCCATTTTTTCATCAAAGGTGAAAAAAAGGCTTTATCATGCATGGAAAAAAGCAATTACTGTAAAGCTCCTAGACAAAACCATCTATTTCAAAGCCTTCGAAACGAGACTACAATCAATGTGGGCAAAAAAAGGCGTGATCAGACTTATAAACGTTGGCCATTGGTTTTTTTGTGGTTATCAAATAAGGAGGACTACCTCATGGCGCTTACTAGAGGTCCATGGATGATCTATGATCATATTACCTCACTGTGAGGCCGTGGGAACCATGATTGATAAGGTGGCTCGTTGGGTTAGGGTTCCAAGGTTTTCCTTGAATACTATGATAATGCAGCCCTTACCTTCATAGGAGATAGGATTGGCAAGACACTAAAAGTTGATATTCACACATCCTGCCAACTCAGAGGACACTTCGCAAGAATCTGTGTGTTAGTAGATCTCAGTAAGCAATTAATGGTTGGTTTTCAATTAGATGGTGAGGATTATCACTTGGATTATGAAGGATTGCATATGTTACGTACATGTTATGGGATTTATGGCCATAGATCGGATGTTTGTTCTCACAAGAAAGCATCAACTTCTCTTGATGAAAAAACAGAGCATGATCGAGAGGTGGTGAAACCCATTCTTGAAAGCCCGAAACAAGAGATTGCTTCAATAGATCATTGGTCGATGGTTCAAAAGAGCAGAAGACCAAGGAAAATACTAGAAAAATCAGAGCAAGCTCACTGCCGGGACACTTCTGGTTCTAGATTTGGAGTTCTCACTGGCAATGGCGATCTGCACGATGATGATGCCAATGGGACACTGCCTTTTATGCAGGAGGAGGCATGTTCTGACAATGACGGTCATTGTGTAGAAGTAAATTAAAAAAAAAAAAACATAGAAAAGCAAAGAAAGGGAAGAGCATAGAGGATGACATTGACTTGGAATTAATTCCTAAGCACATAACAGTGGTTCAGTAGATGGTGTCACATCAAGAGCAAAATGAGAGTGTGCAGCAGCTAAATGACTACGTGCAAAAGCTAGTCTTAAGGCAACAAGAGGAAAGTAATGGGGTACAAGGAGGTTTTGCAAAAAAAAAAAAAAAAAAAAAGGGTAGAAAAGAGAACCAGGGAGATGGTGGGACAATACGCTAGGAGCAATGAAATTTTGATGCTAACCTGGGAAGATAACGATGACGCCTGGGTTAAATCTTTCCTAGCAAAATAAGGCAATACCAACTCAAACCTTGATGACATGGAAATTTGCCCTTAATCAATGGATTCAGGAGAAGCCCTCATATCAAATCTGGAACTAGGTGGACTAAATGGGCCTCCGGTCTAAGCCCATTTTCAAGTGACATGGAGTTGGATAATATTGTACGGAAGTCCATTCTCTCATCTGGCACTTAAGTTCTCTTTGGGCTCTTGTCAAAACCCAATTTATTTTATTATTAATAAACTATTCTATTGGAATTCTAAGGGGTTATGTGGTTCTAGGCTCCTTAGAAATTTAAGAACGTTGTTTCTAGGTCTAAGCCCAATATTCACAAGATGTGATAATGAGGCGTATGAGAGGCCTCTACTCCTTGGGGTTTGATATAGTTAAAATCATTCGCAGTGTTGGCCGATCGGGTGGCTTGCTTCTTGCCTGGAATTCTAATGATAGTCAGATCTAAATCCTTGAAGAAAATCGACAGTTCTTCCATCTACGCTGCAGTATCCATGGTCTGCCAACGTTTCTCATCACAGCAATCTACGCCCTTCCCTATTTTGGATTCCACGAGGCTCTTTGGAACAGAATATCAAAACTTGCTGCGGTCATAACTGAGCCGTGGGTCGTATTTGGAGATTTCAATGATATTTCAAGCTATTTAGGGAGAATAGGAGGTGAAAACTCTAATTTCTCCCCTATTGATTGGTTTAATGATAGAATAAATGCTTGCAAGTTTCTTGATTTGGATTTCATTGGCCCAAAATTTACTTGGAGAGGTCCCAACTTTCTGGCTGTGCTTGATTATATGAAAGACTAGATCGTGCATTAGCTAATACTGCTTTCATCTCTACTTTTCCGAGCTGTATGGTTAAGGTTCTGCACAGAACATCTTTCTCTAACCACAATCCTTTATCTTTGTCTCTTAGTTGTGATTTCAGGATGAAGAATATTGCAAAGCCCTTTCGTTTTGAGGCTATATGGATGTTCCATGAAAATTTCTCTACATTTCTGAAAGACAATTAGTATTCTGATGTTCATTTTGAGGAAAAATTAGCTGGACTTCGTGATTCCATTCAAATATGGAATAAGGAGGTTTTTGGTATGGTGGAACCTAAGAAAATAAGTATTTTAGCTAGACTGAATGGTATTCAAAAATCTATTGCTTATCCTTATTCCAGATTTTTATGTCAACTTGGAATCTCTGTTCAAAGGGAACTAGAAGATATTCTGAAATGTGAAGAAATGAAGTGGTTTCAAAAGGTCAAAACTGACTGGATTAATAGTTTAAATATCTCAAGAGGGAGTGAATTGGACTAATTAAATTTTAAATGAAGTGCGGTAATAATAAATGAGATAAAGGAACAAAATCACCAAACATGAGAGTTGATCAAATAGAGCTTGGTACAGATGATTTATCCTGATTTGACTTATATCACTTGAGTTTACATCTAGTCCTTAAAAAGTTTCTGAGATTTCCAACTATATTACCAAAATTAATCCGGGCTCTTGGTTGCCACAATACAAAAATAGACTTTTCTATAAATCTAAAACTCTTCACTTTACAAAGGTAATAATAAATTCCCTTAAACTCCCTGAGCTTAAGTTTCTCTGTTTTAAAGATGTAAAACAGGGATAAACAGAGTAAGTTTAAGAATAAATTATTATTTCTTTTAAACTTTCTTTTAGAGTGGATATATAATCAATGAAGTTCTCTATCAATAAATAATACACAGAAGGTATGTAAACTTTGATATTTAATAAATGCATAAATTTCTTGCAGTTCGTGTTTTTTCCTCTTGCTTCCATGTTTCATAAATGAGGCTTATTTATAGAGTGGATATACAACAGGGATAAATAGAGTAAGTTCAAGAATGAACTACTACTTCTTTTAAACCTCTTTTTAGAGTGGATATATAATCAATAAAGTTCTCTATCAATAAATGATACACAGAAGGTATGTAAACTTTGATACTTGAAGATGTAAAATAGGGATAAACAGAGTAAGTTCAGGAATGAACTACTACTTCTTTTAAACTTTCTTTTAGAGTGTATATATAATCAATGAAGTTTTCTATCGATAAATGATATACAAAGGTATGTAAACTTTGATACTTAATAAATGTAGAAATTTCTTGCAGTTCGTGTTTTTTCCTCTTGCTTCCGTGTTTCATAAATGAGCCTTATTTATAGTTGAGAATCATAAATGATCTATTAGACTCATAAATTTTTTTGTTGGAGGTTGCTTGCCATCTATTTCCTTCTGGCTTTGAGCTTTCTTGGATATTCAACCTTCTTTGAGGTTCTTCAGTGGACTAGCTAACGGAACAATGCTTTACAGTAGAGACTTCATCATTTGTATAATAATGGCTAAAAACATTAAATGCTTTTGACAAAAGAGGTTGATGCTTATACATTTTGATATAATAGAAGGAAGGCTTCAGTATTCAGAACAAATATTAGCAGCTAGAAGAACTTTAAGGAGATAATTGTGTTTAGATATCATTTGATAAGGATATAGAGTGAACACAATTGATTATAGATAAAAAGAATGATTAAAAAATGAGTTATGATGACTTTCAAAAGAGATACAAAAAACAGAGCACAAAGCTTCATAGTAGCATTAGTGTTACTATGATCTAGCACAAGTGGTTATAGTCATGAACACATATAGAAAGAAAGTTTTAGCACAGGTGTTATCCTTATAATATTGGTATAATCCAATATGTAAAATGTAACATTTGCCCCGAATATTATCTAAAAATCACACAATTTAAATAAATTAAGTGTGGTTAAAGAGTTGATTCTAAAACCAACTTAGGAAACAAATCATTTAAATCAATAACAATTTACATAATAGCAAAATACATGTATAAAACCTCTTAGAAAAGTATAAAGGATTAATATGTAGCGCACGGAAGCAAATAAGGCAAACATGGGCAGTTAATTGATGTCATGACAGCATTAATTTTGCTGTCATGACAGCCCTCCCAGGCAAACTTTCAGGAGGTGTCGATTCACTGTCTAGCCTCCAATTGAAGTGATTTTAAATCTCATATATCACTTTTAATGAGTAATAATAGTGTTCCAAATTTCACAAAGATCCAATGAATGGATTAAAATTTAGACACGTTAAAATTTTGGCATTTTTGCTGTCATGACAGTACATTCAGACCAACTTTCAAGCGCACCATTTCATCATCTGACCCCCGATCGGAGTGATTCTAGAGCCCACACGTCAAATTCAAAGATTATTATAAGCGTACCAAATTTAAAAAGATCCAATGGTTGGATCAAAATTTGTGCATGTCCTAACATCAATCCTGTTGCTGTCATGACAACAACATGACAACACCTCCGGACTAAATTCCAGAGTGCACCATTTCTCTATTTGGTGTCTGATCAACATGATTCCAAATCCCATACGAAGCTTATAAAAATTTTTACTTGTGACCTAAATTTTAGAGAAATTCAACGGTCGGATTGAGATTTGAACACCCAGATGCAAAAATGCAGTTTTTTTGGTAAAAACCATTTTCAAAATTGTCCAAATCTCATCTTAATAGTCACAAACTTGTGGGAACACTTTGGGCACGTCAAATAGAACTAAAAACACCTGATAGAATATTTAAATGATAGAAAAACCTTTTATACTAAAATTTGACTATCCGGGCGCCATTTCCTAAAAATGGACCCTATGCCTTGAAAATTCACAAATCACACAAGAGTGGCCAAAAACCATTCCAAAAATTATATACACATATGAACACACATGTTAAACATTTCACTTGGTTCAGAGATCTCTGTGGGGCCCACACACCCACTCTCTCTATCCAAGGTGTATGTTTGTCCATAACACACCATTTGCAATGCAACCACTTTACATTTGCTTGTGGAATCACACATATACCAAAATAAATATTTGCTTATAGTGAAAACTTGGTCTACTAAATAAATCCATCAAAACCACACACCATAGCTAAGTTTCCTAGCCATAAGTCTACAAGCAAATAAAAATTCATACACAAGCCATACAATCCACACATATTCACACGCATATATAATCACATCCTACTGGTATCCTAATTCTAAATACATTACAATGTACTTGCTCAAAAAAGGGATTGCAATTCTTTACAAATAACAAGCAAACCCCTAGCTTAGCTCTTTTTCCCGTCTACCAATGGATCATTCGCCTGAACCTGTAAATATTGTAAAGAAAGGGGTGAGACAACCACAGTCTCAATAATAGAGAAATCTACATTGATTATGACAAAATAAGCCATAATTGAATAAACAAATAATAAATTCAACATAGTATATAATGCATGAATGCATGAGATAGGTCGGCATGGTCTTTCATGACTAACAAAATGCCCCCTAATACTCTTTAACTCATAGGTAAACTTTATACCCACTTGTATCTCTGCAAGCACAAAATATAATCTAAGGCATGATTTAATCCACCGAATTGCCTATGCCCCTTTGACGTGAATCCTAAGCAGTCAAAGCTAATTCCCTCCCAGAGCTAGCCCGACTTACTCTCCATGTGAGGGCTACCTTGGCCTAGGCACTCAACCTCACACTTCATATGTCGGATTCCCTTCCCACTAAGAGGTGTCGAATACTCAATACACTAACCACTTTAGTGCACTGAGCCTATAATACGTAGGGCAACACTAAGTATTGGCAGTGTGCCATAGAATATGAAAAGTCCACACCTTCTCATTGGTGAACTCCCACCGAGATCATGCCTTTTATTCGTGTCTACCTTTTTGAGTATTGACCACTTCAACACTCTAAGATAGTATAACATTTATAAATCTTCCTTCAACGGTTCCTTAGCCTATCTAAGGTACCTTACTTAGTTACACTTTCTTAAGTGCAACTTCTATTCCTTATGATTACAAGACATGCAAACAAATCTTGTATCCATAAAAACATTGTTGTTCGACAATTAGAAAACATATTTGCATTATAATCAAAGTAGTACCCCATAACCCCTTATAAAGCACATTTAATCTTTTAAAACATGTAATGCATGATAGCTAGTAATATTTATTCAAAAATAGCTAAAACAAAGTAATAAGAAATATAAATTTTCCTGTTACCTCAACCCTTTGGTACCAAAAGGGTTCCTCTTATACAAAATAGGACTTGACTTATTCCTTAACTTCTCAATAAGTTTCACCAACAATTCCTACAATATAGAAGTGATCCACATCACTTATAGTGACAAATAGCATTAATGAAGATTATAACTTATACCACACAACTTGAGTTAATGAGTCATAATCCATCCTAATAGTCCATATATTAAACCAACCATTCATATAGTATCACTTAACCACCAAAACCATTTATTAGCCATCACTAGGCTAAATTTCAATTTATATAATTTTTAATCAATTAAAAACCTTCACTTAATATCACCAACTTTCACCATTAGCCCTTATAATGAAAACCAAACCTTAATTTAAATCTTATTAGGCTCAAATAGTAAAATTATAACTAAATCAATAGACTTAAATCATTGAAGAGCAAAACCCAACCTCTTGGGGTTTGATTTGTGCCCAAAACACCTCTTTTCATCTAATTATCCACTCAAAACATTAGAGCACCATATAGAAACTCAAAACAACCTCTCACGGACCTAAGGAAATGAAAGCTTACAAGAATAAAACCTTTTAGATCAAATTTTAGAAATTTTCTCTTCTAAAAATTAAAGAAAACCAAGAGCAAGGAAGAGGATTGAATTAGGGAGTTTACCTATTGTGTAGCCGAGCTCATAACGGTCGTAAAGCCTCCTAGATTCAAGCTTAACTCCCTTTCTTTCTCTTCTCTTCTTCCTCTCTCCCGTTCATTTCTTTCTTTTTTATTTTCCTTGTTCCATTTCTGTGTTTCTGCATCAGTTTTCCCCTTAAAATGCTGATATAAGACTTTTGAAAAAATTACAAGAAAGGGCCAAACATTTTTTATTATAGCATAAAGCCCGGGTCAACTTTGATAATTTTTTTTATAGTTAAAAATAAAATAAAACCCAACTTTTGCTTAATAAAATTTAAACCCTGGACCTCTATCCAATTATTCTTAATTTTAATTTAATTATAAATATTTTATTTTATTATTTTTTAAATAAATTTGAGTCTTAAAATTTCGGGATGTTACATAAAAGATGAAGATTCTTGATATTTTTGGAAGAATTAAAATATTTCTGAAAAGATCATTTAGCACCAGTGTTAAAAGAAAATAATATTGAAATAACATGTTAATCAAATCTCTTCATAAAATAGAAGAAAGGATAGTACCAATGTTAAAATGTTAGCACAGGTGTTGCACAAATTTGAGCAAGACTTAGTACAGCTGCTAACCACATAACATAGGTGTAGTCATAACTCAACCAAAGGATAAAAGAAAAATAATATCGATGTTGAAATGATAGTACTAGTGCAAGGAAAAAGATTTGAATAAGAGAGACTCAATTGCATAAGTTTAAAAGTTTAACACCAGTATTAGAACTAGTAGGATTGGTGTTATATGTACCAAGAATCAATGGAACAGTGAAGATAACAGAGATAACACTAGTGTTATGGCATCCAGTACTCGTGTTATTAACACTTGGAAATATTTTTGAATAAGACAACTTCAAGTACAAAGGATTATAATTAAGTCAAATATTTAACTAACAAGATAGCATGCCCTCTGTTCGTATAAGCTCTTACTTAGTCAGTTTTAATGTTAAGCCATTTATTTTAATAAAGAAAGCCTGAAATGCACAAAACCTCTCTTTATTTTGTAATCATTAAAACCAGAGTTCAATAAATAGTGGTGATAGAAATACTGGATGTTACCATCTTAAAACTACTATGAGAAGATGGAGAAATAGAGTTTCATCTCTTAAAAATAAAGCTAGAGATTTGATAGAAGGTGTTCATGAACTTCAGGATCTAAACTCTAGTTTCTTTAAGTAATTGTACGATCTTCAAGATGATCAAGGGAGTCACTTGTCGACTAAATCCTCCTTTCCCACTATAAATCAATCTATTGTTGATGGTTTGTCTTTAACCCCATATAAGGAAGAAATTCAAAAGGCTATATTTTCCATAGGTCCTTATAAAGCACCAAGATATGTTGGCTTTTCTCCAATCTTCTTTAAAGAAAATTGGGAAATTGTGGGGGAATCTTTTTGTCATTTTATTACAGTATTTTTCCAAGGTAAGATCTCTATTAAGGAAGCTAATAAGACTCTTATTTCTCTAATCCCTAAAAGAGATAATCCAGTGCTAGTTAGCCATTTTAGACCAATATCTCTGTGTATTGTTCATTATAAGTGCATTGCTAAAATCCTTAATTAGATGTATAGATTCAATCATATCACCTTTTTAGGCCAACTTTGTCCCTGACCGTCAGATTCAAGATAATATAATTATTGGACAGGAAATCTTGCACATTATAAAGAAATCTTAGAGAAAGACAAGGCTCTTTGCTATGAAAATAGATCTTGAAAATGCATATGATCACTTAAGGTGGGATTTTCTCCAACAAGTCCTAATTATAGCTGGTATGAGTTTTGAATTTGTCTCCTTAGTCATGAATTACATTTCTAATATCTCTTATAATGTTTTGTGGAATGGGAACCACTCTGAGTTCCTTTTCCCTCAAAGAGGTCTTACGTAAGGAGACCCAATTTCTCCTTTTTTGTTTGTTTTGTGTATGGATAAACTGTCCCATCTGATTAACGATGCAATTGAGTCTGGTCAATGGTAGCCCATTCACATTACAAAGCAAGGTCTTTCGATTTCCCATTTAATGTTTGCTAATGATTTACTCCTTTTTAGTGAGGCCATGGAGAGACAAGCTTCAATTATGATGAGATTTCTTAAGGATTTCTACTTTGCTTCAGGGGAAAAAGTGAATTTTTCAAAATCTTCACTTTTCTTCTCCAAAAATGTTGGTGTTAAAATGAAGAGCAAGATTAAAAGAATAGTGAAAATGAAATTTTCAGCTTAAATAGGTTGATACCTAGGCTTCCTTCTTTCTGAAAATAGACAGCCTAGAAATAAATTTGACTATGTTGTTGAGAGAGTGAAAACCAACCTTACAGGCTGGAAGTCTAACTGTCTATCTACAGTAAGGAAAGTTATTTTGAGCAAATCTATCCTTAGCATAATTCCTCTGTATCCTATGCAAGTTGCTAAAGTTCTTATCTTTATTTATAATGAAATAGAGAAAATTCAGAGAAGTTTTATTTGGGGAGATTCACACTCAAAGGGCTTTCATCACATCAGTTGGAAAAAGGTACCTCTTCCTAAAGCTTATGGAGGTCCTGGTTTCAAAAATCTCTCCTCGATTAATAAAGATTATGGTATAAAGCTTGCTTGAATCTTATTACTAGCACTAAGGGTCTTTGGGCTCACTTATTACAGAAATAATATATACTTAGATCTGATGAGAACTTGTTGAATTTTACCAAAATGGATTCTCCTTTGTGAAAGTTTATTTGTCAACATAAAGACTTTGTTGAGGAGGGTATTAGATGGCAACTTAGCAATGGTGAATCTATTCTTTTTTTTAAAGACCGGTGGCTATTTCTAAGTAGAAAAATAAAAGATATGGTATGTAGATCACTTTCTCCAGAGGAATTAAAGTCTAAGGTTTTAGATTAGACACACTTTGGCACATGGAACTTTATTTTCCCATCTCTTCTTATGTCTAATGAGGTACTTTCTAAACATATCTCTATTATGCCCCTTTCTTGGTTTGCTGGTAGTGATATTATGCTTTGGAATGGCACCTCTAATGGGTAGTGCTTACTTTATCATTGAGAAACCACCTCCAAATTTTCTTGATCCTAATTTTAAGTTAATCTAGAAATGGAAAAGGTTGAGAGAATCTGTTTCTTCATTTGGCTCTCTTACCATAATAGTCTCCCTACAAATAAATGGCATTCTTCATGGGCTGTGTGTTTTGCTTTGTGTTCATGGTGTCAATCAGTGGAAGAAGATATTTTACATATTCCTAGGAATTGTAATTATGCTCATCAAATATGGTGTAAGTTGTGTGTAAGTTGTTACCTCGCAATCATTTCGATACCTTCTTTACATTAGAGTTGAAAGATTGGATGGTTTACAATCTTAGGGCTTCATTCTTAGGAATTCATCTAATTAGAATTTAATCTGGGGAGCTGCAATCTGGAAACTTTAGAAGTGGAGAAATGGTTTTACATTTTAGCAAGATTTCCAAAAACCACATGATCTTACTGAGAATATACTTCTGAATTGGAAATCCTTTATGATGACTGAAACTTCTTCATCTCATGTTTATGGAGAGACTAATTCTATGGATAAATGGTAACAGGCCATTTAATTTTATTAGTCTAGAGAGGGTAAGGGAGTTTTTGATTCATGATTTTGTAAAAGAATTGTAAGAATCCCTATAGTTTTTGATGGCCATAGATTCTTCAAAATAACCATGAAATTTTCCCTTTTTCCATTTTGGAAAAAACCTTGGGAACTCCCATACTTTGAAACTATGGTAAAGCTTTATTTTAATTTTTCATGATTTTGCAAAATTGTGGCCAATGTAGTATTTTCATATAGTTTGTTATAATATTACATAGTGGCTTTTGATGTTATGGGGTGGGTTTTGGTGTAACAGTATTAGCTATTTGAGTTGTAAGTATCAGCTTAATTATATCATCTTTCTAGTTGGGTTTCTTTTTGCGTTCCCTTATATGACCATGCATGTTGAATCATAAACTAGAGGTAGAACGTGTGTCATTTTATATTTGATACAGTTTGTAGCCTTGTAGACCAATTTAGGTTTATCTCACACCCTTTGGTCACTATGGATGTCAAGGAAGTGGCTTCTCTCCTTTACATTGTAAATTTGGATTGTTAGATTAGATTTGATAATTTTACTGTGCTAGAAATGTAAAAAATGAAGATTTTTTTGTTTACAAATTACTTGTCCTTCCCTTTATATGATGGGTAATTAATCAACATATATGCCAAGAATATATATCATAGTTAAATACCTCGACATATAAGACTATCACTTTTGAGGAACATGTTGAATTACCAAAAGTATAAATGATACACCCTCCATCCCAAATTATAAAACACTTTTAGACAAAATCTCACATATCAATAAAGTTTATTAAATATACTTTATTACCTTATTTTTTCAAGACCAAAACATACACTTTCAAAAATGCCCTTCATTTAATACTCCATTGATATAAGAATATTGAAGAGAGAGAACATATGGAAAGGATAATATTGAAAAAGTATCATTAATGAAATCTTATTTTTATCAAATGTCTTATATCTTGGGATATTAAATTATTCTTAAAGTGTCTTATAATTTGGGATGGAGGAAGCTGTTAAAACCAATAATCATAATTTAAAATGATAGATATTACACATATCGTCATATTTTACCATGCTAGAATAGTATGCTTCTAGCAATTCTAGTGTAGGAAAATATGATGGGTATTAGTAATACCCATCATTTTTACCCTCATATAAATGATGATTATTGGCTTTAACCATCATTCATATAGGCAAATATGATGGTTATTAGTAATATGACAATTATTAACATAACGGTCATATTTTCTTTGTTTTTTTAATATAGGGATGTTGCTTTCATAGTAGCCCTATGCAAAAATACAAATCTAATAGTATTTCCAGCATATCCAGATAACAACATAAAATAAAAGTAAGATATAAATCAATTCAAGATTGTTGAACCATGTGTTTGATGATTACATAACCAAGAGAAATGAGTTTGTTACTTGTGCAAATCATATATCACTACTACAAAAATTTGAATATAAGATGCCGCAAAAAATGATAGTTAAAGAAAAACACATCATATATGAGAGAGGCGGGTGATGATCAGGTAATAAATAACAGGTGTTTAAACAGCCGTCATTTATTCTCAGACTTTTAAATGTTAAAAGTAGAAAACCTTTCTATTTCTTAATTTAAACACCCGTCATTTATTCTCAGACCTTTAAATGTTAAAGGTAGAAAACCTTTCAATTTCTTAATTTAAGAAAAAAAAATTAATCTTTAAATGATGGCTGTTTAAACACCCGTCATTTATAGGTGTCTAACCTTTCATTTTACAGAGTTTAAAAAAAATTAAACTTTAAATGATGGGTGTTTTAAACACATATCATTTAAAGTTGTCATAATATATGACGGGTAGTGTTTAAAACACTCGTCATATATTGTTTAATAAATAACAATCACTAAAAAGCTCATCATTTATTCCTTTTCATAAGTCAGTTTGTTGATTCATTTTTCATTCTCGCCTGTTCATCTTCATGTCTCCTCTCTTCTCCATTTGTGCACAAAATCAATAGGAATTTCACAATCTTCCTTTATTGTTGTCATCAACCATCGTTATCCTCTTTGACATAAAGGCACCACCTCCTATGCCGTCGTTGGTTGTCTGGTTTTCTTCCTCTTGGGTTTCAATCCTCTTTTCTCCAAGGTATGTTAGTGTTTGATTTCTATAATTTTTCTTCATTTTCTTCCAATATCTTTAGATCTCTAAGTTATGGGATCGATTTATTTAATATTATGGATTTTTTATTAGTTGATTTTTGTTGTTTAAGTTTTTGCTCATTTGTTGCCTATTTTGGTATTGTGGGGTGTCAAAAATTGTTAATGTTTGATATGTTATTAACTTGAGAATGGTAGTAGATGATAAAGTTATCCTAGGATGATTGTTAAGATGAAAATGATTGATCAAAATGGGATATTTATGATGATTGTATTTTTCTATAAATTTTGACTATTTTATTTCAATAATTTTTAATTTAAATTCCATACCTTGTTTGATAAGAGTAGGTTTATCATTCAAAACTATATATTGAAATGTATCAGTGTGCTAAATTTCATTACAATTGGAGTTGATTTAGGTGATTGAAAATGACATGTAGTTTCTCTAAAAATCATTGCTATTTTATTGAGATTCTTACATTTGCTAAATAATGATGTTTTCTTGACTTAGGATTGCTAATATAGGATACGTGTAACCTTAAAATGATCAATGAGATAGAAAACATTCATTGAAAATGATGTTTATGGTGTTTATCTTTTTCTATGATTTTTTAACGAATTTTAGATATAATTTTATAATAATTAGAGTTAATTTGAAAATGCTATTTTATGAGGACTTTGTCACTATTGTGATTGTATATGGTTGAAATTAGTTTTTTGAGTGATATTTTAGGATTGAAAAGAGGGTTTGAGCTCAGGAAATACTTCTATGCCTTTATGCTGCTGAATTGTTTTCGACGGTTGAATGAATATGTGAATGCTTATGCATTGTGACTCTTGATTCATTAATTACTCTACATTATATGTAGAGTAATCAATTTCTTTTTTTGATGATCTTTTTATTATTTCTTTCTTCTCCATATTCATGAGTCACTTATCATATTTTCTTGAATGAATTTTTTTTAGATTAAAGTTATGGATAAAGAACGGATGTCTACCAATCAATTAAGTAAAGAGTATTTGAACAGTGTGAAAAAGTTTATGAGGTTTGCTCTTGAGCATGTAAAAGTTCCTAGAAGAATAGTGTGCCCTTGTGTAAGATGTGATCTTTTAAAGCAAATTAGTGCATCTGAGTTGGAAGACCATTTAGTGTGCCATGGAATTGATGAAAATTACAAGTGTTGGCATAAGCATGGAGAGACTAGAGACGATAAGTGTACTAGTAATTAGGAGTATAAAGGAATCTTTGAATTAAATGATTATTATATAGATACTTATGAGGGTGATTGTCTTGAAGAGATGGCCAACGCATTTGAAATGAAACTTGAGCTATTGTCCTAAAATGTTAGAGATGTTGAAAAGTGACGCAGAGATGCCCTTGTATGCTGGTTGCACTTCAGAAAATTGTTAGCAAAGTTGAAATTGTACAAATTGAAAGTGAGAAATAGATAGAGTGATAAGAGCTTTAAATAAAATTTTACATTTATAAAACAATTTCTACCTGCGAATAACGAGCTTCTAAGGACTATGTATGAGGTAAAACAATGTTATGCTCAATTGGCATGAGTTATGAGAAAATACATATATGTCCTAATGATTGCATATTATTTAGAAATGAATGTGTATCACTAATATAGTGTCCAAAATATAATGCCTTGCTCTACAAAGGGAATGGGAAGAGTCTAGAAAAGGCATTATGGTACTTTCCCATTGTACCTAAATTTAGATAGATGTACAGTAGTATGGAGGATGTAAAAAATTTAACATGGCATGAAGATGAATAGATTAAAGATAGGAAGCTTTAACATCCAGCTGACTCCTCTCAATGGAAAAAAAATTGATTTTGATTACCCTGACATTGGAGCAGAAGATAAAAACCTTTGCCTCATATTACCTATTAATAGAATGAATCCACACAAGCTTTAAAGTAATACTCACAGTACATGGCCAATTTAGTAATTTACAACTTACCTCCATGGTTATGTATGGAGCAAAAATATATGATGCTATCCATTCTAATTTTGGGACCAAAATAGCCAGGAAATGACATAAACATATATTTGTCTCCTTTAATTGAAGATTTGAAATTATTGTGGGAGCACGGTGTTGAGGTATATGATTGATATAGAGAAGAAAGGTTCAATTTAAGAGCATTGTTATTTATCACAATCAATGATTTTTTAGCATATGATAATTTGTTAAGGTATAGTATTAAAGGAAAACACAAATGTCTTATTTGTGAAGAGGGCACACATTCAATGAGATTAAAACATGGGATGAAGAATGTCTATCTCAAAAATTACATATGGTTGCATCCTGATCATTATTATTGACGCCTGAGAAAAGTTTTCAATGGGAATTTAGAAGAAAGTAAGGCACCTTTGTCGTTGGCATGTGAGCAACGTTTTGATAAGGTGAAGAATTTGAATATCGAGTTTGGCAAATCTTTTACAAAGCATCTTAGGACATGTGGGAGGAAGAAAATTTCTATTTTTTTTACCTACCATATTGGCAATCCTTATATGTAAGACATTTTCTTGATGTCATACGCATAGAGAAAAATATGTGTAACAGTTTAATTGGTACATTACTTCATATTTTGAGAAAGACCAAAGATGGCATCAAGGGAAGACTTAATATTATTTTCATGGGGATAAAAGAAGGGAAGTCACACATTTCTTCTCTAAAAGAGGGCTATCTAGGCAACAAGACATGATTAAAGCTTTGCTATAGGATAAGGAGAGGCGAGAGGTAATGACTCATATTAGTCCTAGTGGGAAAGGTAGTTATAGTATAATGTAGCCTCTTAAAAATCTCCCTGAGGTAAAATATTATTAATTTATTTCACTTATATTTCACTATTTCTATTTTCCATAACTTTAATATAGTATATTACTTATTAACATAGGTGAGAGCATATGTGAGTTGTTGGTAAATAGCCCAAATCATCATGTGGTTGCTATCGGTCAAGTGTTTAATTTGCTAGGAGACATGCTACATAATATGCCACTCTTTGTGTCCTATGTATGTGTTGCTATTGATGTGCCAAAAGATTTAAACTATTCACTACCTATTCCCACCGAAAACGTAGGGATTGTTAGAGAGGCAATGGGCAGCTTTGTTTGATGGCAAGCTAGTCAAGTTAGGATGCCAAGTCAAAAAGAAATTATAAAGATGTATAGGATGATACCCTAATTTAGGCTCTCCTCAAAAAAGACAATCTCCTATAAAGCTATGCCTAAATAAGAGCCTCAAATGCCAAGCCAACATAGACATTTACTCCAGGCATATGCAATGATTTATAGGTCTATTCCTTTAGTCCTACAAATCCCATTCGAGGATGGTATATATGATGAAGACTAATATGATATGTTTTTGCTTGATGTTATTGATGAAGTACTTCAACATAATGATAGAAAATTAGTTGCTTATCATCAAAATTAAACTAAAGATAACCCTAATGCAATATAGGGCCAACCCTAGGTCATCTTCTAAGGAATGGTTTTAAGTCTAATTGAAAGTTATCTAGTCAAATAAATCAACCAAAGCTTGTAGGAATTTAGTTACCTAGCTAATTATCTAAACCAATTACCTAATGTGCAAGTAATTAAAATGCTAGTGAAAGTGAGTGAAATGAACTTCCCTTTTTACAATAATGGAACCTCAAAGATGATTTGATTTTGGACTCATTATCTTCTCATGATTAGGCCAAGCTTAGCTTTTCTTTCCTCTTGACTAAAGCTGTCATGACTTAAGAAAATTATCCTAAGCCAATTAACCTAATTAGCTAACTTTCATAGGTCTTACATTAATGTCCCTATTTCAATCAACCAATTGGTGAAGAAATTAGCCAAGTGATTTACTCAAAATCTCCTCTCAACAGCCACTATCAAAATAACAATGTGAGTAACTACAAGATTATGTCAAGCTACTCAATAACATAAGCATTAACACCACAAGATTATGCAATATTAATACAAGTAATTCACTAATTGAAAAACAAAAGATTATGTGCCAAGCAAAGAGTGGCAAAATTCAATCATGACTGTCCAAAGAAGAAATTAAATGAAACAATCCTCTCTCTTTACATCAAGATCAAATTCAAATTAGAATTTACAAGCTAAGATGATTAAACCCTAGATTAAGGAATCTAAACATATAGTAAAAAGAGAAGGAGATAGGAAACAAAAAAACTTAGCCAATTTGAAGCTCAAGACTCATCCTCCATCTTCATGTCTTTAGGATTCCACCAAGAAACTTAGCCAATCTTCATCATCTTCAAGAACCTTAGTGATTGCTTGTGAAGGCCAAACTCCATAGCTCTTGAATGATGGAAATGGCCTTCAATCCTTATGAAAATGGAAGGGATGGAACAAAAATAAAGAGAGGAGAAGAATGGTATGAGTTTTGTAGAGGTTTGGTGGCTGAAAATGGAGGTTAGGGTGCTAGAAAATGAAGAACAAAAGAGAGAAAATGAAGAACACTATGAACAAGAGAGATAAAATGTGAATGATGAATAAGATAAGTGTTGGATCTGAATTGAGGCTGAATGGACATGCTTCTAAGTGTTTTCCATCAACTGAATACTCAACTAAAAAATGGGAAAAGAAAATAAAAAGAAAATAGGAGTCTTGTCACACTTGCAAGGTGACACCCTTCAATTGATTTGTTGATGATTACAATGTGTGCCTAATTTTTCATATGTCATCCACATCATTTAAGTGATTTAATCCCTCAAAATAATCATAATTCATGTGCAAACCATCAGCCATTGACCTCAAGGAGTATTGACCTCAATTGCCCAATTGATGTACAAGTCATATGCCACCTATGTCACATAAATCACATAATTTAATTAAATGACATGTGATATAATAAAATATAATTAATGTCCAGAATGAGATTAATAATTAGAAGGGATAATTTATTAATTAACAAATTTTTAGGCTACAAAAAATTATATAAAAATTTTCACACAAAGGCAAACCGAAAACTAGGTCAAATTAAGACACTTAAGAAAGTGTTAACTTTTTTATTTAATTACTCCTAAAATAAAATGAATTTTAAAAATGTAATTGCACCACTCATCAATTAGATATAAAATGCACTTTCTCAATTTTTCTTGTACATTTTCTCAAAAGTTTATTTTTAGACCAAAATGCCCTTAGTGCACTGAACTTAGAAACTTAGGCAAAATTTTAAATCTAATGCAATGTGTGCACTTAAAAGGGTCCTAATTGACAAATAAAAGTAGGTAACAAATATGTTCTATCACATGATATGACCAGTCTTATTGTTTTCAGCTTCGACATATGATAATTTCTTTTTTCATATATGAATAGTTAATATTTTGAATATAAACCAATCTATATGCAATATTTATAATAGGTGCTTGTATGAAAAAATTTTCATTCCTTTTGATCTACAAATGAAGTTCATCTTCATTAGTCCTCATGAAGTGGGTGCACATACCTTAATTAAAAGTGACAAAATTTTAAAACAAGCAAAGGCATTAAGTAAAAATTTCATAGCAAGGGCTCAAAAGAAAATATTATTCATAATACCATACTATCAAGGGTAATGTAATTCTCATTTATCTTAATAACTTTTTTATTTTTAATTTAATTGATTATAATTTTGTAACACTTGTTAATACTATTAGGGACCATTGGATGTTAATCACTACTGAACCATTTGGCAACACTCTAAAGATATATTATCTCAATTCTCTTGAAGGGCAACCAGGAAATAGACAAATTTTGTTGGAGTTGGTTAATACGTAAGTGCATAAAGTATTTCACATATTTATTTGTTTATTTAACTTCCATACTAACATGTTTTTTTACTATTTTATTAGGGTGATTGTGTTATACCGCACTAACACAAAACAATCAATTTCAAAGTTCATTACAAATTTTGATATGGCTTACACTTGGAATATAATAAAGGTAATTGAAATCATTTATTAAATTGAAATGTAATGCATTAAGACATACTCATTGATTCTATAATTTTTACTATTCAAGACAAAAGAAAAATAACTTGGATTGTGGCTTTTGCGTCATGAGGTTCATGAAGGAAATCATTATCCATAATGAGAGCATAATTCTCGAGATGGTATGTCAACAATATTCACTTTTAAATTACAAAAAAATTTAATGTATTAAAATTAATTTATGGTAGATCATTTATATATTGCAGCATTATGACAATTCTTATGTTGAAGAATTTAGGAAAGTGAAAATAAATGAGATAATTGAAGAATGGGGTCAATACATTTTTCAAATGTGGATCGCATATAAAGAATATTAATAGAACTACCTAGAAATAGTAGTTAGGATGTTTATATTTTTAATAGGTAGTTTATTTGTATCATTACATTTGTTTACTTGATATAGATTAGTTAAGAGATGTTTATTGATTAACTTTGAAATTGAATACAACAAATTTCGTTGATATTCAAATCTAGAATGGTTGTTTGCTGCTATTTTGATTTCTTTTTACAGGGGGTTGATATAAAAACAATTCCCATATTAAAAAAGACCATATAATAAATGATAGACAACTGTCATTTATATGACAATATATGATAGATAAATCATTTACCTATCATATATTATAACTTTAAATGATGGGTAAATGATTTACCTGTCATTGAAAGTATGGTAAATTCCATTTTGAAATTTACCATACTTTGAATGATGGGTAACTAATTTACCTATAATTTAAAGTCACAATATATGATAGGTAAATCGTGACTATTGTGACTTTAAATGACGAGTAAATAATTTACTTGTCATTTATTATGTCATGTGGCTCAGCCTCTTGTAAAAATTTTATTTTAAATGATAGTTATATAACCGTCATTTATTAAGAGAATTTTAAATGTTATCCACATAAATGACGTATATTAACTGTCATTTATTCCTTTTTTTGTAGTAGTATACATTAATAGAGTGACAAAACCTCCAAAAAGTATGAAGATCAAGAGAAGACTTAGTGTTATAGATTTATTTATTTTGTTCTTCTGTTAGATTCAATTGTGAAAACTAATGAGAGTTATCACATATTTTGAAAATGGTAAAAATGCATCATATTAGGACCAACTTTTGTTGCACTTAAATTTCGAGGAAGGGCCCATCATACAAATGTGTATATGTGTATGGGTGATGCTTTATCTACATTCTAAAGTATTATTATGATATGTTTGGCACTAAATGTTCTTGGATCCTCATCTATTATGAGATCTTGATGAACCCAGAGCCAACTGTTAGGTTGCTAATTTACCTATGCATGAACACTTGGATCATCTTAATTAGAGGTTTGAGCAAATAATTACACTAGTGCAAAATATGAAATTTATAGGGTACTTTTTACATTAGTTAGAAGGTAAATGGTGTAAAAAATTAAGACGGTGTCATTTTTATAATTATGTTGAAGTATTTGATACTTTTTACACCGGGTGGACCTCCACCTAGTGTAAAAAGTGGCCCGGTTAAAAATTCCACTTTTTACATGGGCAGAGGTCCACCTGGTGTAAAAAACTATCTACCCGGTGTAAAAAGTGAGTTTTTTTACATTGAGTAGACCTCCGTTCGGTGTAAAATGTTAATTTTATACATCAGGTGGCCCTTCGCCTGGTATAGAAAATTTTTTAAATTACCCTCCTTTTCCTTGCGTAGTCTCCTTCCCCTTTCATTTGCTTTGCTTTGACCACCTTTCTCTCATTTTCTCCCTCTGCTCCCTCTTCTCCTTGCCACCTGCCCTCCCCTCCCCCTCCCCCTTGTCGCCCCCTCCCCCTTCGTCTCTGTCTCCCTCTCCCCCTCACACGCCTCCCTCCCCCTCCTCAGTTCCTCTGCCCAGCCACTACTCCTTCTCCCCTCTTCACTCTCTTAGTGCTGAGTCGTTGCTGTAGCTGCCACCACCTACGCATGTCTTGAATATGAATTTTTAGATTTTATAATGCTTAAATTTAGATTTTAATAGTGTTGATTGTTGTTAGGAGTGCTGTTAGTGGCTTTATAAGGCCTCAGATTGTTGTATGTGATTATTTATTTAGTTTAAAATTGTTAATTTTCTCATGTAAAATTTTTCAAAACTTTTAGGAAGTCCAATTTTTAGGGGAGACTTTGTCAAATTTTTTTTGAATTCATTCTTTCCTCTAAATTACTTAAATTTAGTTTTTAATGACATTGATTGTTATTGGGAGTGCTGTTAATGACTTTATAAGGCCTTAGGTTGTTGCATGTGATCATTTATTTAGTTTAAAATTGTCAATTTTCTCTTGTAATTTTTTTTAAAGTCTTGGGAGATCTAATTTTTAGGAGAGACTTTGCCAAAATTTTTTAAAATCTTAAGTAAATTAGGAATTTAGTTTCTTGAAATAGTTTGAAGGTAATAACATTAGTTATATTCTTTAGGAGGTGACACATGGATCATAATTGGATGAATGCTAAATGAACAAATGACAAGTATGATAATGGGGTGAAAGAATTTTTGAAATTTGATAAGAAAAATACTGTTGATAGCAGTGAAAGGTTCTATTGTGCTTGTGTTAATTTTTTGAATTAAAAGGAGACTAGGTGTTTCCAAAATAAGAGAGCACTTGGTTTGTGATGGGATTTGCAAAAATTATATGATATGGATTTAGCATGGTGAACGATTAGAAAATTATAATAACACATCTCAATATGTAGAAGTTGATAATCTTGATAATGAAGTAGAAATAAATGAAGATCGATTAGACGATATGATTTGTGATGTTGGGGAAGAGGCTTTTAAATGAGCACATGTGTATGATAACTTGTGCATTGATACAGAGAAGCCTTTATACTTAGGGTGTAATGATTTTAGTTTATTATCTAGGGTGTTAAAATTGGTTACCTTAAAGGTAAGAGCTGGGTGGAGTGACCAAAGTTTCACATGGTTGCTAGAGTTACTTTAAATAATATTTTCAAAAGGCAATGCATTACCAAATTGTTATTATGATGCCAAGAAGATCTTATGTCCAATAGGTATGAAGTATAAAAAAATATAAGCATGTCCTAATGATTGTGTATTGTATAGAAAAGAGCTTGAAGGGGAGGAGAAGTGTCCGAAATGTGAGGCATCACGGTATAAGAAAGGGGGCTCTTATAAAGGTCTTATGGTATCTTTCAATTATACCAAGGTTCAAGCGTTTGTTTGCAAATACTAATGATGCAAAAACTTGATGTGGCATGTAAAGGAGAGGATATCTGGTGGAAAACTTTGACATCCAGTCAATTCTCCTCAATGGAAGAAAATTGATCAATTGTTTCCTGAATTTGGCAATGAGCCAAGGAACTTGAGGCTCGCACTTTCTGCTGATGGAATGAATCCTTGTGGTAGTCTTAGCAGTATACATAGTTCATAGTCTGTTCTTTTAGTGATTTATAATCTATCACCTAGGTTGTGTATGAAATAGAAGTATATGATGCTATTCATATTGATTTTGGGACTAAAAAAACCTAAAAATGATATTGATATTTACCTAAGACCTCTGATTAAAGATTTAAAGGTGTTATGGGAGGTAGGTGTGGAAGTGTTTGATGCAAATTAGAAGGAGAATTTTAAGTTATGTGTTATGATCTTTTGTACTATACATGATTTTCTTGTATATGGAAATTTGTCTGGTTATAGTGTGAAAGGTCATAAAGCTTGTCCAATTTGTGAAGAAAGCACAAACTACCAACTTCAACATAGAAGGAATACAGTCTACCTTGGCCATCAGAGGTTTCTTAGATGAGATCACCCGTATCATAAATTGAAGAAAGCTTTTCATGGTCACCAAGATGATGCTCTGGATGCTTTGATTGGGAATCAAGTGTATGAACTTGTGAAAAATATTAATATTGTCTTCGATAAGACTAAAAAGAATACTGGTGCAAAAAGCATATGGAAAAAAGGTCTATCTTTTTTAACCTCCTATATTGGCGCAATCTTGAAGTGAAGCATTGTATTGATATTATGCATGTGGAGAAAAATATGTGTGATAGTATTATTAGAATGCTTCTGAACATACCAGGTAAGACTAAGGATAGTGTGAATGCAAGATTGGATTTGAAAGAAATGAGAATACTGGAAGACTTACACCTAAGATCAAAAGGTAAATGAACTTATTGTCCTCCAACCTCTCATATATTGTGCAAATTTGAGAAAACAAGTTTTTGTGAGTGTTTATATGGAATTAAAATTCCTTTGGGGTATTCTTCAAATATTATGAAGCTTATATATGTGAAAGAGTTGAAACTGGTAGGCTTAAAATCTCATGATTGCCATGTCTTGATGTAACAGCTATTACCTTTAGCTATTCGAGGCATATTAAAAGAAGATTTAAGACTTACAATAACTAGACTTTTTTTTTCAATGCTATATGCAGTATACACTAGAAGAGTTAGAACAAGAAGCTTATACTATCTTGTGTCAACTTGAGATGCACCTTCTTCTTATATTTTTTAACATTATGGTTCACTTAATAGTGCATCTAGTAAAGGAGGTAAAATTGTATGGCCCTGTTTATTTGTGATGGATGTACTTAGTTGAGAGATACATGAAAATACTAAAAGGGTATGTCACGAATCCATATCAACCTGAAGCATCGATAGTTGAGAAATATGTTACTGAAGAAGCCATGGAGTTTTGTTTTGATTACTTGCCAAGTATAGAATCAATTGGACTTCCTAAATCTCATCATAAGAAAAGGTAATCTGGTCAAGGCACAACTGGAGGATCAGTGAAGAGCATGAATCATAATGAATTACAAAAAGTACATTTATATATCTTGAATAGTATTGATGAAGTTAAAGATTACATATCTTCTCATAAAGAACTTTTAAAGGAAAAAAATTATCGAATGAGAATGAATGAACAAAAGTTGTTGAAAGAGCACAATATGACTTTTATAGACTGGTTCAAGTAAAAATTTTGAATGAAAGTGGTGTTTTTGATACAATTTAATGATTGGCTGGAGGTCCTAACTTTGATGTTTTATGTTGGTATGCCTATGATATTAATGGGTATTCCTCTTATACAAAGTCCTTGGATGAGAGAGTATGGTGCAAAATAGTAAAGTTATGATAATGGCTGAAGCAGAACATTTCTCTATTTCAAAAGATAAGAAACCTAAAATAGCATCCAAGACTTATTTTGGGGTTATTGAAGAGATTTAGGAGGTTGATTATACAAAATTTAGAGTTTCTATGTTCAAATGCAAGTGGGTTGAAATCAACAGTATTCGTGATGATAAGTTAGGATTTACAATGGTTGATCTTAAAAAAACTAACTTTTAGAGATGAGCCATTTATTATAGCAAACCAAGCTAAACAAGTTTTCTATGTCACAGATCCAACAAATAACAATTGGTCAATAGCACTTAAAGGAAAAAGGGTGATTGATAGTGATGACAATCTTGAGTTAAATTTTGATATTTTTAAAACTCTTGACTTCTCAAGTGGGCTACCAATTTTGGATATGGTAGATGAAGTAAATGATGAACATGCTATAAGAAATGATCATCATGAAGGGATATGGGAGAATATCCCTATATGAGTTTAGTTTTAAAATTAAAGTATGTTGATTTAGTTCAATTAAATTTATATTGTGGGATTATTTTTCTTAATTATCTTATCTTTGATTATTTTTTTAATTAATTTCATTTATTTAAATTAATAGGAATATGGAGAATCAAGGTGATGACACTCAGAGCCAACTCATTATAAGCCAATCAATTGGTGATGTGGCTCCTAGTGAGGAGCTGAGTTAGAGCCATTTTGTGAGGATAGGGAGACATTGCACATGATTGAGAGATCTGACTTTAAGTAAGAGTGCTGGGCGTAGGTTACCAATTCAATTTAACCAGAGATGGAATCTGATAGGGCTACATAAATCCAAGTTTGTTAGTTTTCTTGGCCTCTTATTGTGTACCAAGCCTCCTATTATGTTTGAGGATTGGCCTGATGTGCCAAAACGTGTGAATGAACAGATTTGGGAAAGTATTCATGTAAATAATTAAAAATTAAAATTTTTTTATGGTTATATATTATTGGGCAATTACTAATTATTATCTTATGTCTTCATTATAGCTCATATACAATGTTTTATCTAATCAAGATTGTCGACACAAGTTGATTTCTTACTGTGGAACACATTGGAGAAATTTTAAGATTGATCTTACTAGAAGATATATCTTTGTTGAGGTGCTAGAGGGTTAGGCTCATCCCAATCCTCTTGATACATATCAGTTCCCTGATGAAGATACTTAGGAAGAATTTATTAGGATTCATACTTTTGAAAAAGCTTTGGTTTGTTAATTTTTAATTGATTTTAGTTTTATTTAGATTTACTTCAACTATAAAATCTAAAATTCAATTTATTAACAGGAAAAACGAGCTAAAGGGCGAGAAATTGCTCGGTATAATCAATGCCCCCATACCCTGTCTCATGGAGGTTATGCTAGAGCTGATGATATATTGATAGTAGAGAAATAGAAGAAGAGAGAAGAAGAAGCTAAATCTGATCCTTCCATACTCTTTTCTCCACCATCACCTGTCTTTTGGGAGGAGAAATAGAGATATGGATATCAGTACAGGAAAGAAGGCTATACAAGTGAGACAGCACATGAGATTGTTGAGAGGATTGTAAGTAAAATTGTTATTCTTGTCCCTTTAAATTTCTATACAATTATATATATTATTAATTAATATTATTATTTTCATATTATAGGATGCTCTTAAGGAGTAACAAGCCCAAGGAAGCTTTATTCCAGAGGGCAGAAATGATATCTTAACAGTTGCTACAAGTAAACCAGAGCATCCGGGTTGTGTAAGGGGTGTTGAATATGGTGTGGGCATTAAGGACTACTTTGAAGCACCTGCACGTCCCAATTCAAAAGGTGTAGTGACTAGAGAAGAGTTGATACATTGATATCCACTGTAAGGCAGCAAACTAAGGATAAGTTTGAAGCTTCATTTGCAACTCGGCTTCTACAAATGAAAGAGTAAATGAAGAAGGAGATGATGAGTATGATAAGCTCATGACAAGAGACAACTGCTGAACTAGTTTATACATCTCCTACATTTCATAATACAAAAGGGAGTAATGTTCTTGAGCATGTGTTAGAGGGTCCTTCTGGTGACAACATTGCTGAAATGTGTGAGATATTTCTGCAAGATCCTGATAAATGCTTGGTTGCTCTTAGTAGCATCTATAACTTGGGGTCAACCATCCACCACAAGCAAATTTAAGATGATTAAATGAGAGTGGTGGTTGCAAATCTAAAAGTGCTAGATGCATTGGTTCCATTCCCTATTGATGAGGTGAAGACTGTGGTTAAAGGTGTTGGCAATTTTATCTTATGGCCCAAGAGACTTGTAAATTTGGTTCAAGTTGTGGTATGAAATTTCATGAATTTTTATTATGTAACAGCTTCCTAATATATGTTTTTTATTAGCTATTTCTTGCCTTTTTATTATGTAGAAGCTTTCCTCGCCGAATCTCCCAAAACTTCCACAACCCTCATTGACTCTGTATCAGCGAATGATCTTAATCATGTATGATTCATCATTCGAATTCAAGAGTTTAGAAATGGATCCAGAGGTTGTAGGTAAGAAAGACATGATAGTAACAATTGAACGGAAAGATTTGGTTCCACTTCTGTCGAATAATCAGCTTACCACACCACACATTAAACTATTTATGATGCAAGTATGTTTTTCTTTAATATAATTACATTGTTATAAGTAAACTTAATCATCAAGTTTAGTAAACTAGTATAATTGCATTATTGTAGGTACCTTCATTATTTGTGCATTACATCAGGCAAAGGTGACAAGTTTGGATTCCTTTGCCCTCATCACATGACAGAGAAAGGTAATACTTAAGAGTTAAGGGCCGAATACCTCCAACAGAGAATATGTGAAGTCAAAAGGGATGTTTTTATGGCTCCATATGTGCACTTGTAAAGATCAATTTATAATTAATAGTTTTTTTCAATATAGATTTACTTTAACTTGTATCATATTTAGCAGGGACCATTGGCAGTTATTTATTCTTTCAATAAAGAGTAACACTATTATCTTTTTATGCTCTGTCCATTACAAACTTGGGAAAGAAATGAAGAAGACAATAGACTTGTAAGAATACTTTTACTAAACTATTCAATTTAATTTTTTTAAATATATTATTTACTAACTTGGTGACCTTGATCATCAGGCAATGAGAACATATCAAAATGTAGTCTTACAAAAGTATGGACATGAGCCCAAGGATCCCACATAGATTGAGCCAAAGGTGATGCTATACTTTATTAACATGTTCAATTATTAAGATTTCTTACTAATTTCTTATGATTTGTCTTATACAAAGTTATAGACAATCGGTGAGAATAAACTTGAGTGGTTTATATGTCATGAAACACATGCTCAATATCATCACATTGGGTATGACCAAATTTACAAAAAAGATAAATATATTTTTAAAATTTTTATTTTATTATGTTATTTGAGATTGATTAATGCGCTTATTTTGTAAATCAAATTTTAGATGTTTGATAATTCGGATGCATTTCCTGAAGCTGAAATTGAAGACATCTGCATACGTTGGGCAACCTATTTTGTGGAGAACTTGTGAGGTTTTTTGTTAGTTTTAGACAAATTTTAATTTTGATAGTTGACACAATTTATACAATTGATAGTTTTTTAATAGTTAAATAGTTTTGTATAGTTGATAAATACTTAATAAACAATTATAAATGAATTGAGCTGCTTGATTTGGCAATTTTTATGCACAGGAATGGTAATTTTGACAATTTAGACAATTGTTAGTTTTTTTAATAGTTAAATAGTTTTGTATAGTTGATAAATACTTAATAAATAATTGTAAATGAATTCAGCTATCTAATTTACCAATTTTTATGCATAGGAATGGGTAAAATTGATAAAATAAATACAAGATAAAAAAATTAAATATTTTTTACATCGGTTATTACCATAACTACTATATAGAATATAATATTTTTTACATCAGTTATGGTAGTCCAACCGATGTTAAAACTGGACCTTTTACACTGGTCCAACCGATGTTAAAGTTAAAGTAATTTTTTTTTCTTATACATAATTTTCAACATCGGCTTTATAACTTATGTAAAAATTTTAGTTTTTACATTAGGTTTATAACCAATGTAGAAAGATGGACTTTTTTCACCCCCTGGAACAACATCGCCTCTCTAACCGTTGTAAAAAGTCATTTTTAATCGCTATAAAAAGTCATTTTTATGCTAATGTTAGGTGCTTTATAAGTTAAATTTTAAGTTCTATTCATTATGCTGATAACGTAGGGTTTAATATGGTGAATAATGATCTTGGCCTTGGTGAATGTGTGAGTATAAGTTGGTTGCAACAAGAAAAGCCGTAGGTCATGACGAGTAGGTCCCATTGCCTTATTGATAGAACACATTTATTACATACTATTATTTGTCAATTAGGATCATTTTATTAATTTTTTATCACCTCAAACTGCACACATTATATTAGATTTGAAATTTTGTCTAAGTTTTTAGGTTTAGTACATTAGTGGTATTTTGGTTCAAACAAATAAACTTTTGAGAAAATGTACAAGAAAAATTAAAAAAGTGAATTTTATGTCTATTTGAAGAGTGGTCAAATTAAATTTTTAAAATTTATTTTAGTTTTGGAGTAATTAAATAAAAAGTCAACACTTTTAAATGTGTCTTAGTTTAACCTAGTTTTTGGTTTGCCTTTGTGTGGAAATTCTTATATAATTTTGTGTAACCTAAAACTTCATTATTTTAATAAATTCTTCCCTCTAATTATGAATTTAATTTTGAATATTAATTATATTTTATTGTGTCACATGTTGTTCAACTAAATTATGTGATTTATGTGACATAGGTGACATGTGATTTGTGCATCAATTGGGTAATTGAAGTCAACAATTCTTGAGGTTAATGGCTATGAATTTGGACATGATTTATGCTGCATTTGGGAGATTAAATCAACTTAAATAATGTGGATGACACATGAGAAATTACACACACATTGCAATCATCTATAAGCGAATAGGAGGATGCCACCTTGCAAGTGTGACAAGGCTCCGATTTCTATTTTAATTTCTTTTCTTATTTTTTTAATTTGTTTTAGCTGAAGGGCAAATAAGTTAGAGCATTCCATTTCACTCCATTTTCAGATCCAACACCCATCTCATTTCATCTCTTTTATTTTCTCCCACTTGTTCATAATGTTGTGCCTTTTCTCTCTTGTGTTTTTCATTTTCCAAAACCATATCTCCCATTTTTAGCCACCAAACCTCCACAAAACTCATACCATTATTCTCCTCTCTTCAATCTTGTCCTAACCCTCCTACTTTCATAAGGATTGAAGCTCATTTCCATCATTCAAGAGCTATGGAATTTGACCTTCACAAGCAACTACTAGGGTTCTTGAATATGGTAAATATTGGCTAATTTCTTTAGTGGAATCTTAGAGGGATGAAGACAGATCATGAGTCTTAAGCTTTAAATTGGCTAAGTTCTTTTGTCTTCTATCCTCTTCTCTTTTTACTATATGGTTAGATTCCTTAATCTAGGGTTTAATCATTTTAACTTGTAAATTCTAATTTGAATTTGATGTTGATGTAAAGAGAGAGGATTATTTCATTTAATTTCTTCCTTGAATAGCTATGGTGATTCTGGCCACTCTTTTTTTAGCACATAATCTTTTGTTTTTCAATTAGTGAATTACATGTGTTAATGTTGCATAATCTTGTGATGTTAATGCTTGAGTAGTTGAGTAGCTTGACATAATCTTGTGGTTACTTGATTCCTTGTCTTGGCTGTGGCATTTGAGGGAGAGGTTTGAGTGAATCACTTAGTTAATTTCTTCACCAATTGGTTAGTTGAATTAGGGACTTTAATCTAAGACCAAGGGAAGTTAGCTAATTAGGTGAATTAGCTTAAGATAATTTTCTTAAGTCATGACAGCTTTAGTTAAGAGGAAAGAGAAGCTAAACTTAGCCTAATCATGAGAAGATAATAAGTTCAAAATCAACTATTCTCTTAGATTCCACTCATGTGAAAAGGGAAATTCATTTCACTCACTTTAATTAGCATTTTAATTACTTACACATTAGGTAATTAGTTTAGATAATTAGGTAACTAAATTCCAACTCTTTAGGTGACTAATTGCATTAGGCAACCTTTTATTTGACTTGAAACCATTCCTTAAGAGATGACTTAGGGTTGGTCCTATACTGCATTATGGTTGGCATTAGTTTAATTTTGAGGGTAAGTGACTAACTCCTATTAAAAGTTTGATGCCGTTGATGTGGAATGTGTTTAGATTTAATTTAGTATTGGTTAGTACTTAATTTACATTTTTTTATCTTTCTAGAAAATTTTTAGAAAAATCATAAATTTTTTTTATGTGTTTGAATTAGTTTTTTTTTGTGTTTTGAGTGTTTTTTATTTTAGGAAAACAAATTTAGTTCAATTTTCGTTGGTTTAGTACAGAGATGAAAATTTTTTGTTTCCAGTGTCTCTGGTTGAAATTAAAAATTCAATTGGGAATGAGTTTGGGGGAATTTTGACTTGAAATTTCTTGCATTTGAAATTTATATATCTTAGATTCATTTGGAAATTAGTTTGGTCAATTTTGTATATGGGGATTGTCTTGTGAAAGTTTTACAAGCTAACAAGGTCTAGGGAGCCTTTACAGAGGATTCCCAAAACTCTGTTGCAAATTTGAGATCGCATATCTCCTCTTTATGTGTTCAAATTAATTTATTTCAGTCTCTTATTTTATTTATTATTGTCCTAGATTTGTTTTCTATGTTTACCATTGTTTTCAATTGTTCCATTTTCTTGTGTGAAAGTTCGTTGGAAGCTCAGAAGGTCTTTTGGATGAAATTCTGTTTCTTTAGAACTATAGACCAAATTATGAAAAATTTTGAGAACTATTGTGATGAAATTTTGGCCTGAAATCTTTATATCATTTCCCTATATATCTATTGTGTCTCTCATAAAATTTTTAGGGGAATTTCTCATATGGAGTAAATACTACAAAATCTACAAGTTTACTATCCCCAAAGAGCCGGTTTCATGAATTTTAGAATTAGTAAAGCTTCTTCACTTGAGCATTTCTAACTCTCTTTCTAACTTTTTGGTGTTTTTTTTGTTTGTGTTTGGTTATTTGATTGTTGTTTAGTTTAATAGAAAAATAAAAAAAAAATCTCTTGATTTTTGTTTGTTTGCTTGATTTTGTTTATATTTTTGTTATGTATTTCTACTCATACACTTATAGAGGACATATCATTTGAGTTTCTTTGGCTATTTCATCATTTTAAGTTTGAATTTGCATAATTACTTGTGGATATATGTTTCATTGCATTTTATGGCATGGTTTCATCATCATGATTCATTCCATCCTTCATTTGACATGTATTCTCAACCATTTTCAACGCCTAACATTGATCATACATCTCATTTTCATAATCAACTTTAACCATATAATTTTGATTATCTACCCCCATATTATAATCATTTCCATCCAAGTCACAATTTTAAATTTTTCAATCCTATGAGTTTTGAATCCAATCTAAGCACTCATGTTGAGCATATACCACCCATTGACATTGGGCATCTAGAAAAATTATATGCACAAAGGGATAAATTATCCTATCCCCAAAGGATATTGTGAACCACATGGAATAACCCAAGCCCTATAAGAGAGCAATTACATGTTTTAAATTGAAAAATACACAAAAAATTTGTCATGAAGCTATTGAGACATAAATATACCTCAAGCCACTCAATCTCCAAAAGAGAAGGAGTCAATCCAACTTGTGCTTCAAGAGGTAATTTCTCTGATTCCTAATGAAGTGAATTCTTCTTTGTTTTCTACCTTGTCTAATGAATTGTCAAATGATTCATATAAGGAGGATAATGATGATATAGTTGAGGAAATTATATGTGAGTCCCTTAATATATTAGAGAATGAGCATGAATGTGATGCATGTGTTGAAAATAATGTGCCTTATGTGGATAAAACTCAAAATATTTCTTGTGTTATTATTGATAACGCATCTACACTTGCTTTTACTAATCAAATTGTGCTTGAGAATAGTTGTGTTACTTCTTTTATGGAAGAAAGAGCCATGGAGGCTAAGGCACCTACTCCTACTTCATTGGAGATTGATGTTCCAAAGGAGCTTATGTTAAAAGAGGAAAATTATACACCTTTGGACATTAAGGCTGAGGCCAGTCAAGGAGCTAAGCATGATAAAAATGTGGTAGAACAGGAGATTGAGTTATTTGGTAATGAACTTACTTTGTTTAGTAGTGATCCATCTCTTTCTATCCCTATAACTCCTTGTTTTTGTGAAGATGATCATAGATGTAAATATTGTGTGGATCTTAAATAATTTTTGAATGAACTTGACATACCTTTTTATGCATTGCTTAGTGATAATAGAATGTCAATTATACTTAAAATTTCTAGGTATGAGGAAGGTTTGGTTTCTTGTGTTGATATAGGTACCACTTTTGAGACTAAATGCTTGGAGTCACTACCACTCGAGCTTGAAGTTCATTTGATTCCCAAGCGATTGGAAAGTGATTCTATGCTTGATGAAATACAAGATATGACCTATATTAGCATGGTGGTTGAAAAGAATGAGACAGCCAAGGAGCTACTTGTAATTTTCATTAAAGAAAGTCTTGATCAAAGTATTCTAAGGGTGTTAAGCAAGAATCAAGTGCAAAAGGAATTGTGTCACTTCAAGTGGAGGGCAACATGCTTGTACCATTTTCAGGGAGATCATATCATGTGATCTTACACTAGATAAGGAAGGCATTTATCTTTCTAGATCTTCTGATAACATCCTCCTTGATTTCATTGATTTTATTGGTTGTCTCCTTTATCTTGACAAATTTCATTTTGATTCCCTTACACATCCATTTCATATATCATGTTTTATGATCATGATGCATATGATGCTTCTTTATTCGAAAAAAAATATTTATGGTTGCATTTTATATGATTTAAAGGGACAATCCACACCATATAACTTGCAGCCATTGTAAATTAATCTCGAGCCTCCACTTAAGATGCTTGGAAAGAAGATTACAATGAGTAGCTTTATATTACTCCTCAAAGATGAAAATTTCAACTTCAAGAGCTTGTGTAGATTTAAACTATGGTTGTATCTCTCTAACCTTGAGCTTTTACCTTACTTTGTTTGATATACTTGATGATTAGGTATAGTTCAAGTATGGGGGAGATAACCTTAGCATAAAAATTAGAATTTATTTGCATTGTTTTATTTATTTCTTTTTGGTTATTTGTTTTATTTGAAAAAAAATTTGGCACCACACTTTTATTATGTATTCGTTATTGATCTCACCTTATTTTATCACTAGTCTATACATACATTGAGGACAATGCATGATTTAAGTATGGGGGAGAGAAATAAACATTTTCTTTTCTTTGTTTTAGTTTTTGTGAAATTTTTTTGAAAATTATAAAAATTGTATGCTTTATTTTGTTTTGTTTTCTTTAAGGTTACTTAATGACTTAGCTGTTAAATGGATATTTTGATGCTTGAGATGTGGTAATTTTTTGGATTGAGTAGGTGTGAACTGAATATTCTTTTACCTTGAATTAATGGATTATAGTGGCATATTACCCTTTATGGTAGAAGCCAAACACTTATGTGTGATTAGATCCTTAGTAATGTTACCCTCTAGAATTTATTTTACTTTTTAATTGAGACCACATGTCTTGCATTTGCTTGATAGGAAATGAAAGATGGCATTCATAAAAAATAACCAAGAGCCAACCAAACCTATTATTATTGATTATTATTTGTTAGCCACTTTGAACTTTTAATTTTATTTTTTTAAAAAATAAATATTCACCTTATTTTTTCAAGGGATTCATGTTACACTTTTATATCTTTTTAATATTCATTACATATCCTAGGTTAAGTAAGTGGATGGCTGTTGTCATTTTTCTATCCATTACTTTTTGTTCTCCATTGTCACACCATTATATCCATTATTCCATTGTTTTTTTTCCAAAGAGTTAGGGGCAATCAAAAAAAAAAAAAAAGAAAGATTTGAAAAAATATATAGTAAAAAAGAAAAGCAATAAAGTTATTAGAAAAAGAGGCAAAAGAAGAAGAAAAGGTGGTAAACAAAAGAAAGAACTTGCTCATCTACTACCATTGTTTCATTATTTTTTGCCATTTCTTTCTATCCTCATTATGTTAAAGTGTCCACTCAAATTGAATGAGGTTATGCTTTGCATATTAGGGGATTTGTCTTGATCATAGCATTATCTTGATACTAATCCTATTTTTCCACACATGCATTCCTTAGACATCCTTTCATTACCCACATTACAACTTAATAAAATCCACTTGATTCTTGATTGCAAGTGCTAATTTAGTGGTGGAGATGTAGAAGAGTTGCAAGCTTATGGTAGAGTTTATCCTATGGAATTTTGAGTGAAATTGAATACCTTACACACTTTGAGTGATGAAAGCAAATACTTAACCTAGAGAGGCTTATTTTATTACATTGATTCTTGGTAAAGGTTAGTTTGTAATGTGTATAATTGTTTCTTAATTATTGTCACATTGATTGATAATTTGTAGAAGTTCTTGAGTTAGTGATTTGGTGACTTTAAACATTGTTTCTTTATTTTAGTGTTTCTTTTGGGATCTTTTTTACTTGATTTTGCCCGGAATACAAAAGATAAGTGTGGGAGAATTGATAGAACACATTTATCTTATTTTTCAATGAGGACCATTTTATTAATGTTTTATCACCTGAAAGTGCACATATTGCATTAAATTTAAAAATTTCCCTCAGTTTTTAATTTAATGCACTAGGGGTATTTTAGTCTAAAAAATAAACTTTTAAGAAAATATATAAGAAAAGTTGACAAAGTGTATTTTATGTCTAGTTCATAAGTGGTCAAATTATATTTTTGAAATTAATTTTAGTTTTAGAGTAATTAAATAAAAAGTTAATACTTTCTAACGTGTCTTAGTTTGACCTAGTTTCAATTTGTCTTTATGTGAAAATTCTTATATAATTTTGTGTAACCTAGAACTTAGTTATCTTAATAAATTCTCCCTTCTAATTATGAATTTAATTTTAGACATTAATTATATTTTATTATGTCACATGTTATTTAATTGAATTATGTGATTTATGTGACATAGGTGACATGTGACTTGTGCATCAATTAGGCAATCAAAGTCAACACTCTTTGACGTCAATGGTTGAGCAATTGGACATGATTTATCCTGCATCTTGGAGATTAAATCAACTTAAATAATGTGGATGACACATGAAAAATTACACATATATTGGGGTCATCTATAAGCCAATAGGAAGATGTCACCTTGCAAGTATGATAAAGCTCCTGTTTCTATTTTAATTTCTTTTCTTATTTTTTAATTAGTTTCAGCTGAAGGGGAAAAAAGTTAGAGCATGCCATTTCACTCCATTTTCAGATCCAACACCCATCTCATTTCAACACCTTTATTTTCTCTCACTTGTTCATAGTGTTGTGCATTTTCTTTCTTATGTTTTTCATTTTTCAGCACCATATCTCCCATTTTTAGCTACCAAACCTCCATAAAACTCATACCATTATTATCCTCTCTTCAATATCATCCTAACCCTCCCATTTTCATAAAGATTGAAGCTCATTTCCATCATTGAAGAGCTATAGAATTTGGCCTTCACAAGTAATTACAAGGGTTCTTGAATATTATGAAGATTGCCTAATTTCTTTAGTGAAATCTTGGAGGGATGAAGACAGAGCATGAGTCTTAAGGTTCAAATTAGCTAAGTTATTTTGTTTTCTATCCTTTTCTCTTTTTACTAGATGGTTAGATTCCTTAATCTAGGGTTTAATCATTTTAGCTTGTAAATTCTAATTTGAATTTGATGTTGATGTAAAGAGAGAGGATTGTTTCATTTAATTTCTTCCTTAGATAGCTATGGTGATTCTGGCCACTCTTTATTTAGCACATAATCTTTTGTTTTTCAATTAGTGAATTACATGTGTTAATGTTGCATAATCTTGTGATGTTAATGCTTAAGTAGTTGAGTAGCTTGACATAATCTTGTAGTTACTTGATTCCTTGTCTTGGCCGTGACATTTGAGGGAGAGGTTTGAGTGAATCACTTGGTTAATTTCTTTACCAATTGGTTAGTTGAACTAGGGACTTTAATCTAAGACCTAGGGAAGTTAGCTAATTAGGTGAATAAGCTTAGGATAATTTTCTTAAGTCATGATAGCTTTAGTTAAGAGGAAAGGGAAGCTAAACTTAGCTTAATCATGAGAAGATAATGAGTTCAAAATCAACTAATCTTAGGATTCCACTCATGTAAAAAGGAAAGTTCATTTCACTCACTTTAATTAGCATTTTAATTACTTGCACATTAGGTAATTAGTTTAGATAATTAGGTAACTAAATTTCAAATATTTGGGTGACTTATTGCATTAAGTAACCTTTTATTTGACTTGAAACCATTCCTTGGGAGATGACCTAAGGTTGGCCCTATATTGTATTAGGGTTAGCTTTAATTTAATTTTAAGGCTAAGCAACTAACTCCTATCACTTACGCCATGATGAGAGTGTCCTAAGTCACAACAAATGTGTTAATATGCTATGGCGAAGGTGCTCTTAGCCATAGCGAACTAATATAGTTTTTCTAAAATAATTGTTATGTCCTTTTTCATTCCGTCCTCAATGGTAAGTCACATATTTCATGTTTTTCACATATTTTTAATACTCTAATTTCTAACAAATGTTATCTCTATACTTTGAATATCCTTGGGATCCCAGTTTTTTGGCTTGACCTTAACTATTATTATTAAATGATTTTAAAGCCATGGTTGATCCTTAAAAGTTAATACTTATTAGTTAGTGGAGTCAAATGTGATTAATGACGGAGGTCATTACAAAGTTGCTATCAAGTTCTTGAGTTTTGAGAGCTGGTGCTTGTATATGCATTATTAACTGTCATGTGAGCATTGAGCATATTGATATTGGCTATATATATTTATTACACATATTTCTCCTTTCTAAATCATTTGAACTAATCTAATTGTGTACTAACCTTCTTGTGATATGTTTTATCCTTAGGAGGGGAGAGATGCTAAGAGAAGTTTTAAGATTGTCTACTACTGCTTGACAAGAGGGAAATTGTAATGTCCTCCTTGACATTACTAAACTATAGAACATACCATACAAAGGTTATTAGAATTTTTTAAACCTCTAATGAACTATAGAACACAAATATTAAAAATAAAGAAAAAAATCTTTTAATATAGTTGAGATCCCAAAAATTATTTTGAAAACCATCCAAAATCACCCAAACATATGTATTTATGTATAACAAAAGTGTTTAGGAATGCATAAAAGCCATAGAAGAGAAAATAGGGAAAAAATAGTCATTTATGCTCAAATTGGTCCATATGCTATGGCATGTGTCACATACATTATGGCATGTGGTATAAAACCACAAGCTTATGTTTTGCGCTATGAACCACGACATGTACACTATAGGCTGTAGCATACACGACAGAATTTGCTCTCATGATAGTTCATTTGAGATGAAATTCTTTCACGTGCCATTTTTACATATGATGTCAGATTAGAATAATTCAAATGTTCACGTAAAACTTATTTCATAATCTAACTAATGAAATGAGTTTCATTTCAATCCAACATTTTCTTTGAAAATTGGACACCTATATGCAAAATGACCATTTTATGTCGTTTTCACTCACATGAGCATCTCAAATCCAAACCTTGTGTAATTAGCCACCTCTAAGGGCTTGGCCATATTCAATGGGATATTTTTCACCTGATTGACCAATCAAATCATCAATAATACAACCATGCACAATTTTGGCCATTCAAATGTCCTTTTTCACATAATAGGGCCATTTTTTCACAAAATCACTTATATGGCCAATTTTATACATTCATCAATTCAAATCACAATCATACACTTGTACTAGTATTTTATCCCTCCCTATTATATTTCACACATTTCCATACCATTTCATATCATAGGGTTGAGATATGCACAATATTCACACAAGTGCAACATGGCACATATATGTATACATCTTTATGTCAACTTATAAATATAATTATTATTTACAATAAACAAATTCATTATACAAAACTCAAGTGAGCTGTTGTAGTCCCACTACTCTTAGCTCAAGTCTCCTTTGTTGCTACTAGCATTAAAACTTGTAAAATAATAGCCATAGGGTAGATAAGATAGAGTCTCAGTAACTAAAATAATCCACATCTATCTATTAATAAAAATAATTATAAATAAGTAAATAAAATATCATTTTTATTATTATTCTTATTTCCATAGTACTTATATAGTATATCTATTTTCATAAAACCATTTTCACATGTATGATCATCTTATCTATCTAAACTTCCTTATCATCTCGATTGAACCTATAGGCTCCATTAGACTAATTCTATGCATATTGATCTAAGCACACTTTTAGTGGTAGAATCACTTGACCAAAGGTATTTTATCTTACTTTTGAACTATGGATTCCCTCAATCATACACACAAACAAGGTTTCGTTACTCTAACACCACATCTTCTTAGGTACTAAGGAGCTCAAATCATGTAATGACTACCTAAATGTTCCATGATAATAGTCTCTCACATGTTGTTGCACCAGATATCCTTCTACCATGATCATGTAGTTTCACATATAATTATAAATTATCAATCATATACCCACATATATACAAAATAAATCATTGATCATTTAGCTTTTAAAACAACTTTCTTTAATAATTTACTTTATAAATCAAATCCCTTTTCAATGCAAAATCATGCAAGTTTCAAATCGTTCCAGATAATGCTATCATATATTATATCACACAAATTTACTCATAGATAGTTAAATTGACTAATAGACATAATGAATTATCTAGTTATCTTAACCTTTCTATTTCTAGAAAGGGTTACCTATAGTACTTTCACTTTATTTTCTAATACTTTATCTAGAAAAATATGTGAGCCACATCTATTTACACAATTTATTACTATAAGTCAATTACCAAATTGACTACAAGTACTAGTTAACACAATTAAATTAATTTAAGTTCACTCTAACACTTAATCAATTCCAGTTAAGAACCTTAACTCCAATTCACCTTCTTAATACCTTCCATTAATCTTCCTATAACCCACATAAGTATTTTCATCCTTTTTTTAACCTTTATAATTTAGGCTAAATTGAGTCTATAGCCTTAAAGCTTAATAATTAATCTCTAAACTAGTCACATAATCTTAGTTTAACGACCAATAGCCTTTTTATAACTATTGAGTTAGAAAACAACTCCTTAAAACTCCCTAATCTAATTTCTCTATATCCCAAACTAAGAGAAATTAGGGCAGAATAGGAGAGTAGGAAGGTACAAAACTTACTCGGTAAGTGACAAGTCAGAACTAACCTTTAGGTGCTTATGAATCCTTGCCTAGGTAGAGCAGACTTTTCTCCTCCTTTCTTTTGCTTCTTTTACCCTTTTCCTATCTCTCTATGCAAGTTGATCACCAAAATTTAAAGTCAATTTTTTATGCTATGATGCATGTTGTATATGCTACAGTGATGAAAATCTCATTACAGCCTACATGCTCTACTTTAGATTATATTCTCCCACTTGATCCTATTCATACAATTAGCCATCAACCTAAAAAGTTAATTCACCCTCCAAAACCATGATTATTCAATTAATCCACTACTAATTACCCCTAATTACCAATTAGTTTTTAAATTAAAGATTTAGAATGCTATAGAAATTACTTGAACCCTTACTTGGAAGGACAACTTGAGCCCACTTTATACTTCACATCGATCACCTTAGGGAAATGATGCAATGTTGAAGGAATTGAAGACCATTCTATTGGATGTTGGGGAAATAGTAATGAAACATGAAGAGGAAGTAACAACTAAGAGGACAAGCAAAATAGTGTGAACCTTAGTATTCCTAACCACATTAATATGAAGATGGTGGAGAACTTAGAGAATGACTTGGGGGCGTGGTCCTTGAAGGTGTGGGTTATGGAGAAAAGGATAAGGGAGAGTAGGAAATGGTGAGCAATGTAGGTAAGGGAAATGGAGGCCATAGAAATAGTGGTAATGGTAATAGGGGCAAGGTAATATGGACATAGAGATGAAGGAAATAGTAATATAGGAAATGAAAATAGCAACTTTGAGTATTTTTATAATAAAAGGAGTTGGAATGGAGATGGTAAGGGGCATCCTAGGAAGGAAAAGTTGGATTAGCGCTTCACTATGCCTGAGGTGACTTTAGATAAGGCATAGAAGATTTTCTTGAGATTCCACCCTCTACCATTTAGGGGTGATATGATTGAGAGTATTTTTGAGAAATGGATCAATGAGCTCAAGACCATATTTGAGGTGGTTTCCTGTTCCCCAGAGTAGAGGGTTGTTTTAGCTACAGTGTTGTTGGAGTATGATGCCACCTATTGATAGGAGACTATTAGACCCACTAATAGAAGGAGTTTGAGTTGGAATGACTTTATAATCATGTTTTTAGATTCTACTTCCTTGTAGCCATGAGGTCAGAGAAAGATATTTAGTTCTACTAGTTTGTGTAAGATAATTTGGATAAGGAGAAGTTCATCTAAAAATTTAATGAATTATCTAAGTATTCCTCCTATCTTTAAGATACAACAATAGTCGTTGGAAGCTAAAAGATTACTTGAGAAGGCCAGGCTTAAGTACTTTGCCACTTGGAACATTTAGGCATAGAAAAATATGATGAGATGTGTAATAAGTTGTGCATTTCGTAACTCATAGGATGAGAGATGCTGAGGTAGCTAAAAGAAGGGACAATTAAGGAAGATTGGTTTTACTACTTGAAGCTTTAGGAGCTTTGAAAAGAGGAAAAACATATTTAACAAAATATTTTAATTTAAGGGACCATTTTAGAAGAGTAATGCCCCCAAGCCAACTATAAGTTAAAAGGCTACACTTTAGGGATCTTCTAACCATGCATCTATCATGAGCGTCACAAGAGCCTCGACATGTAACATGGGCTTTTGGCAGGTACCTATCATGTATTATGAGCATCACAAGAGCCTCGACATGTAACATCACAAGAGCCCCCAACCCAGGCCTTGATTTTATAAACTTGAAAGCCATGAGAAGGATACGTGTTTTAGCCTCATAAGGATATTCTTGTTATGCTGATCATATAATACTCCTATGAAAATTTGTAATGAATATGAAAGCCTTTTTTTTCTTTTCTATTTTATTTGGTAAATGATGTGATGGAATCCTCTTTGTGATTATGGTTTAAGGAATTTTCAAATTTCCTTTATGGTGAGAAAAAATGTGTAACTAAAAAGGAAGATTCAAATCTTGGCGTTTTGTTTTTTCTAAATTTCATGGTTGAGTTTCTCTGAAATTACTATTATAACTCTCTTGTAACTATGTCTAATATGAAAATTAAGATCATATGAAATAGTGGACAAGTTAATAAAGGGGGATGAAAGAAATAATGTAGCCATTTTGTCAAGGATCATAATCTTTTCCTTTTCTTGAACATTGTATAGATGATGAATTGTTTTTGTCCAGGCTAATTATTTTATCTTTTAACTATATTTTAGTAGTGATTTACTTATTTAGTTTGAATTTTGCCATGAGTGACATTAAGTCTCCATGAGTGCTTAGGTCTGTACTTAATGGCTTGTGAGGAATATTAAATCTTTACGTGTACCAAAAATGACTATATCTTGTGTTTATATGTTGAGAATACTTTTGGTTCCTTATTTATCATAATTTCTTTTTTTAAAAAAATTGAGAAGTGGGAGGGCAGATTTTTTATTTTCCTTTTCTATGAGTGCACCAAGTCACCATGGATATTTGGGTATTAATCAACAAACTATGAGTAATAATAAATTGTTGCACGTGTTGATTTAAAAATCATCTTCAAGTATCTACTTTCTTGAAAGAAAAATGGTTTATTTCAAGATCTTTCTTTTTAAACTAATAATGAATTAAATGGATTAAATAGTAATTAAATAATAAGTCTTTTCAAAATAAAATAAAATCTCATTTTTAAAAAAAATAATAAACAATTGTTATTATTCACTTATGTTTTTGTATCTTTTAACAATAACAATGATCATACTCGCAAAATAAATAAATTATATTATATTATGTGATTAAGGAATAAATAATTATTTATTACTTTTTTACCTCACCTTTTTTGCCATGAGTAGCGTTGAGTCACCATAGGCATCAATTCATTCTACTACCATGATTGACAATAAGTTTCCATCGGTACATTGAATTTTATTAAAATAAATTTTCAACATATAATATGAGAAAAATGTTAAAATGAAATATGTAGTAAATAATTAAAATTCCATATTGTGGGTAAAAATAAAATTTGAGCAGGCATTAAGACTAATTATATGTCCACAAGTGACAATAAATCTCTATAGGCACATTGAGTCATTTTTAGAAAATAATTATTTTTGTATGTTGATAAAGTGAATTTTCAAAATAAGAAAAAATATATTATTCTAAAATTAGTATAAAAAAATTTTTTTTTAAAATTTAAAATGGGAGTAAGAAAGTGAAGTTAAATTATCTTTGCAAATTAAAACACACCAATTCACATTTCAGAAAATTGTTTTGTTTGCAATTGATAAAATTATTTTCATTTAACTTTCTCTTTTCATAACAAATCATAAATTGAAAGCTACTATTCCAATGACATTTATTCTTATCCCGAACTACATAGGCTTTATAAAAGGGTACATAGGCCTCAAAAGTTAAGTTTGAATCAAGTCTCCTTGTAACTAAATAAATGTTTTGTTTATTTACATTTTATAAACAATTGAATAGGTATTAACATAAATGGCCATATGATTTTCACACAATAAGTTTAAGGTAACTGTTTTCACAAATAGATGCTGTAAGGTACTTAACACCTTCCTCACACATAATTGACCCTCGAACCCATTTTGTTTTCACAAACTATCCTTTTCATTTTCCTTTAGAGGTTTTCCAAGATTTTTCTTTAAAATTTTTGTAGCGATTCCTTTAAATTGGCTTTCATTACGAAGGTTGAATCTTTGTTCTTGCATGCCATTCGCTTCACATTTTCAAAAAAGAGCTTTTGAAGGTACCTATCTTTATAGGGCTTCGAGCGTCTAGGAAGGGCCTACCCAAGTGAGGCTTTTGGTAGGTGCCTGCCTTTACAGGGTTTCGAGTGGCTAAAAAGGGCCTACCCAAGTAGGGCTTTTGGCGAGTGCCTATCTTTACAAGATTTTAACTGGCTAGGAAGGGCCTACCCAAGTTGGGCTTTTGGTGAGTACACTTTTGGCAAGTGCATGTCTTTCTAAGGCTTCAAGCAACTGGAAAGGGCCTACCCAAATAGGGCTTTTGGTGAGTACCTGTCTTTACAAGGCTTTGAGTGGAAAGGAAGTGTCTACCCTAGTAGGGCTTTTGATGGTGATATATTTTTCATATTAATAATTTCCATTTTATTATGTTTCCTCCTTCTCCTACTTCCTTCTTTCATTCTTTTAATTTTTTTTTAAAAAAAGATTCTCTTGTAAATAGAAAATGAAAATAATAAAAAGGCAGCAACATGTGCCCTCATGCTAGTTAGAAAATATCATTACTTCATGTAATTTCTTCGTTTAACCAAACCATTCTTAAGATTAAGCAGCAAGACATGGAATATGTGAATAAATGAATCTAGTGTAATTCAAATGAAGTGCATGTCCCTAACTTCATCCAACACCCTAAGAGTGAACCCTTTATTGTTGAAATTTATGGGAATAAGGGAGAAAGTGTTGTATCATAAGCAAAAAGTATAATACAAAGTGTTGTGTCTCTATTAAGGAGGGTTTCATGAACAAGAAAGAATACAATAAATGTTATGTGAATAAAGGACAAGAGATTGCATTTCACAAAAAGTAAGTTTATTGAATGAATAAACCACTAGAGTTATAAGAGAGGGAGAAATTCAACAAGAAAAATCTCAACAAAACAAAATGTTGGGATGAAAGAAGTCTCCTCATTGGATCCTTTGCAACGCTTGCAATTGATTCATATGTCACTAGGGATACATATGGTCTAGGCAGTGATTACATGAGGCATTTGTCCACCTAATTCTTGTAAGACATCAATCTTCCTAACCCCTTGATACAATATTTTAGTTTGCCATGACTTTTTCCTAAGTCTTCCCCTTTTCTCTTATTTTTCCTTCCCTATATTACTTTTGCATTACATAGGTTGCCTTTTCAAATTTTCAACCTAGCAGGCATTTTAGCTTGATCTTTTTTTTTCTTTATTTTTGTATTTTGCCTCAACTTTTACATAGGTTGCCTTTTCAAGTTTTCAACCTAGCAAGTATTTTTGCTTGATCTTTTTTTTGCCTTATTTTTGTATTTAACCTTAACTTTTGCTTAGGTTTCCTTTTCAAGTCTTTGACCTAGTAGGCATTTGATCTTCACGCAAAATATCTTTTCATAGCATCTGAGTTTATGGGTTTTGACAATTCTTGGCCCTCTATATCAACAAAAAAAAGGGCGCTTATTAAAAAGGCTTGCTTTATAATAAAAGGGCCTTCGTATAAATGAGCCCATTTACCTCAGCAATCCTTTTGATTTGAGAGGATCTTTTTTAAGACTAGGTCTCCTGGTTTAAATTCACTTGGATGCAACTTATTATTAAAAGCTTTTTCCATCTTTCTTTAGTATAATTACCTGTGACATGTAGCTGCTAATCACTTTTCTTTTATCATATTCAATTGTTCAAATTGAGCTTTAATCCATTCATCTTCTTCCAAAGTAGATTTTATGACTACCCTTAATAAGGGCATCTCTACTTCAATTGGAGTTATAGCCTCCATGCCATCTTCTAATGAGTAAGGTGTTGCCTTAGTTGACACACGTATAGTTGTGCGATAGCTATAAAGAGCATATGAAAGCATCTTATGCCAATTATTGTATGTGATTGTCATCTTTCCAATGATCTTTTTGATAGTTTTATTAGATGCCTCAATTGCCCCATTCATTTAAGGTCAATAAGTTACCGAGTTAAAGTGCTTGATTTTGAATTTCTCACACAACTTCTTAACTTCAATCCCATTCAAATTAGGCACATTATTTGTGATAATCTATTCTAGTAAACTATATCTACAAATAATGTTCATTCTCAAGAATTAAGAAAAGTCTTCGGGGTGATGCTAGCAAAAGAAGTAGCCTCTATCCATTTTGTAAAATAATTAATAGCTACAAGGATGAAATGGTACACATTTAAGGCTTTAGGGTTTATTAGATCAATAACATCAAGTCCCCATAAAGAGAAAGGCTAGGGAGCCATAAGGTTGTGAAACGGTTGAGATAGGGCATGTATTCGGTTAGCGTAAATTTAGCATTTATGGCATTTTCTAACATATTCAATACAATCTCTTTTATAGTCAACCAAAAATAACCATGCCTTTGAATTTTTCTAGCCATAGTATGGCCATTAGCATGAGTTCCACATATTCCCTCATAAACCTCTTCTAAAAATTTTTATGCATCTCCTGAGTCAACACATCGAAGTAGTATACCATCAAAAGTTCTTTTGTATAGTACTTTCCTACTAAGGAAGAAATTCATTGCCATATGTCAAATAGTCTTCTTGTCATTTTCAATTACTTCCAGAGGGTATTCTCTACTTTTAATGTAACTCTTTATATCATGCAACCATAGTCATGTTTTTACTTCATTTTCAACATTCAAGCAATATGCGGGGGTAACCTTGGCCTCAATTCTAATCGTTGAACATGAATTCAACAATCTAACTTAATCATGATAGCTAATATGGCTAAGGCATCTACAAATTGATTCTTATCATGAGTTAAGTGGTGGAATCTCACCTTTTTAGATTTATTAATCAATTAAGTAAGATATTTTTGATATGGGATTAACTTGGAAACTTTGGTTTTCCATTCCCTAATTGCTTGATAAATAATAAGAGAAGAATCTCTAAAGACATCAAGTTCCTTAATGCCTAACGTCACAATAGCTTGTAAGCCATTTAAACATGCTTCATACTTAGTCATATTGTTGGTACAATTAAAGCCTAATTTGATGGCTAATGGGAATTGTTTATCTTTTAAGGATACAAGCATAGCTCCTAACCCATTTCCATAAATATTAGCTACCCCATCAAAATACATCTTCCATTTCTCTTCCCTTTGTTCTTTTCCTCTTTAACGAGAACATCCTCATCTAGAAATTGAAAATTTATAAGTTGGTACTCTTCTATAGGATTTGATGCTAAATAATCTGCAATGATACTCCCTTTGATTAACTTACGAGTCGTATATTTCATATCATATTTCGAGAGTATCACTTGCCACTTGAAAACTCGACCCGACACATGGGGACTCTTAAAAATGTATTTTATTAGATCCATCCGAGAAATCAAACATGTAGTATAATACAACATGTATTGCCTTAGTTGTTGAGCAACCCATACTAAACCACAAGATATTTTTCTATTAGTGAATAGAGTGATTCATAATCATTAAACTTTATGCTCAAATAATAAATGGCTTTTTCCTTTTTGCCAGTTTCATCATGTTGCCCCAGCATTGCACCTATAGATGTAGGTCTTATACTTAAGTAAAGAATCAATGGCCGACCAAGTGTTAGAGGCATTAATAGTAGAGGGTTTAACAATTAGTCCTTTATCTTGTCAAAAGCTTGTTGACAATGTTCATCCCACTGGCCATATGATTTTCACACAATAAGTTTAAAGTAACCTTTCTCAGAAATGAATATTGTGAGGTGCAAACACCTTCCTCACATATAATTAACCCCTAAACCTATCTTGTTTTTACAGACTATCCTTTTCATTTTCTTTTAGAGGTTTTTCAAGATTTTTCATTAAAATTTTAGATGGTAACTCCCTTAAATTGGTTTTCATTTCAAAGTCTAAATCTTTGCTCTCACACACCTGAAAGTGAAGTTAAATTATTTTTGCAAATTAAAACATACCAACCTACATTTCAAAAAATTGTTTTGTTTGCAATTGATAAAATTATTTTCATTTAACTTTCTATTTTCATAAAAAATCATAAATTAAAAGCTACTAATCTAGTGACACTTATTCTTATCCCGAACTATGTGGGCTTTGATCCCTATAAAAGGGTACATAGGCCTCAAAAGCTAAGTTTGAATCAAGTCCCCTTGTAACTAAATAAATGTTTCGTTTATTTGTATTTTATAAACAATTGAATAGGTATTAACATAAATGGCCATATGATTTTCACACAATAATTTTAAGGTAATTATTCTCACAAATAGATACTATGGGGTGCCTAATACCTTCCCCACACATAATTGACCCCTGAACCCATCTTGTTTTCATAGACTATCCTTTTCATTTTCTTTTAGAGGTTTTTCAAGATTTTTCCTTAAAATTTTAGTGGTGACTCCTTTAAATTGGTTTTCATTTCGAAGGCTAAATCTTTGCTCTCGTGTGCTTTTTGCTTTGCATTTTTAGATGTGACATAGACGCATCTAACTGAACTAAACATAACTCACAGAAAAAAGCATAAATAGAAATTGCAATATAAAAGATTCTCAAACTCCCACTAATCCAGGGCATTAAAAGAATTCACAATACCTATACAACTTACATGATTTTGAAAAACTCCTATAGATAAGCCCTTGGTCAACAGATTGGAAAGCAACTGTGTGCCAAGAATGTGTATCACATGGGTATGAGATTTAGTAATTTTCTCTTTCATAAACATAAGTTTGATATCAAAATACTTTGTACGATTGAAATTTCTATAGTTATTAACATAGTATACTATAGACTTGTTATCATAGTAAATGGTTAGAGGACATGATATTGACTCAACTAGGCACATGCTAGATATTAACTTTCTCAACCATATAGCTTGATGTGTCATCTTAAAATAAGCAATATACTCAGCTTCCATAGATAAACTGCTATAAGTGTATGCTTTACAATTTTCCAAGAAATAGTTCCTCTAGATAACATAAAAATGTAACTGGTCATAGATTTACAATCATCCAGACACGAGCCAAAATCTAAATCTAAAAGCTAATGATTTCAAGATATTCTGATCTTTTAAACTCAAAATTAAAATACTCAATAACCTCAAGAGAATCTGACTTTCTGTAGGTTAACATATAATTCTTTGTACCTTGAAGATACCTAATAGCAACTTTATAATGATCCAAACTTGAATCATTTAAGTATCGACCTAGCACTCCAATCACAAAGGCTATATTTGGTCGAGTACACACCTGAACATACATAAAGCTGCTAACAGTGGAAGCATATGGTATCTTTTTCATTTTAGCCTTCCTCTTATCATTCTTAGATACAGTAATTTTAACGATAGTTTACCTTTTTGAATAGGAGTAGGTGAGGGAAGACATGAATCCATTCTAAATTTCTTAAGTAGTTGCTCAGTATAGGTGGTATGTGATAAATAAAGAATACCATAAAATTTATCATGACAAATCTGTATCCTAAAAATGAAAGAGGCTTCACCCATATCCTTCATGTCAAAATGGCTAGGCAATGGGTGTTTTATTTCATTGAGGAAATCCATTGAATTACTGGCTAACAAGATATCTTCAACATAAAGAACAAGAATGGCAAAATTGTTCCCATTAAACTTTTGATATATACACTGATTTGAGATATTCTCAACAAAACCAAGCGAGGTGGTAACTTAATCAAACTTCAAATACCATTTTATAAAGGCTTGTTTTAGCCCATAGATAGATCTTTTCAATATGCATGCTAGATGTTCTTTACCAAATTCAAAATACTATCAGTTTGTGTCACGTAGACTTCATACAAGTTGCCATTCAAGAATGCAGTTGTAACATCTCGAAATTTTAAGACTCAAATTTATTAAAAAAATAAAATAAAATATCTATAATTAAATTAAAATTTAAAATAACTTGATAGAGGTCCAGAGTTTAAATTTTACTAAGTAAAAGTTGGGTTTTATTTTATTTTAACTATTAAAAAAATTACCAAAGTTGACCCAGGCTTTTGTGCTATAATAAAAAATGTTGGTCCCCTTATTGTAATTTTTTCTAAAGTCTTATGTTAGCATTTTAAAGAGCAAATGGACATGGAAACGAAATGGAACAAAGAAAAAGGAAAGAAATGAATGGGAGAGGGGAAGAAGATAGGAGAAAGAGAGGGAGTTAGGCTTAGATCTAGGAGGTTTTGTGATCGTTGTGAGCTTATCTACATAACAGGTAAACTCCCTACTTCAATCTTCTTCCTTCTTTCTTGATTTTCTTCAATTTTTGGAAGACAAAATTTCTAGATTTTGATCCCAAATGCTTTATTCTTGTAAGCTTTGGTTTCTTTGGATCTTAAAGAGAATGTTTTGAGTTTCTATATAGTGATATAATATTTTGAGTGGATAATTAGATGAAAAGAGGTGTTTTAAGCATAAATTAAACCCTGAGAAGTTGGGTTGTGCTCCTCAATAGTTTAAGTCTATTGATTTAGCTATAATTTTGCTATTTGAGCCCAATAAGATTTGAATTAAGGTTTGGTTTTCATTATAAGGGCTAATGGTAAAAGTTGATAACATTAAGTGAAGGTTTTAAATTATTTAAAAATTACATGAATTGAAAATTAACCTAGTGATGGCTAATAATGGTTTTGGTGGTTAAGTGATACTATGTGAATGGTTGGTTTAATATATAGACCATGAGGATGGATTATGACTCATTGACCCAAGTTGTGTGGTATGAGTTATAGTCTTCATTAATGATGTTTGTCATGATAAGTGATGTGGATCACTTATATGTTGTAAGAAATTATTGGTGGAACGTATTGAGTAGTTAAGGAACAAGGCAAGTCTTATTTTTAAATTGATTAAAAATTATATGAATTGAAAATTAACCTAGTGATGGCTAATAATGGTTTTGGTGGTTAAGTGATACTATGTGAATGGTTGGTTTAATATATAGACCATGAGGATGATTATGACTCATTGACCCAAGTTGTGTGGTATGAGTTATAGTCTTCATTAATGATGTTTGTCATGATAAGTGATGTGGATCACTTATATGTTGTAGGAAATTATTGGTGGAACGTATTGAGAAGTTAAGAAACAAGGCAAGTCTTATTTTGTACAAGAGGAACCCTTTTGGTACCAAAGGGTTGAGGTAACAAGGAAATTTATATTTTTTATTACTTTGTTTTAGCTATTTTTGAATAAATATTACTAGTTATCATGCATTATATATTTTAAAAGATGAAATGTGCTTTATAAGGGGTTATGGGGTACTACTTTGATTATTGTGCAAATATGTTTTTCTAATTGTTTAACAATAATGTTTTTATGAAAACGAGATTTGTTTGCATGTATTGTAATCATAAAGAATAAAAGTTGCTCTTAAGGAAGTGTAATTAAGTAAGGTACCTTAGATAGGCTAAGGAACTGCTTAAGGGAGATTTATAAATGTTATACTACCTTAGAGTGTTGAAGTGGTCAATACTCGGGAAAGGTAGACACGAGTAAAAGGCATAATCTTGATGGGAGTTCACCAATGAGAAGGTGTGGACTTTTGATATTCTGTGGCACACTGCCAGTACTTAGTGTTGCCTTACGTGTTGTGTGCTCAGTGCACTAAAGTGGTTAGTATATTGAGTATTCGACACCTCTCAGTGGGGGAGGGAATTCGATATATGAAGTGTGAGGTTGAGTGTCTAGGCCAAAGTAGCCTTTACATGGAGAGTATGTCGGGCTGGCTCTAGGAGAGAGTTAGTTTTGACTGCTTAGGATCCATATCGAAGAGGCATAGGCGATTTGATAGATTAGATCATGCCTTAGATTATGTTTTATGCCTGTGGAAGTACAAGTGGGTATAAGGTTTACCTGTGAGTTAAAGAGTGCCAGGGGATATTCTGTTAGCCATAAAAGGCCATACCGGCTTATGTCATGCATTCATGCATTTTAAATGGCTAAATTATATACTATGTTGAATTTATTATTCGTTTATTCAATTATAGCTTGCTTTGTAATAATCAATGTAGATTTCTTTATTGCTAAGACTGTGGTTGTCTCACCCCTTTCTTTTTAATATTTCTAGGTCCAGGTGAAGGAACAAGTGGAGGACAGGGAAAGGAACATAGCTAGGGGTTGTTTATGAATTATAAAGAACTACAACCTCTTTCTTTTAAGCAAATTTATTGTAATGTATTTAGAATTAGGGTGTCCGTAGGATGTGATTATGTATATGTTGTGAGTATGTGTGGATTGTATAGCTTGTGTATGAATTTTTATTTGCTTGTAGACTTGTGGTTAGGAAACTTGGCTATGGTGTGTGGTTTTTATGGATTTATTTAGTAGACCAAGTTTTCACTACAAGAAAATATTTATTTTGGTATATATGTGATTCCACAAGTAAATGCAAAGTGGTTGCATTACAAAATGGTGTGCTAAGGGCAAGCATACATCTTGGATAGAAAGAGTAGGTGCATGGGCCCCACAGAGATCTCTGAGCCAAGTGAAAATGTTTAGCGTGTATATTCATATGTGTATATGATATTTAGAATAGTTTTTGGCCACTCTTATGTGATTTGTGCATTTTGAGGGTTTATGATCCATTTTAGAAAATGGCACTCAGGTGGTCAAATTTTGGTATAAAGGGTTTTTCTATCATTTAAATATTCTATGAGGTGTTTTTAGTCCTATTTGACATGTCCAAAGTGTTCCCACAAGTTTGTGACTATTAGGATGAGATTTGAACAATTTTGAAAATGCTTTACCAAAAAATTGTAGTTTTGCATCCAGGTGTCCAAATCTTAATCCGACCGTTGAATTTCTCTAAAATTTAGATCACAATAAAACCTTTTATAAGCTTCATGTGGGCTTTGAAATCACATCAATTGGATACTGGATGGAGAAACGGCATACTCTAGAATTTGGTCTGGAGGAGCTGTCATGACAGCAACAGTGATGATATTGCAACATGCATGAAATTCAATCTATCTATTGGATCTTTTCAAAATTTAGTATGCTAATAGTAATCTTTAAAATTGATATGTAGGCTTTAGAATTGCTCCGATCAGAGGTCGAATGATGAAATGATACACTCTGGAAGTTAAGCTGTCATGACAGCAAAAATGACCAAACTTTTTAATCCAACTGTTGGATGTTTTTAAAATTTAGTACACTTATAGTAGCTTTTGAATGTGACATGTGAGCTTTAAAATCACTTTAATTGGAGCTCAAATGGTGGAACGGCACCTCTCGAAAGTTAGCCCGGGAGGGCTGTCATGATAGCAATTTAACACTATCATGACAGCATCTTTTTATTCTACTTTCATCTAGCTTGCTTCCGTGTGTTATAGGTAGAACCTATAAATTTTTTAAAGGTTTTAAATGATTTATTTCTTAGGTTAGTTAGAGGATCAACTCCTTAAATATACTTAGTTTATTTGAATTATGTAATTTTTGGATAACCCTCGGGGAAGTGTTACAGCAGTCTTGACATCCATCTAGTTAAGATCAAGATCAAACTGCACAACTACAGCCATCACTACTCTAAAAGCATCTTTAGTAGATATTGAAGAGGAGGTCTCTATGTAATAAACACCTTCTTTTTTGTTGTAACCTTTAGCTGCAAGTTTTCCTTTGTATTTATCAATTTTACCTATAGCTCCTCATTTTGTTTTAAAGACCCATTTGCAACCCACTAATTTAAAACTCTTTAGTAGCTCCACAAACTCCCATACATGATTGCATTATATAGAGGCAATTTCTTCACTCATAGCCTCTAACCATTCAAAAGAATGCGTGCCAAAAATAGCCTCTTAGTAAGATATTGAGCCTAAACTATCAATTGTATCTAAATCAAATTTCTACAAATACACCATGTAATCATTAGAAATAGCAGACCTACAAACCCTTTAGGACCATCTTATGTAAATGGTGTCCTAAATTAGGACTTAAATCATCATACTATCATGGTTAATCAAGGAATAACCTAAAAGAGTTTTCCTATAAAGATTAACCTAAAGAGTCATTAACATATGTTTTCACAAACTATTTAAAACAAAAGGATCTCAAGTTTTTAAAATGTTTCAAGAACTCACATCATTCAATTAAACATGTGCAGAAGCATGTGATTGATTAAGTATTAAGAAATACATCTTAAGTAGGGAGAAAAACCTTCCCCCTTTATTCTATCTTTATGCCCTACTCCATATAGTATATATATTCACCAATATAACATATGGCCACTCAAACCCTTTCATAACCAGCAGCAGGGGCCAAGGTCTTAATCAAATTTATCATAATGATTACCAACTAGTCATCATACTTTATATAATATCTATTCATCAATAGCTCATCACATGCATGATTTTCTTTTTTCATTCATATATAATTAATATCAACTACTCACCCTTGGACATCCAAACACAAGGGGAGACCATAACAATATTCAATTTCTCAAATCATGCATATAATAACTACTTCCACTTGTACAAATATTTTAGCCCACTAACATAAACATAAGGACCAAATCACAATCCTAAGGGCCCCAAATACATTTTCACCTAACACAAAACCAATAATACAAGTGGATCAAGAACATATTATCCTAGTTGACAATATCATAAACCAAATACACATATTAAAATAAAAAGAAAAAGGCTTACAGAAGTGATTATTATTACTTGGTCTAATGCTCATTTCTTTTGTTCTTCCTAGATAAGCTAGCTCCTATAATATGTTAAAATAAAAAGGTGAGTATAACTACTCAGTAACCAAAATACATCTAAGTTATAGAAATGCATAATAATTAATCATAAATGTAAGTGGCTAACAAATTTATCAAGATGACCATGTAAACAATCATATCAAGATCATGCTAATCACATTAACATCTAACTCATGTGAATAATCTCAAGAATAAAGTCAAGTACAAAATTAGCATGATTGCCCACAAGTACTAAATGTTTGTACAAATTTGGCACAAGTAGCCACATATACATTATTCACATATTTACTATATGTTCTCATTTCTACAATTACAATCATAGTCTCAAACATAGTCATTAATCACTCAAATGGCATAATAATAATAAAATGCAAGATTAATCTCTTCCTTTTATCCCCCCTTATTTCCTTTGACATGAAATCCATAAGCCAACAATCAAAAGGGATCATCCATGTGGTGAGACTACCTAAGGCCTTAATTATATCATGATTCGCTACCAGGTTAGGGTTGCAACATCCTGAAAATTTTAAGACTTGAATTTATTTTTAAAAAATAAAATATCTATAATTAAATTAAAATTAAAAATAATTTGATAGAGGTCTAAAGTTCAAATTTTACTCGGTAAAAGTTTAGTTTTATTTTATTTTTAATCATAGGAAAATTACCAAAGTTAACTCGAGCTTTTGTGTTATAATAAGAAATGTTGAGCCCTTCCTTGTAATTTTTTCCAAAGTGTTTGGATCAGTTTTTTAAGAGTAGATTCACGTAGAAATAAAACAAGAAACCATAGGAAAGAAACGTGAGATGGAAGAGAGGAAGAGAGGGAGTTAGGCTTGGATTTAGGAGGCTTTGCGACTATTGTAAGCTCGGTTACACGATAAGTAAACTTCCTACTTTAATCCTCTTCCTTCCTTTTTAGTTTTCTTCAATTTTTGGGAGAGAAAATTTCTAAAATTTGATCTTAAAGGCTTTATTCTTGTAAGCTTTAGTTTCCTTGAGTCCTTGGGAGGTTGTTTTGAGTTTTTATATGATTGCCTAATGTTTTGAATGGGCAATTAGATGAAAAATGGAGTTTTAGGGCAAAAGTCAAACTCCAAGAGGTTGGATTTTGCTCCTCAATGGTTTAAATCTATTTATTTAGTTATAATTATGCTATTTAAATCCAATAAGATTTAAATTTAAATTAAGGTTTAGTTTTCATTATAAAGGCTAATCGTGAAAGTTAGTGATACTAAGTGAAAGTTTTTAATTGATTAAAAATTATATGAATTGAAAATTAACTAGTAGTGGCCAATATATGATTTTAGTGGTTAAGTGATACTATGTGAATGGTTGGTTTAATATATAGACCATTATAGTGGATTATGGCTCATTGACTTAAGTTGTGTGATTTGAGTTATAGTCTTCATTAATGCTATTTGTCATGAAAAGTGATATAGATCACTTATATGTTGTAGGAAATTATTGGTAGAACTTAATTGGAGGATAAAGAACAAGTTAAGTTTCATTTTGTATAAGGAGAGATCCTTTTGATATAAAAGGTTGAGGTAATAGGGGAATTTATACTTCTTATTGCTTTGTTTAGCTATTTTTGACTAAATATTACTAGCTATCATGCATTATATATTTCAAACGATTAAATGCAATTAATTCTGTTTTATAAAGATTTATAGGGTATTACTCTGTATAATAGTGTATATATGTTTTCTATTTATTTAACAATAATATTTTTATAGAAATGAGGTTGTTTGCATGCATTGTAATTATAGAGAATGGAAGTTACACTTAAGGAAGTGTAATTAGGTTAGGTACCTTAGAGAGGCTAAGGAATTGCTTAAGAGAGGAGTGATATTTGTTATACTACTTTAGAGTATTAAAGTGGTCAATACTCAAGAAAGGTAGATAAGAGTGAAAAGCATGATCTTTGTGGGAGTTCACCAATGGAAGATATGAACTTATGATATTCTATGGCACACTGCCAGTACTCAATGTTGCCTTTCATATTGTAGGCTCAGTGCACTAAAGTGGTTAGTAGATTGAGTGTATGACGCCTCTCAGTGGGGGAGGGAATCCGACATATGAAGTATGAGGTTGAGTTTTTAGGCCAAGGTAGTCCTTATATGGAGAGTAAGGCAGGTTGGCTCTGAGAAAGGATTAGCTTTGATTGCTCAGGATTCACGTCGAAAGAGCACAGGCGGCTAGGTGGATTTAATCATACCTTAGATTATGTTTTGTGTTTGTAGAGTTACAAATGGGTATAAGATTTATCTATGAGCTAAAGAGTACCAGGAGGCATTATGTCAGATAAGGAAGGTCATATCGGCCTATGTTATACATTCATGCATTTTAAATAATTAAATTATATGTTCTGTTTAATCTATTATTCATTTATTCGACTGTGGCTTACTTTGTAATAACAAATGTAGATTTCTTTGTTATTAAGATTGTGTTTGTCTCACCCCTTTCTTTTCAATATTTTCAGGCCTAACTGAAGGATCCAATGGTGGACAGGGAAAGGAGTAGAGCTAAGGGTTGTTTGTGGATGGTAAAGAACTGCAACTCCTTTCTTTTAAGCAAATCTATTGTAATGTATTTAGGATTAGGGTGCCATTAGGATGTAATTATGTATATATGTGTGTGTGAATATGTGTGGATTGTATGGCTTGTGTATGATTGTTTGTTTGCTTATAGACTTGTGGCTAAGAAACTTGGTTATGGTGTGTGGTTTTGATAGATTTATTTGGTAGACCAAATTTTGAAAATGCCACCTCTAATTTAGTAAATAAGCAAAGAGATGGCATTTTGCCACTCAACGAACGCAACCTTGTCGATTTTAATTATTAAATAAAAAATTTATTTATTTTTAATACTAATTAAATAATATTGATAAAATAATTATATAATCTAATAAAAGAAAATACTTAATTAATGACAAATTAGAGAGGTAGCATTTTATTACTGAAATGTAACTTAATTATTGACTAACAAAAAGCTGTGGCATTTCATTTAAAAAATGCCAACTTTGTATATTGACTAAAATTATAAATAAAAAGAATAATTTATAAGCAATGGCATTTTATATAAGAAATGCTATGTAACATCCTCAATTTTTAACTTTAATTTTTTTTAGTATTTGAAAGGGGTAAATGGGTAAAATTTAGTGATTTATAAGTTAATGAAATTTTTGATTACTAATAAGGATATTGGATTATGGGACAACCATATAAAAGGGCTAATTGGAGTTTGAGCCGACTAGGTATCATGTCAAACCTAAAATCTATAATGGGCTTTACTATGCCATTCATTGTGGTGGATGCACGGAAGTATGATTTAATTAGATTGGGTGCACATATTGAAACAGAAGAGGAGATAAGAGGGATGTGAAGGGTGATAGAGAGGGAGTATTTCTCAATTAGGGCTTCATATTTTGACCTCTTGGGAAACCATTTAAGCTAGCCACACACTTGGGTAAGCTTCCTGTTCACTCTCCTTCCTCCTAATGCAGAATTTATATTGGTTTGGAAAGTGTTGGGTGTTGATTTTAGTTTTTCTTAGGTTTTAACTAAACCCGTTAGCTTAGTTAGGGCCTTAAGTTTTGTAGTGATTTGGGATTGTTGGCTAGGGATTGGGCAAACCCTAAGTGAAAATTGGAAGGTTGGGAGTAATGTGGGTGAAAAATTGATGTTATTTAGGTGTTTAGGTTTTAGATGGAATTACTGGAGTGTGTTAGAAGTGTTAATGGTGTTAAATAGAGAATTTGGGTATAGTAGATGCCCAAAATTTTGCTAAAGGGGGTTTACTTAAAGTTATAATTGATTATTAGTGTTTAATCTTGTAGATTAAATATTGATCGAGCTTTATTGAGCTATTGGACTATCGAAGAGTTTGTAATTTTCCATGATAACGCTTTACGTGACGAAAAGATTGAGGTAATAAAATAATCTAATCCTTTACTTGTGTATTTGAATATCTATGAGATTTGTGAAAGTGTGTGTATATATATTATTAAAATTATGATTTATATTTGTATGGTTAATATTTTAGAAATTCATGTGATATGGTATTATACTAAAGAATTGCTTATGCTTAAAAACCCATTTTTATGTTTATGTGTGAAAGATTGTGAAAATGGATACAATGTGAAATATTAGTACTTGAGATCAAACATGCCTGATAAGTGATATGCATGTGATTGAAATGTTATGAGTATGATCATTATAAGAGGGGGTGTTCACCTTAGAGTTGTTAGGGGATTATTTGTTTGAAATTGATATGGTATACTAGCACCATAAAGGCCCTAATCCACAGTCTATTCTTGTTTAAAAGTTTCATTACTATTTGAGATAGATTGACCCTATTACAACCTAGGTATTCAAGGAAATAGTGGAATTTGTGGTCCATAATGGGTGAAGGTCCCTTTGGTTAAGGCTGCCTCCCATGATTAGTGAGTTTTAGGCCAATCCAATTACATGAAATTGGTCCTACTGTATTGTTAGCCCACATATTAAGTCATAGGAAATAAGGAGGATATAAGGCGCAGAATTTTGATCATACATTGTGTGAATTGTTATATAATATCATGTGTTTGCTATATATTCAATAAATGTTTTATTTTTTACTTTATACACTCATATGATATTCCTGCATACTTGTAAATAGATTAGATTATTTGGTTAATGAGTCATCGACTTACCCCTGTGGTTACATTTTACAAGTGAAGGCTTTAATAGGGGCAAAGGGAAGGAAAACTTAATTGGGATTTGAGGAGCTTAAGTTTGTATGTCTTTTTCCCTATCTTTTAGTATATTTGTAATGAATCAATTGTCTAAATATGCCACCTTTGGATCATATATTGTTTTGGGTCAATTGCATGAGAATTTGTAATTTGTGAGTATCTCAGCCTAGGAAGAATGTAATTGTAATAAAATTGTTGTGAATGAGTTAAGATACTAATACAACTGATGTTATTGTAGGGCGCGTGTGTGTTTGAATAGCCAAGAGATTGTTATAGGCAATTTATTACCACCCCTTGAATTACTGTGAAATTAGGATTTGATGGCCATATTTTGTTTGAAATGTGTGCATTCTTGTATAACTATTCAATTAGGTGTGTTATGGCCCATTTGAGTTAGTTCAAGTGGTCCTAGGGTCATTAGCACTTGGTGGGTGAGTTTGGATATCCTTGTGTTTGTTTTGAATGGAAAAAGGATAATTTTGTGTTAGGGTGTCCAACTTTTAAATGGTAAAGTATTTGGATATGAAACTAGTACCAATAGGTAAGTTGCTTAAAAAGCTATATGTGGACATTTGAATCGCTAAAATTAGACATTAAAAGGAAAAAATGGTGTGCCCTAAAAGTTAGTCTCTCAGTGCTATCATGATAGCAGTTTGCTATTATGATAGCAAGGGTGCACAGAAGCACAAGACATGTGCACCATGGCATATTACATAGCAAGGAAATTGATCTCTTTGTGCTACCTATTGCAGTGGATGTTACAAGCATTGTAGAGGATGGTGCAATTTAGAAGTGCCCAAATTGTCCTCTTTTGATCACTATATGGCTTAATTTATGTTTCCATGCTTTTGTTACTTCTTCTAAGTTGTTTTAAATTGTGGTTTGAACTTAAACATCTTTTTAAAAAGGGTTTCTTAGGATCTCAAACTGTCAAACTCATTTTTTTTTGTAAACACTTGTATTATGATAACCTAATATAAGGAATTATCTTTATCCTAATTATCATAATGATATTGTGTGTGTAGACATTACATGTCACCTCTCTGCCTTAGATTTAATATTAGTGGCATTTCATTTTTTATTACTACAAAATGTATGCTACTAAATTCCATTTCTATAGTAATGGAAGTACTTAAGTTAAGTTGGGAAATTGATATATAATGCTTATTATCATAGATTGTGGTGAGTGGGACCTCAGTAAGGTTCAAGAGGTGATAGTGGTGATTTTGTACTATGGGTAACCTTTTAGTGGTTAAAGGATTGAGGAAACTAGATAATTTATATTATTTATTATCTTGTATAATTTATTTACAAGATTGATTGTACAAGTTTATGTTAAAAAATATATGTGTACATATGTTTTGCCAAAAGTAGAGTATTTTGAAAAAGAGTAGAATATTGGCATGTGAAATGGTATTTTAAAATTTAAGGTAAAAACATTAGTTATATATATGTTTTAAAATGAATATCAATGCATGTTAATTAGAATGTTCATATGGTGATAGACATGTGTTTGAGTAGGTAGCTAATTGGGCATGATTATATGCAAGATAATATATGTGCATGATCTAGTGGTGATATGTGGTGCATGTTGGTAAGGTTGGAGTTCACCCTAACAAGGATGGAGGAGATTAAGTCTATATGGCATCTCTAACACTTTGGGATGCCGAGTGCAACTTGTACTCTCATTAGTGCTTGAAAGAGTGCAATATTGGAGAACTGCTCTCCTTAATGTACAAAACTGTGCGGTCTTAGAGATTACGTTCATTTGCATTTGTAAGATGCGATATTCGAGTAATGATACTCTGATTAGTTGTAATAAGAGAACTTATAGTCTGGAAGTGGATTATGATGCCTTTAGCTGGGTAGTCCTACCATAGAAGGTAAGCTCAAACCAGACATGTGGTTGGTCCTATTCGATAGCCTATAGGTTTAGTTGAGGACTATTGGAACATTTATTAGATATGGTCTAGCATTCTATTATGGTGATATTATATATTGCACTTTTATGTTTCATATCTTTGCTTTAATTCTTGTTTATAACTTTTGCATGATAATCAGTAATATAGATTGTCCTAATTACTGAGATTTTTATCTCATCCTCTATGGTTATTATTTTACAAGTTTTAAGTTGGATATAGCACAGGGGAAAGAGCCAGGGAAGAACTAGTTCTTTAGCTATATATGCTTTGTAATTCCTTGTGTACTTTTGAGTTTGTGTATATATTTGTAATTATAAAGTAATCTTGGGTTGCTAATTAGGAATGCATAACATTTTTTGAGATAATGCATTTGTATGATATTACATGTATGTTGTAATTTTTCCTAAACTTGTTTATATGGTGATGTATGTGGTGATGGGCTAAAAGCTATTATGATAGCAAGGTTCATAACGCATGATGCAAGGTTCATAACAAGGCACGTGCACCGTCGTGTAAGGTTCATAAGCTGCAGCCACATGCCATAATGCATAGACCACATGATGCAACATCTATGTTAGAAGTGCCAAAATGACATGTTTGGCCTTGTCTTCCTGTGTTTTTCTTCCCAAATCTTTTCATGCTTCTCATATTTTTAAATTTTAATTAGCTTTGAGCTCAAACTACATATTTCAATGATTTTTAGGATCCCAAATGTTTTTAAAATGTATCTGAACATTTTACTTGATTTAATCCTTTTATGTTTATCGTAAACTTAAGAGAGATTAATAACTTCTAACTATTGTTGTTGTGATTGTGAGATAGTTATTGGTAATGTTAAGGTGGACATTATAATTTTTGTGGGGCTAATGGCTAAGGGATGAGGTTTGGACACTTGATTGTTGATTCGTGAATGCTAAATGATTAGCCTTGGCCCCGAGTGTCCAAAATACCCATAAGATATTTGATTGTTGTGAGACCAAAGCCAATAGCTAGTTATTTAATTACCTACATATGGATGCTTAGATCATCTTAATCGAACATCTGAGTTGAAAGTTATGTGCACTGGAAGTTAGATTCAAGATGTTGTCATGACAACTTTGCTGCCAACACAGATGCACCGTCTAGTTGGTATTGTTGGCTATGGTGCTGACACAGAGAGTGTCAGCTATGGTGAATGGCAACATTAGCTAAGCAAATGCTCTCTGTACCATGAGTCTCAGTGGATAGTTTTGTTTTGAAGAAAATAACTCTTTTGACTTTGTTTTCACTTGTTTTTAATTGTAAACTATTTTCATGCTTCTTAAATTGACCTTACTCTAATATAAGTGATTAAATGGCCTTTAATGTTTGACTTCAAATTTAAATTTATTTTGGGATCCATTTCTTCAATATTTTCTTGCTTAGCCCTGATGATATTTAAAAGAAAGCCAAGGTTGATTCTAGTAACTTGCCACAGTATCTTCGTTAATGTTTTATTTAATTAATTAGTAACTATAAAACTATAATTTAAATAAGTCTAATTTGCAAACATTTACTCCCTCTGTTAACAAATGTAAGGCATTTTTAACCAAATTTCACCCTTCAATAAAGTAATTACCTACTTTTAAACTAACTTATTTTTTTATATTTACTCCTATTAACTACCCTCTAATAAATATAAAGTCACCATCAATAGGAGCACTTTTGAAAAAAAGATAATAATTATATCTCAAAAGACTAAAAATGCCTTACATTTTTTAGCATCGAACTTTTCAAAAAATACCTTATATATTTGAACGGAGGGAGTACTAACTAAAGACCAGGGGAATCAATTGCCCATCTCTGATGACGTAAAGCTCATGACCTCTTATGCCCCTTCATTTTATTTATTTATTTTTTAACTCGAAGTTTATAGATGTTAAAAAACAAACATCCCAAAGATACTTCAGAGTCAACCAATCATATAACTGAGCATTCTTTTTATATAATATAAATATTTGGTGTAACAATGAACAAATTATGCAATAATAGAAAAAGAAATAAAAAACTAATCAGTTAAATGACTCGACAATATTGAGGTGTAGTCATTTTTCATTTTATTTGTTAGTCTCGGGTTATATGAACCAAAACAAAATAATAATAACAAAAATATTTTTATTAATTTATTTTAACTTTTCACACTGTTTAAAAGAGAGTGAATAATAATTTTTAAGAAAAATATTTTTTAAAAAAACTTTCTACACTTGTTGATATTATAACTAATGTAAAAAGTGAGTAACTAGTATTAAAAGAACAGCAACTATACACAGTTTATTTATAAATTGCCACCATTTACAATTTTTATACTGTTTTTAACTGGTGCAAAAGTTTTTTTCTTTGTACTAGTGAATACAGGTATTACCATGGACATGAAATGTGACAGGCACTAAGAAGCCCCTATTCTGAAAATCGCAATGATTAAAGTAAAACTAAAGACAACAAAATAGAATGCCCAGGGACACGTAAGTGAAGAAATATATAATAGTATGGAAGTGAAAGTTGGAGAGGAAACAACAAGCAGTGGATTCACATGCACTATTTATGTCCCTCACGCGCCGCTCACTATCATCTTCTTTTTCTTGTGGTCCACCTCAACATCACCAATATATTTCCTCATCAATTCAAATTAGACATATTTAATTGTTATATGTCTCTTCTCATCTCAATGCAACTATTCATATCCTCTGCAATTGGTTGTCTTCCAACTTGTTAGGCATCTTCATCATCATCACCATCACTTACTAATGCATTCATAATTAAGGACGACAATTTAGGTTCAACTGCAAGTACTATATGACATGTCTGGTCTTTCTCCATTTGAGTTAGTTGGATAAGTCAATGATCGACTTGAGTTTGGAGTGAGTTCAAAGGATCTTTAGAGTTTGTATTAGGATAAATTAACCTTGATTTGTATTTCCTGTTATACAGTCATCAGACCCAGCATATGCATCTCCTATCTGATTTGTATATAATCGTCTCAATTTACAATTCCCACAATCTGTCTTAATTTTAACTATTTGATCGATTTGAATTGTCATTGTATACTCTTATATTTTATTGAAAAAATGACAATAAAATCTCTTCAAATTACATAAATGACAATCTAGTCTCTCAAAATACCATAATTTAATTGAAATCTCTAGAGAATTGTGTCAAGAAATTTTTAATTGAAAAGATAATTTTACCCTTATTAATAAGTTATGATTTCTTAGTTAATTATTCTTGCAATTATTTGAATGTTATTCTTTAAACAAAAGTTATAATTGATACTTGTTATTTTAATAAATTATTTTTCAATAACAAAAATTACATTGATAAGTTGTGATTACTTATTTAACTTTTATAATTCACAGAATAAAAGTTGTTATTCCTTAAACAAGTATGTGATAACCCAACCAGGACAAAGGGAAAAAAATTTCAAATTAAATCAAACTAAAATAGCATAAAATTAATAGGAGTAAAGTTAAATATAATTAAAATAAAATAGAATAAAAAAATTCAAATTTAAAATCCTATAAAATCATATCATAGCAAATCATTTAGATATCCATCCCGCAACTAATAGGATTTCATAATATGTCAACATAATAATCTTGAAACAAATGAATTAAAAAAATTAATAAAGAATCAACAAGAAAATAGACTTTATAAATATTTATGTATGTGTTAGATATAATTAATAGAAAAACCCTCGTTTTCCATCCCCCATAGTTCAATTGCCGCCACATCAATCCATCATGACTTCAATTATTAAAAGTCTTTGTTATAATTCTTTTTGCGATTGGACAGCTACAGACCACGATCATAACATTACTCTTTGAAAAAATGATAATCAAGGATTCTTTAAGAACATTAACCATAATTAAAGATTATAATATTTTGAAATTACAGTTAAGGATCATAGTTTTTAATTGAGATAAAAAAATACAGTTTATAAGGTGGCATTCACTGACGCTACTTGAAGATTCACTAGTCCAACTTAGACATATATTATGAAAATACAAAACTTCACTTGAAAATTAATTGTTTAACAAAAAATCATAATTTGGACAAGTTATTTTTTGCTAAGCAATCAATTCCAAAGTGAGGTTTTATTTTTTCATAATAGACATTAGAAATTTTTTCAAGTCTGATTAGTGAATTCTCAAGTGATGCTTTTTGTTAAACAATCAATTACCAAATAGAGTTTCATCTTTTCTCAATATATGTTAGAAATTTTTTTAAGTTGGGTTAGTGAATTCTCAAGTGGCGCTTTTTATTAAACAATCGATTTCCAAGTAGAGTTTTATATTTTCACAATATACGTTAGCAATTTTTTCAAGTTGGGTTAGTGAATCTCCAAGCGATGTTAATGAATCCCATCCCATAAACTACATTTTTTTATCCCAATTAAGAACCATGGTCCTTAACTAGGATTTCAAAATGTTATGGTCCTTAATTGAGATTAATGTTCGTCCTTAATTGAGAATTCAAAATGTTATGATCTTTAATTGGAATTAATATTCTTAGAGGGTCCTTAATTATTATTTTCCCTTAGTTGTCTTTTGCTTCAATTCACCTACCCATGAACGTGCCTTTTCTTATTCTTCTATCAGCGTGGTTGTTTCCTTCACAAATCTACATGGCCTAAATCAAAACTAGCCAATTGTGATATTCTTTTAGGACTGATGTTCAAAAATCTGGAAATATGGGGGTTTTAGATTGAAGTCTCTTCAACAACAAAATTGACTCCTCCATATGTTTCCATTGACTACTCTATAAGGTGATATGGACAAGACTTTCCTAGCCATTAAAATAGCATCAAAAAGGTGGATCTTTATGACTAGTTGCAACAGGAGAGTGTATAAAATAACAAGGTGGTATTATACATTTTCGCATTCGCCATCCTTTAACTTGAACAACTCATTTATTCTTTTTTTTTTTTTTTGAATTCTACTCATTTGGGAAGCAAAATCCAAAATCTTGTGTTGCTTATTTGATATCATTAGCAAAAAGAATGCATGGTCGAGTCAAACTTTGGTCTTAATTACTTTGGATTTTATTCTATTTGTGGTAAGTTATAATTCCTTTACATTTGATACCGTGGTGATTGTATGATGGAGAAAATAATGAATATTATTAGCATTGATATTATTACCACTATCACATTACTATATCGTCTTTACTTTTCTCTTTCATAACAAATTTCAATAATTATATTTTCAAAATTTAATTTATTTTTTCTACAGAAAAGAAATGTTTTTATTCTATTATTTATATTATTCATTGTCATTTTATCCAATTTCAGTCTATTCTTTTTTTTTTCTCGTTTATTAAACCAAGTTATGTATATATATTGTATTAAGTGAGAAAGTTATTTTTCATCATGAATAATATGATATGTGGTATATTACATATTATATTGGGTGAGATGCCACTAGTATAAAATAAAATTTTAACGACACTATTTTGTCTATAATTATAGAAATAACTATGGTTACAATCACAAATAGTGAAAATTGGGACCTTGGTAACGACAGGTCCCTAATAAACATGTCATAGTTAGGTATAGCCTGAAAAATCATTTATATATATACCAATTATTAATATTATTAATATAAATAAATAATATTAATTAAAATTATATTGGTATATTTTATAACAGGTAATGACAAGTTGTCGTTAGATGGTAATATTAACAACACGCACAAGAGGAACTGTCGTTAATGCAGCGAACCCTTAGCCTACTTTTCAGCTAAAAGTATTATTAATATATATAATATTAATTAATATTATAATATTAATTATATTATATGATTATTTATACACATTTAATGATAGTTTCCCAAGGACCTGTCGTGAATGTGATCCCACAGATCAGCTATTTGTATTATTAATATAAATAATAATTATATTATTAATTAAATTATATCATTAATTATATTTATATAAACTTAACGTAATGAATTGTCGGGACAAGTTAAAATAAATGACAGGTCGCCTCGGACGTGTCGTTAATTAATTTTTAATATATTAATATATTAATAAATAATAATATTACTGACAATATAGTATTAATATTAATATTAATTATTGTTAATATAAATAATATAAGTATAATATATATAATATTTTTATTTATGGTAATATAAATAATACAATAATAATATTGTTATTAATATTAAAAATATGAACATTAGATAAATATTATAATAATTAATTAATATTATATTACTATATAAACAATATATAATAATATAACATTAGACAAATAATTAATATTATTTATACATTAATGATAGGTTCCCTCGGACCTATCATTAATTTATTGTCCAAAAATATTAATAAATAATATTAATATTAATAATAATTAATGTTAGTATAAATAGTATAAATATAATATAAATTATATTTTTATTAATAGTAACATAAATAATATTAATAATATCAATATTAGATAAATATTATAATAATTAATTAATTTTATATTATTATATACTTAATATTTAATAAAATAACATTGGATAAATAATAAATGCCAGGGGAACCCTTTGACTTGGCGGTGCAATTGTTTTGCTTTCACAGGTCAAGCCACGAGTTCAAATCCAGGCACGGTCAATAATAATAAATGCTATTATTAATGTCTAACGACAGGTAAAAAATAACTCGTCATTAGATCTGCATATGGATCTATCGTTAATTTAATTCGCATATAACGATAGATTTGCTTCTAAACAGTCGTTATATGTCTTCTAGAACTTACCTCACAACTTTACTTCAATTTTCTCTCCTTTAGCTCGCGCCTTCCTCTGTCTCCACCTTCAGCTCCTTCTCCTCTCTACCGTTAGCTTATCAGCTGCTTGAAACTCACCTGTCCTTCAACTCCCTACTCTCCCTTCGCCTTCAGCTCCTTCCTTTTCACCCTTAGCTCCTTCCTTTTCACCCTTCAGCTTCTCCTCTCTGCCGTTAGCTCGCCTTCAAGTTTGCCACAGCTCTCATTGCTCTTTCTTTGGCCTCTAGCTTGCCTCTGTGCATCAATCCAGGTATTTTTTTCCTTTTAATTTTTAACACCCATTATGCATGGTTAGCTCTCTTTTCTTATATTTTTTTATCATATTAATTATTTATTTTTAATATAAATTTGATATAAAATTTCTAGGCATAAATAGTTGTTCATATTTTAATAAGGTAATTATTTGATAGCTTGAATTGGTTTTGGACTCTATCTATAACTATTGTTTATCCATTTAGATTTGTTGAAATTGGACAAATGAGGATTTAGTGCTAGGAGAATGTCAATTTATAAGCCGTTATATTGTCATTCTTTAAATTTCAAAATATAAAATGGCTGTTCATATTTTAATTTGGTAATTATTTGATAGCTTAGATTGTAAAAAATATTGAATTGGTTGTGGAATAGAGTTTATAATTGTTGATTATCCATTGATATTTGTTGAAATTAGTCAAATAAGGGTTTGGCGCTTGGGGAATGTCAATTTATAAGTCGTTATGCTGTCGATGTTTTTTAATTTCAAAAGATAAACTAGTTGTTTATATTTTAATTAGGTAATCATGAACTTTAGTTGGATAGATGCTTTGCAAACAAGTGATGAATATGAGAGGGGGTAGACCAATTTTTGGAATTTGCTGAGAACACTATTCTTAATGATAAAGGTTGTTCTATTGTCTTTGTATTAAGTACTTGAAAGAGTTGTGACAAAGTTTTATGGAGATAAATGAACACCTAATTTGTTTCAATTTCTACAAAGCCCATACACAATGGGTGTTGTATGGTGAATTTAGGAAACATAGTATAGTGATATAGGATGAGGATGATGATATCGATTTGTTTGATCAAATAGAAGATATGCTAAGTGATATTGGTGTTGAAGGCATTGAGAAAGTATACAAATATGATATCTTGTGTAATGATTTAGAAAAGTCTTTGTATCTAAGGTGCATAAAATATACACGATTAACAGCGATGTTGAAGTTGTTAAACTTGAAAGCAAAATATGGGTAGAGCAATAAGAGTTTCACAAAGTTGCTTAGACTTTGAGAGAGATGCTTCCTTATAGCAATGAACTTCTAAGTAGTTACTATGAGGCGAAAAAAATAGTGTCTAATAGGTTTGGAGTATTAAAAGATATATACTTACCCCAATGACTATATATTGTGCAGAATTGATTTTAAAGGGTTGAATGTGTGTCTAGTCTGTGGGGCATCATGTTATAAAGTAAAAGAAATGAATGATGGTGATGATTCAATTACTAAGAGGTCTTTGGCAAAGGTGTGCAGTATCTTATAATAACATCAAGATTTAAACAATTATTTTCTAATGAAAATAAGGCAAAGAACTTGAGATGGCACACTGATGAAAGAAAAATTAATAGCATATGTTGACATCTAGCTAATTTTTCTCAATGGAAAAAAATTGATCAATTATTTCCTAAATTTGGCAATGAACCTAAAAGTCTTAGACTTAGAATTTGAACAGATGAGATGAATTCTTATGGCAATCTTAGCAGTTAGCATATTTTATGTCCTATTCTACTAATGATTTATAATCTTCCTCTGTGGTTGTGCGTGAAATGCAAATATATCATATTGTCTTTGATGATTTTAGGCCTTAAACAAAGTAGTAAATGCCAAAGATGTTTACTTTGCATCTAATTGAAGGTTTGAAGATGATATGGGAGGTAGGTGTGGATGTGTTGGATTCACATAAGATTGAGTCTTTCAACTTCCAAGTTATGATTTTTTACACGATAAATGATTTCTCTACATATGAAAATCTATCTAGATATAGTGTTAAAGGTCATAAAGCATGCCGTATTTGTGAAGAAAACGCATCCTATCAACAACTAAAATATAGGAAGAAGACAATCTATCTTTGTCACTAAAGATTCCTAAGACAAGACCACCTTTATCATAGACAAAATAAGAAATTCAATGGCCCTCAAGAGTATGATGAACCTCTAAAGATATTAACTGCAAGCTTGGCATATCAACAGATGAAAAACATTAATGTGATATTTAGTAAGAGCCACAAGAAAGAAACTCAAATGAATGCATAAAAGAAGATGTCTATCTTCTTTGATCTCTCCTATTGAAGTAGCCTTGAGGTAAGACACAATTTTTATGTGATGCAAGTGGAAAAGATTAAGGATGGAGTCAAGGCAAGATTGGACTTACTTGACTTGGGAATACGAACAAATTTAAGTCCAAGAGTAGAAGAAAAGAGAACTTACATGAGCTGTCTTCATTCAAGAATAGTGGTTACTCTCTCAAAGATGTTCTTGATGTGTCATTTCGTAACTTCCTCTTATTCAGGATTAGCTTCTCTTATTCTTAAATAAAGATTTTATATCATTGCATATGTTACCATCTTCTAATATAAGAGTGATACTATACAAGAGCCTTCTCTAGAATCTCTATTACGTTGTTCTTTACTATTTCAGACTAAGCATGAAGATTCATCCTCTGCTTTTCGTGTCAGTTTCTGGGCAATTTTGAAACTTCTTCTATTCTTATTCCTTTCACTTTCTATAAGTTGTATTAGTCATTTAATCTTCCTAAAATCATTTTAAACACAACTTCAGGTTGGATTAAATACTTTTTGATCTCATTCTTAAAATCCTTATTCCCGAATAACTATGTTCTTTCAAAATAATCTCTCGGATGACATTGTCAAAATATTTATTGCAAAGAGAAGTTACTTTTCTTACTTTCTATGAAAGAGAAAATCCATCATAAAGTGTTATGCCCACCTAACATTATCAATTTATCACACTTATTTTGTACTAAATCATAGAGGTCCAATAACCCTCTACTATCATCAAGTTGATAAATATTTAAAATAATGAAAATAAATGCCTTTTAAAGTTTTAGGATCCTAAAATCTTTTAAACCCTTTTAAAAAATAATCAAATGCATCATTTAAGTATACAATGGAAGCTATTATATTGCATGTTAGTCCCTGAATGGGAGAAAGAAAAGAAAACCATAAAGTTTAGGATTAGGGCTGTATGTTATGGCATGTGATACAAAGCCTGAACTTCCTCTCTATGTCATGTGCCATGGCGCACATAACAGTTTCTGTTGTCATGATAGTTCATAAATATAAACTTTTGACGTGCACCATTTTCACATCTGAAATCTAATTGGAGTGATTTAAGTACTCACACAAAGCTTATTTGATAAGCTATCTAATGAGATAAGTTTAGACACGATCGAATGGTTTAATCTCAATTTGGACACCCAGGTATAAAAAGTCACTTTTGTTAAAAAAATTAAGCACCCAATGTGTTCAAACTTCACATGTTATCCATTAGACTACTTTGAGCCTTGAACCAAGTCCAAAAGAACCAATTACACCTGAATAACCAATTATACACTATTATCTTAGCCTATTGAGTCACATTTCACCACATTCACATATATTTGGGCTAAGATATACATATTTACCACACAATACATCAAAATATGCTAGTGCATCCTATGGCAACTTATAACATTAAACATTTAAAATTCAAGTTCATTACATAAAAACTCTAAGTGTACAACTGTAGCCACTACTATGCTTGTCTCAAATCTTTTCCACTACCTTGCTCACTATTAGGACTTGTAAAAATGTAATCACAAGGTAAGATAATAATTTCAATAATAGAATAACTCACTAGTATATATTAATATGCATAACCATAAATAAGTGAAGCTTATATATACATAGGTATATCCATAAATAATGTTCCTTTTCATAAAATCATTTTCTCACAAAATCATTTTCACTAGCATGATCTTCTACTATTTGAATCTCCAAATCACCCTAGTTAAAACTATAGGCTCCACTGGGCCAATCACACAATTATTGACTCAAGCACACCTTCAATGATAGAATTATCCAATTAAAGGTGTTTTTCTCACTTACAAACTATAAGTTCCTCATATTACACATGATTTGGGTGTCATTACTCCAACACTGCATTGCATAGATGCTAAGGAGAACAAATCTCTAATATTGTTACCCACATGGACATTAAGGAGAGAATTCTCTAACATCACACCTATACAAGCAATAAGGAGAAGAATTCTCCAACATTGTACCTTGTCAAGCACCAAGGAAAATATATGCCATATGAACTATTACTACTCCTCCCTACAAGTAAAGTCCTACCTCCTAACATAATCATGTTCACATATAAACCACATGTTTGTATCTAATCCCATACTTTTATAAACTCATTTCTTAAAAATCATTACAAAACATCAATTTCATAAACATACACTACTTTTAAACAATTTCGTGTAATAATATCAATACTTATAAATAGTTAAGTGAATTAATCAAATAGAGTGAATTATTCAATTATCTTAACCCTTCTGTCACTAGAAAGGTTAATTGTGGATTTTCTCTAATCAATTTTCATTAACACACACTTCCTCTACCGTAAAGTACACACACAGTATAACAATCTACACAAATTAGCACTATTAGTCAATCACTAAATTGGCCACAAGTACTAATTATCACTATCAATCATAATTAACTATTTATTTCGGTTTAAACAATCCATTCTAGGTCACAACCATACTATTAAACCTTTCTAACATTCCTACATATTCCAAACACACATTTTCATCCCTTTTTAACTATCTATTTAGGGCTAATTTAAGCTTATCGCTTGAAAGCTTAATCATCAACTCACAAACTAGTCACAAAATCTTAGTTTGATGTCCAAGAATCTTTTTATTCACAAAGGGTAAGAAATTAATCCCTTAAAACTTTCTAATTCAATTTCTCTCTAATTTAAACTAAGATAAATTAGGGTAGAATTGTAGCTAAAGGTAGTAAGAAACTTACCTGGCAAGTGACTGGTTGAAAATATCTCCCAAGCCCCTAAAATTAGTTGCCTTAACAAAGATGAGCTCCTTCTTCCTCTCCTCCTCATGTTTCCTCTCCCTTTCTATGGTTCCATGAGTTATTCATGTACTTAAAAGCCAAGTTTTTATGACATATGTCACGGTACATACTACATATGTCGTGGAGTGGGCACAATAAAGGAACTTCTCATCACACTCACACTCTTTACTTCGAAATGCCATTCTTCTACTTGATCATATTTATTCAACATATCAAGAAGTCAAAAAACCACTTTACCATTGAGAATCCTAATCATATACTAATTTACTAATTTACCCCTAATTAAAAATTAATTTTAGAATTATAAATTCAAGATATTACATGAATCACTGCACCATTGCCTCTTTTTAGAGAAAGCTTAGAAGAGAGAAGAAAATGATGCTAACGGCTATATTCATGAGTCTAACAGATAATTTATGAAGCCTTGTTATAAATTTAAGCATTTATGAAGATGATGAACTGGAAAGCATACGAATGAACAACACGAGTGATTTCATTTATTGTATCACCAACTTTCTATGTTTATGTTCTTTATAGGTAAGCTTTATTGATTATAAATCAAGTCTTAAAGAGAGTATTTAATAGAAGTAGTTCATTATTGAACTTACTCTATTCATCTCTATTTTCATTCTTGAAATAAAGGATTTTAAACTTAGGGAGTTTAAGAGGGATAAAACATTACCTTTGTAATAGGAGTGATTCAAACTTTAATGTGAGTCTAGCATTATACCAAGGCTACCAAGAACCTGGATTAATTTTGATGGAGTTAGTAAAAAAAATTTAAAGTCATACTTAGGGACTGAATTTAGGTTCAAATAGTTGGAGCTGAACTAAGATAAATGATATATGCAAGATTCTCTTCCTTACACTCCACTGTGATTGATAATATCTTTCTAAAATCTCTTTGAATTCATTATCAGCCAAAATTTTTTATAAAACCTAATTCTCCCCTTGAGCATATTTTCATGTTCTTCATACTAAGTTACTTCCCATTTTGTCAAATAGCATCAAGATTGAGATAATTAGAGTTCATCCAGTCCATTACATTAGCAAGGAAGAAGAGGCCTCAATGTATGGCAAGAGGATTATTGCTTTTTCATGCCTTGTTAGGACCTAAGCTTGCAACAATGTTCGATGTAAGCAAGGAAATGATGTGGCGTGTGGTGAAATCTCAGGAAGAGTCTGTAAAATTACTACCTGAATGGGCTTAATGTAACCTTCTCAGTAATGTTCGCCTAACATTACCCAAGTTATTATACTCAACATAAAACTAATAATTGATTAATAAAGTAAATAATTATTTTTAAAGTTTTGGGATCCCAAAATTCTTTAAAACCATTTGAAAACATTCAAAAATATCATTGTACTGCATAATGGAAGCTAATTTGCTATATACTAGCCCTAAATTATGGGAAACAAAACCAAATAATTAATGTCTAAGAATAGGGCAATGCACCGTGGTATGTGATACAGAGCATGACATTCCACATGACAACAAGGGAGCCTATGGCTCTTGAATCACTCTGACTAAACATTGTATGTGGAAATGGCACATGTCAGAAGTTCACTGTTGTGATTTGGGTTGACAATAGAAATTGTCATATATAGAAGTGAACTTCCAATGTGTGTTGTTTCTACATATGATGTTTAATTAGAGTGATCCAAGTGCCTACATAAAGCTTATTTGATAAGCTAATGAGAAAGTTTGGAAATGATCCAACGATCTGATCTCAATTTGAACACCTGGGTGTAAAAAGTCATTTTCTTGAAAAGCAAAGCATTCAAATGTCATACTTTGTCTCATTAGACTACTTTTGGCCTTAAACTAAGTCCAAAAGGACCAATTACACCTAATTAACTAGCAATATCATTATAATTACACACACACACACACACACACACACACACATTTGGTCATCAAACTACATTTTCACACATAAAAGGGCCTATTTTCACAGACCTCACAAGTTTTCATGTTTCTTGCCCAAACTCCACATATTCTCCACTTATGTATATATATTTACATATAACACAACCTTAGCCCACAAATCAAATTTCACCACTTATCACACAAAATGGGTTAAGATTCACAAAATCATCATGCATCATATCAAAACATGCATATGCATCTTATGGCAAGTCAATTCTTTATAAATTTACATCAAGTAAATTCATTAAACACTCTTGTAATAGCAGAACAGTAGCACTACTACACCAATCCTGGATTTTTCCCTTTGCCCTACTCACTATATATACCTATAAAAATATAATCATAGGGTGAGATAAATATCTCAATAACATAATAACTCACAACTACTAATTATCACACATAATTATAAATAAGTAAAAATTATTTATAAATAGGTATAGTCATAAAAACATAAGTTTCTTTTCACAAAATCATTTTCACACTAACTCATTCTCACTAGCATGATCATTTATCATCCAATCTTCCATAACACCCCGACTGAAATCATAGCCTTCATTAGGCCAATCACATACTTATTATCCTAAACACACCTTTAATAGTAGAATCACTCGGTCAAATGTGTTATAACCTACTTTCAAACTATGGTTTCCCTTATCACACATGATCAAGGCATCATTACTTAACACTACATCACATTGATGCTAAGGAGCAAAAATCTTCGATACTAGAAGAAGAAATTAGTGAGTAAAGAATGAAGAGATTTGTACTAAGAAACAAGAAAAGGAGAAGAAAATGAAGAAGTCCTAAAAGAAAAAGAAAGCCTTTATTGCTTGGGGAGATAGTTCTTCAAATGATGATAAAGAAGAGGAAGAGACAGTAAATCTATGCCTGGTAGCACAAGAAGAATATCTGATTAAACCATAATCAGATGAGGTAAACTCTAATCTTTTGTAAGATGAATATAAGGAGTTGTTTTACTTATTTAAGGAACATTATAAACAACTTCTGTGTGTTAAAAAGAAAATTTTTACATTAGAAGATAAGTTGAGAACCTCTTCTGAAAAGGAAAATTGTATTCAAAATGAATCTGAGTTTTGTGCTAATCGCATATCCGTACAATCTCATAATGATGTCTTAAAGAAGGATTTAGCTAAGTTCACTTAGGGGTACCGAGATACTACAAATTTTAATTGGCTCACAAAGGTGCATCTCTGGTAGGTTAGGAATTGGATATAATCCTACTACTAACACTTCTCAGAAGAAGCCTGAAAAGGCAGCTAGATACTATTATAGTTATTTTAAATCTTCTATGCATTCTTATAGTATATTTATTACCTACTGGTATTGTTTAGCATGCTATGTGTCATAGCACAACGTAGAGAGTAAAATTTCACTTTTTCTCCCTCAATCCAACCTGATTCGATCCAACTTCCACCCTTTCCCAATCTAAAGCCATATATGATCTAAAAAGTCAATTAGCAACCCAAAAACATGATTAAATTAATGGACCATTTTTTAACTAATTTCTCCTTTAACTAGAAATTAATCCTAGATTAAAAACTCCAAAAGTTACATATGGAATAGAATTCTGATTAATCATACATGGATCAATGAGTGAAGGCAAAGGAGAAAAGGAAAAGAAGAATGAAGGAGAAGAGAAAGAGTAAGGCTCTGTTAGGACTTGTGTTCTTAGAGAATAGGGAGTCAGTTCTGTTTATCACTTACTAGGTAAGTTTCATACCGCTTTATACTCTTATTTTACCTAAATTTTCTTAGGTTGAGAGATAGAGAAATTGAATTGGGGAGTTTTAAGGGGTTGATTTCTTACCCTTTAGTAATAAAAAGGTTCTTAGGAGTTAAACTAAGAGATTGTAATGAATTTGGTGGTTAATGATTGAGCTTTAAGGTTATAAGCTCAATTTAACCTAGGTTATGAAATTTAAAAAGAGTGAACATGGAGGATTGGACGATATAGAAGCTAATGAAAGTAATAAAAGGTTTAAAGAGGATGATTGGGACCTAAAATAGTTAAGTGAAAGCAATAATTAATTAATTGTGATAGTTAGTGCTTTTAGGTCAAATTGATAATTGACTTTTAATGTTAATTTGTGTAGATTGATGAGATAAGTGTATGAATTAAGTTAAAGGAAGCTAATAGTGTAAAATCCTAGTTCAAACTAGGCTTTACCATCCCCAATCACACAATCAATAAATCAAAATCAGATTAATAGCTCTTTATTTGTTTTCAAATTACGCGATCCCAACTTCTTAAAATATATATTTAAATAAGAGGGTTAGCAGAAGTGCAAACACAATCAAATGACTTAAAAAGACACAACATTCTCAATTATGAAAATGGACCATGTATCACGGCACGTACCATATGCACCATGGCATATGGTACAAACCGACATACTCTGTTTCTATCTGCATTATGCACCATAGTGGGCATATCATATGCCATAGTGTATATAACAACATATTCTACTATCATGTGACAGCTCAAAAGGTAAACTTTAGCTATGTGCCATTTCTACATTTGACATCCGATTGGGGCAATTTAAGCGCTCACATGAAGCTTACAACATATACTTAATGGAACAAGTTTAGACTTGAATTGACGGTCCGATTTAAAATTAGACACCCAGATGAAAAAAGTCACTTTTGTTTTAAAAATTTGCACCCTAAGTACTCAATTCTCATTCTTTATCTTATTAGACCATTTCAGGTCTTGAACCAAGTCCAAAAGGACCATATACACTTTATTGACACCTCATACCACAAATATCATATCAATTGTCCATTTTGGCCTCTTAATGCCACATTACACAATTGTGGACTTTTATAAGGAATATATATATATATATATATAACACATTCACATACATATAACTAGACTTGTTCTACTTTCAACCCTCTGACCCTTACATAGAGGGCTCTGCCTTACCATATGGTCAGGAATCATAACATACCCAACTCTTCCAAATGGGGCTCCGCCTCACCATTTGTGTTAAGTTCTCATATAACAACACAATTCATAATCAATATATAATCATCACATCAATTCAAATTTAACACATAAACACAAGTGAAACAAGTTATATAATATCATATACTTGCTTGATTAGCATCTAGGCCTATCCACATACCCTCTCACTAAGGCACCCTCTATGAGATGCAACATCATATATATATACAAGCAAGATTGATAACATAATTCATATATACAATCACATATGCATCCTAGTTGGCAACTCAAATTTTAAGAACATATTATACATTCATTTCACTCAATGGTAGTCATACCACTACTAAATGAAGCTACTCTTTCCTCACTTCCTTTCTCGACCTTCTCACGCTTTCTTTACCTATGTTCAAAAGTAACAGAGTGAGACATATGTCCTAGTAACTCGAAGGCAATCCTAATTACTAATTAGTAAGAAAAATTATAAATAAGTGATAAAGTATCATGTGTATCAGTAAAAACAATATTATATGCATATACAAGAATTCATCTCATCAATCTCGTTATGCTCATGCAATGCATTTCTAGTTCCACCTAGCGAAGTAATCTCTGTACTCAGACCAGGACTTCCAGTCATAAGGAATAGGGCCCACTATACCATTGCTCAAATTAGGTAATCCTCTTCGCGTATGGGTGGTCTCCTAGGTCTGTCATGGCAGAGTTAAACTATACACTCTAGATTATTAGAACTTCTTAGCCTTAGACAGAGTAAGACTATGACCCCCTACCCTAGTCTATAGTAACCTCATAGATCATTCAATATCCTAGGTTTGTCATGGCAAAGTCAAGCTTTATGCTTTAGATTATTAAGATTCTCCTTCTAGATTCGTCTTGGCAGAGTTAAGCTCTATGCTTTGGATCATCAAGACTTCCTAGACCTCTTCATGATAGGACTGCATCCCCCTACCATAATTTAGGATATTTTCACGGATACAATGCATGTTAATGCACGTGCTACTTTAAATTCCTTTCAATCAATTTCACACACCTAAATGCATATACTTTCACAATACTACCACTCTATCAGTTCATAACACAATTCACATATTTCTATCAGAATACTTGCAAACAATTTCACAAACAAATAAGTAAAAGGGTTACTCCAGTTACTTTTAACCCTTACTAATAAGGGTTATCAACCACACTAAGCTCCCAAGGGTGTAGATTCTCACTAGTAATGTCATAGATGCTCGATCTACACAACACAATGCCCCTCAGTTAATTCTCAACACTTAATATAGGTATTGATTCAGCTAAACTAAATCTCTCAACACATAAAACAATTCAATTAAACCCTTTTGAATTCACTTATCCATTATTTATAGCCATTAGCCCTATAGGCTACTCAAACAACCATAACAAACTCCTAACGCATTATTCAACCTTAATTTTGTCATTTAAACTAATTTTTTTGGCTATTTTGAGCCTACATCCTTAAACCTCAACTGTTCAACTCCATACTAGTCACAAAACCTTAGTTCTGTACTTGATATCCCATTTTAACCCTTTTTTTTATATTATAACATCTTAAAACTTCATGATTTGATTTCTCAATTAATGGAACTCAATGAAAATGGGGTAGAATTGAAGTTTAGGATTGCACGACACTTACTCAACAAGTTATTAATTGAAGTAGACTTTAAACCTCCAGATATGGCTTGCCCTAGTAGATGGGAACCTCTTTTCCTCTCTAGTCACATTGCCCAGCACCTCTCTTTTTGATTTCACAAGCTGATCATGTCAGCTTTAAGTTATCCTTGGGTAATGTGCCACGATTCATGACATAGTGAGTTCAATCTCACTTGTGCTCGCACGTGATGCCCCGGATTGCCTTTCTACCCTTTATTACTATCAATACAATATCTAAATAATAAAAAAGATTAAATCAATATCCAAACCACAATCAATTCATTAATTGTTAATTTATCCCTGATTAACAACTAGTTCCTGACATTGAAATTCAGGATGTTATTGGATAATTCATTTTACCTATTAATTAAATTAACTATTTATAAGTAAATGTGCATGGCATGATATGTGATTTTAATCATTGGTATGATTTGAAAATTTGCATGATTTTGTATTGAAAAGGACTTTATTTGTAAAGTGACTTATTTGTGAAAATGGATTTAAAAGTAAACTATCAATACATATATGTGGAAAAGGATATTGCATATATTTTTTTTTCACTTGCATTAGAGAGGGTGGGAGTTCATCTTGTATGGAAGAGATAAGCATGAAAAATTCATATGGATTAGGTAACACCTAGGGACCCACAGTGTGACAATTTAAAGGACTATACCATGAAAAATTTAGGTAGTTTGGCAACTCCCTAGTGCCCATAAGGGTATGGTTAGGAGTCAACAAGACCTATCTCATGTGTGTAAAGGGGGAATTCATAGTCCTAAGATAGGATAGAACACCTTGGCCTAATGGTTCACCTGTAAAAGGTTAGGCAAAGGCTAAATCTATTGAGATCGTTAGTGTTGCTTATGAATTCACTCAGGGATGTATGAAGGATGGATGGACTAAAAGGATCATATGTGTGAAAATGATTTACAAAAAATTAGTACATATTATACACACACACACACACACACACACACATTTTGAGATTTAAAAAGATAAGTATAATTACTTGTTCATGGTTATTCTCTTTAATAGATAGTTTTGAACTATCTTATTTACAAGCCTTAAGACTGGCAGTTGCAAAGAGAAAAAATCAGGCTAGAACTAGTGAGACTATGATCAACCTTTGGTTTTGTGCACCGAAATAATGTTGTGTATATATATATATATGTTTAAAAATTTCCATAAGAATGCATGCATATATGTGTTATTTGATGCACTTGTATGTATGATCTTAACCTTAGCCCGTGAAAATGTGAAATATGGAATTTGGACATGTGTGTGAAATGTGTGGAAAATGTGTGAAAAATAGCCCTAGTATTGTGAAAGGGCATATTTGTGGCCAAATTTGGATATGTATGTGAATATGTATGAAGTGAGACCAAGAGGGCTAAAATACTTGTATAAGTGTATAATTCTATGGTATAAGTGTATAATTGTATGTTATGGTATATTTTTATGAATTTTGGTCAAGTGAACTTGTGTTTGTGTACAAGTATGTAAAAGGCCCTATCATGTGAAAAGGATAGTTGATTGGCCAAAGTTTTGTGTGATGATATTATTGATGAAGTATATGGTCTATTAGGTTAAAAATGTCATATCAGATATGGTCAAGCTCTTAAAATGGCTAATGATATAAGGTTTGGAATTTGGAACACTCAGATATGGAAAAGTGACATTAAGTAGTCATTTTGCATTTAGGTGTTAACTTTTCAAAATGAAAGTTGAATTGAGATGAAACCTGCGTCATTAGTTAGATTATCAAATAAGTGACATGTGGATACTGAGTCACTCTAATCGAGCATTATATGTGAAAGCAGCACATGTTTGTCCATCAACAAATTGTAATGATTGTAGAAAACTGTCATGTGTGCCTTGATGCATGACATAGAGTGAGAAAATGTAGCTCTATACCACATGCTGTGGCATATGATCCTTTTGGGAAAAATTACTATGTTGCCCCCATTCTTGAATGCATAGTATTTATGCATTCTTAAATGCTTTCATTATGCATAAATACATATTTTTGAATGGTTTAAATAGTTCTTAAGGATTTTTGGGACCCTAACTTTCTAGAGAAATAATTTCTACATTTTAATATTAGTGATTAACTAGTAGTTTAAAAGCTTGAAGACTTCAGATTACCTAAGTTTGGTATGTGTGCATGAGTTTAGTAATGTTAAACAAGGGACATTATACAATAAATCAAAACTACTAGATCTCAAAACTCAAGAAATTGATATCAAACTTGTAATGTCCCTCTTAACATTATGGTACCGTACACTCAAACTCTAACATTGCATATATATACACACACTCATAATTCAATATCTTGTAAAAAATGGTTGGGATTCTAAAGGAAATTGTTTGAAATAAATCATTCAAAAGGATGTACCCATACTCAATGGAAGTATCTAGGTTGTATATATAACATACAATAAGAAAATAGGTGCAAAATAGTGGTTGTAAGCAAATTAAGCCATATACTGTGGTATGAGACACATGCATCATGGCATATGGTATAGAACCATAAGTCCTTACGCTGTGCCATGTGCTATGGCATGTGCACTATACACTATGGCACACGTATTAGATTTTACTGTCAAAACAGCTAAAATAATACAAAATTTTGATGTGTATCATTTTCACATGCAATGTTCGACTAGAGTGATTGAACTACCTACTTGAAACTTATTTTAAAATTTAACTAATAACACTAGTTTTACTTGAATCTAATATTTTAGTTGAAAATTAGACACCTAAGTGTAAAATGACCATTTAATATCATTATCACTCACACAAGCACCCCAAAACCAAACCAAGTATCATTAGCCACTTTTAGGTCATTGACCACCTCTCATAGACGTTTACCACTTGATTGAGTAGAGATATCACAAAAATCACATATACACACAAGCTTGGTGTAATATCCTAAATTTTAGGCCTAAAAGCTCAAGAATACTCTAGAATTTAGTAAGATACTAAGATTAAGTAATCAAGAGTCTTAAAGATTCTCTGTAATATAGAATGGTTCTTAATGACAAAATCATAATTTTAAAGTCTTTCTTGGGTAGAAGCTTAATATTTTTATGGACTTTAAGAAAGTATCTAGAAATAAGAAATGAGCAAGTTAAACTTCAGAAGTACCCAAGATAGGCTAAAAAGGAATAAATAAGGTCTAAGAGGTAACAAATTTACCTAAGATCAGTCTTGGAGAATAATCAGTAAAGTTGCTAAATTAAATAGAGGTAAAGATATTTGACAATTTAATCTTTATATTTAAAGTCTTCTAGAGAAGGATCACAATTAGATCTTAAAAATCATAGTAGATCTAAAAAGGGCTCAATGAGATCATAGTTAGATCTCAAGATTGCAGTTAGATCTCATGGTCATAGTAGACCTAATAGAAAGTTACTGAGCCATAGAATATATAACAATTCTCTAAGAAGATGATAGTCTGTGATGAGTTTAAACTACAAAAACCTTTTAAATTTGGCTAACTATTATAGAGAAAATATCTTTGACTTTTTCTTAGATACCTCACCTACTATTAAGGCCAAGAAAGAAAAGAGAAGGAAAACAAGTAAGAGTAATAGCCTATCTAAAGCCAAAGATTAATTATCAATATTCAAGGGTAATTATATGTACCTAATATGATGAGATTATGAGAAAGTCCCCAGAGTTAAAAACAAACAAGAGTGAACATTAATCCATAAATATCAAGCTCAACCAGGTCAAAGTGTAATTTCTGAGAGTTTTGGGTCTTAAAGTGTAATTACAAAAAATTACCAAAATTTAGGGAAAATTAAAGAAAATTAGTATATTAAAGGAAGAAATATTTAGGGGAATTATTCCAATTTTATTGGTTTGGAATCATCCAAAGAATCAATTATGGAATTTAGATCCAATTTGGTTAAGGAAAATATCTCGAAATTCATGTCCAATATTAAAAATTCAATGAGAGGCCATGTGATCCCATTTTGAGAGCATGATGGCATCATTTTGTATTAGAATGTAGGAAGGATTTGGACAATTTTTCTTGGTCCAAATTGATTAAAAAATAATGGTTGACATAATTGAGAAATTAGGATTTTGGATTCCAAATATTATAGAATTTGGTTTAAACATCTACTACAATCAATGACACTTACTCTTCCTCTTCCTATATGCTAATTTCAGTCATCAAATGTAGAGAGAGAGAGAGAGCATGAGGGAGACAGCTTCAATATGCAAAAATGGAGGTTTAGAGGGAGAAGGATAAATTAAGGAAAATCTCTATTCAAACCACATTTCTACCTCAAA